>NC_084840.1:96589616-96889616 GCF_033115175.1 Lepus europaeus | reverse complement strand
GGTTGCAGCTGACGCCTGTGGCAGCCTCGGGAGAGCAGAGGCAGACGCCACAGTTGCTCGGCTCCCGCACGGCAGGCCTGCGGGGACTGGGAGGTGATGGTGATTATTTGTGTTTCCAGCAGCCAAGTTTTGGGGTGATTTGTTAGGCAATGATAGATAAGGAAGGCACAAAGGCTGCCGCGGGTGCCCGGTGTGTGAGACTGGCTGTGTCGGTGACCTCCCACAGCCCGTGAGCTGTTGGGTCGTCAGCTGGAGAACGGAGATGGTGGGCGTGGATGTGGTATCCTGACCAGGAATCAAGACTGGACGGGAGGTGTTTCCGATGCTGGCAGTTCGAAGCTGCAGGAGTCAGAAGTCCTGCCGGACATGGGGAGCGTCCTGGGAGGAGGCGAGGTGCAGGGCGCTGGGTGGGTGGAGTGAGGCAGGAGAGGGAGGGAGGGAGGTGGGGACATGGAGACTCCACCTGCTGGGCTAGTGGGGCTGGGCGTCACCAAGGAGACACTCGGCCACTTGGTCCCTGGGCAAAAGACACCATGGGGTTTAAAGGTATATACGCGATTTGAAAACATGTTTTCCTAATAAGTGACTTGGATTTGCATTTTTTTTTTTTGACAGGCAGAGTTAGACAGTGAGAGAGAGAGACAGAGAGAAAGGTCTTCCTTCCGTTGGTTCACCCCCACCAATGGCTGCTATGGCCAGCGCACTGGGCCGATCTGGAGTCAGGGGCCAGGTGCTTCCTCTTGGTCTCCCATGCAGGTGCAGGGCCCAAGGACCTGGGCCATCCTCCACTGCCTTCCCAGGCCATAGCAGAGAGCTGGCCTGGAAGAGGAGCAACCGGGACAGAATCCAGCGCCCTGACTGGGACTAGAACCTGGGGTGCCAGTGCCACAGGCAGAGGATTAGCCTAGTGAGCTGTAGCGCCGGCCAGATTTGCATTGTTTAAAAATGTTTAGTTTCTTCTACTTGGAAGGCAGAGGGAAGGAGGGAGTGAGAGAGAGAAAGAGAGATGTCTTCCATCTGCTGGTTCACTCCCCACATTTTCACAATAGCCAGGGGGCTGTGTCAGGCCTTATCCACACATGAGGAACTCAAACGGGGTCTCCCCACCTGGGTAGCAGGGCCCCCAAGTGCTTGGGCCATCCTCTGTTGCCTTCCCAAACACATTAGCCGGGAGGCGGCTTGGAGGCAGAGCAGCAGGGACTTAATCCTGTCCTCCTCCGTTTACCTCGCCTAACTCCTCACTCACTTCCGGAACACCTGCACGAGGTGGGTGATGGGAGAGCCCCCACTTTACAGATGGGAAAGCAGAGATGCGGAGGGTTTGAGCCACTGCCTGACGTCACTGACCAGTGAGTGCAGGGCAGGACTGAACCCAGACGGGCTGCTCTGGACTGGTGCTGGCCTGGAGCCCATTCCACTTCTTGAATAGTGGTTTAGGCTTAGTGAGGCCTTGAATAGATCAATTCTTTTTTTTAAAAAAACAGTTTATTTATTTTTTCTTTTAGGATTTATTTTATTTATTTGAAAGACGGATTTACAGAGAGAGAGAGAGAGAGAGAGAGAAAGGGTCTTCCTTCTACTGGTTCCTCCTCAAATGGCCACAGTAGCCAGAACTGCACCGATCTGAAGCCAGGAGCCAGGACCTTCTTCCTGGCCTCCCATGCGGGTGCAGGGCCCAAGCACTTGGGCCATCCTCCACTGCACTCCCAGGTCATAGCAGAGAGCTGGATCAGAAATAGAGCAGCTGGGACTCGAACTTGTGTCCGTATGGGATGCTGGTGCTGCAGGCCGGGGCTCTAACTCGCTGTGCCACAGTGCTGGCCCCTTCAAAAAAACATTTTTAGGAGTGTATTTATTTAATTTGTTTGAAAGGCAGAGAGACAGGGAGAGATCTCTCATCTGCAGGTTCACTCCTGAAATGCCTACAAGAGCTGGAGCTGGGTCAAGATGAGATTAGCAGCCAGGAATGCCGTGCGGGGTCTCTCACTGGGCGTGCTGCCTCCCGGGGTGCACAGTAGCAGGGAGCTGGAAGAGAGAGCAGGGCTGGGACTTGAACCCAGGCGCTCTGACATGGGATGCAGGCATCCAAAGACACGGTGTCCTAGCCGCTGTACCAGTGCAAGCGTCGGCACTGTGGAGCCCCGGCCCGGTGCTAACAAGGTGCTACTGCACATTCCTCAAGGCACGCCAGCCGTCGGCTTAGTCGCAGGCCACTCGTTTTGGTGACCGAACGTATACTATACTTTAATTTAAATGATGCATTCTTTTTAGCATGACGACGTTTTCAGTATAATAGTCTTTGTAGCCTATGTATGAGGGGTCTTCAAAGATTTCATGGGAAAAACACATTATGAAAAAACTATGCACGGATTTCAGAAGTTTTTGTGCACTGAACTATTTATTTAAGAATTATTTATTTGGAAAGCAGAATTACAGAGAAGGAGGGAGAGAGGGAGACAGAGAGAGAGGGAGTTATCTTCCACCCACAGGTTCACTCCCCAGATGGCTGCAGTGGCCAGAGCTGGGGCCAGGCTGAGGCCGGGAGCCTGGCGCTCTGTCGTGTCTCCCATGTGGATGCACTGGGCCACCCCCGGCTGCTTTCTCAGCGCGTTAGCAGGGAGCTGCATCAGAAGTGGAGCAGCCGGTTCTAACCAGTGCTAATATGGACTTAACCCGCGGCGCCACAATGCTGGCCCCAGACCTGTATTCTGATCGCACTTTTCCATAGACTGAAGGACCATTGTTATCAGCTCCGTCGGAAACAGGGGAGACCACAGATCTGGGAATCCGATCCTGAGTTCTGGTCCTAGCTCCTCCACTCCTTGAGTGGCCAACCTTGCTCCTGCACCACGGAGCTACGTGGCCTTTTGTCCCTGCTTTCTGATGACTGAATGGGATTGCCCCGTGGGTGCTTCCAGAAAGAAACCAGGCCCTGGACTTGGTACTTAGCCTGGGTTACTGGGAAGGGTCCGAGAAGGCACCGAGGAATTGCCAGCCATGCAGATATCAAACAAAGGTAGAGCAGGGGCGTCTTGATTTGTCTTGGTAGCGTCTCACCTCAGTTCCCTGGGGAGGACTGACCTGGGAAAGTTCTGGAATCCCAAAGAAGGGCTTGTCCAGCAGTTTCTCCCCAGCACCTTGTTTTGACAGTGGAAGTCCTGGAAGCATTGCACAAACCCCGATGACTTCAGGTCAGGATCTGTTTTAGCGCCGTGTGGTTTGGATCGGGCCGAACAGGACCCAGACCACAGGGCTGCAGAGACAAAACTGAGAGGTGACAAATAAATGGGATGGGGTGGGGACCTGAGTGAGTGTCCCTGAGCCGTAAGGATGCGTTGCCTAGCCAGCTTTTCTCTGGTTTTGTCTGCAGTTGCTCTTCTTGGAAGAGCAATTCCTGTTTGCCCAGGACCTCTCAGTCACCAGGAAAGTGACTGAGGTTTGTCAACTTCCTGTTGAAATTTGCTTAAAAATGAGCAGGTATTGGCCGGCGCCGTGGCTTAACAGGCTAATCCTCCACCTTGCGGCGCCGGCACACCGGGTTCTAGTCCCGGTTGGGGCGCCGGATTCTATCCCAGTTGCCCTTCTTCCAGGCCAGCTCTCTGCTATGGCCCGGGGAAGGCAGTGGAGGATGGCCCAAGTCCTTAGGCCCTGCACCCGCATGGGAGACCAGGAGAAGCACCTGGCTCCTGGCTTCGGATCAGCGCGATGCGCCGGCCGTAGCGGCCATTGGAGGGTGAACCAATGGCAAAAAGGAAGACCTTTCTCTCTGTCTCTCTCTTTCTCACTATCCACTCTGCCTGTAAAAAAAAAAAAAAAAAAAAAAAAAAGAGCAGGTATTGGCATGCGCTTGCTTCGTAATTCTCCTATATTTGCAAGTTGCCGCAGGGACAGGTGTTGGGGCACAGCAGTTAGGATGCCGTCTGGGACACCGGCACCCCGTATCCGAGTGCCTAGGGTCGAGTCCTGGCTCTCCTCCCAGTTCCAGCTTCCTGTGGCCACACGCCCTGGGAGGCAGCTGGTGACGGCTCATGTAGTTGGGTCCCTGCTGCCCACGTGGGAGACTCAGACTGGGTTCCTAGCTGCTGACGTCAGCCTAGCCCAGCTCTGGCCTGGCCACTGGAGGCGTTTGGGGAGTGAAGCAGTGGACGGGACACTTCTACTTCTCTGCCTTTCAAATATGTAAAAAAAGGGTTTTTAAGAAGTTATAACCAGTAAGAGGTTAATCATGAATAACTGTAATCGTTACATGGAGCAGTAACATTATAATGGGACAGTTGTAATTGCATCCAGTTAGAGTGACCTCATCAAAGGTCCTTGGGTGCCTGTTATACACTGGGTACTCACTGAACACCACGGGCAGAGTTGGGTGGAGGTGACCCCTGTGTCTGCGAGGTCGCCCCGCAGCGGGTTCCGTACCACTGGGCGTAGAGCCGTGGGGAAGCAGGAGGCCGTGTGCGAGGTGTCAGCGGTGTGGCGGGCACTCCAGAGCTCCTCCCGGGCCTCGCCCCTCCACTCTGTGTGCATGTCACAGACAGGGAAACTGAGGCCCAGAGCTCTCGGGAATCCCAGTGTGTCCACCCAGCTTGTCCCACCTGCCCCCCGCCAGGCTTCTCCTGGAGGCCACAGGAAAGCTGCTCGACCCCCTGGGATGACACATGCGTGGCTTCCCTTGGGCACCAGCCCGTGTCCCTGGGGAGGGCAGGAAGGTGGGGACGACGAGGAGACAGGCGTCTTGCGCAGACAGCTGGGGATGGGGAGAGAGGCCGTCTCAGGGCCCGTGGAATTCTAGTGACTGGGACTTGAAAGGCGCTTCCAGAAGGCTAGCGGAGCGCGGAGCTAATTGAGCAGCGCGCTCAGCCCCTCTCCCGACGCAGACGCGGCCGGGACAGCAGCTGTCAGGTGATGAATATTTCCAGGGGCGTCCTATTATGCGCCCAAGGTTCATTCAGCTCGGCGATGCGAGTAATGAGGACGCTTGGTTGCCTTTTCGGGAGAGGAAGTGAGATCATTTTTGCTTCTGACTGGGGGCTGGTGTGACAGGCGCGGGCTGCGAGCGCTGGGCTGTGTCTGGGGAAATCACAGCCACTCATCCCCACCTCTCCCAGTGGGGCGAGCGCTCGCTCCCACAGCTCGCGGCTTGGGCTGTGGCAGAGCGCGGGCTGCAAACTATTTTTATCCCCTTGGTGGATAGCAGGGGTAGAATCCATCAGCGGATGAATATTCAGTGGGTGAGGGTACCAAAAAAAAAAAAAAAAAAAAAAAAAAAAAAAAAAAAGGATGGGGTTGCATCTCCGTGCTCCTGCAGAGCCCTCGGCAGCCCAAACCAAAGGAGATCACAAAGCGAGGGAGGCCAGGCTGGCACCTCCCTCCCTCCCGTCTGCACAGGGATGTGCCCCACAGACATAGCCAGAGACGAGAGGATGTGACCTTGACCTTGAGGGACCTGGAGCAGCCAGCAAGGCAGGGAAGGGCAGCCCTCAGGGGGTCCTTCCCAGACGCTCAGCGATGGCTGTGTTGGCAGGGGCTGGGGGCATGCCACATGGCTTCGCAGTGGGGAAAAGCAGAGGGAGAGCCATCACGTGTCCCGCCGGGGGCTGTGTGTGAAGTCAGCTTTGAGGGTTGTGCAGCAGTGCCCCGTGGAGCTCCGCGGGAAAGACCAGCAGTTGCTGTGTTGTCTCCGCCGCCCCCATGGCATTGGATGGCCCCGTGCTGCAGAGAGACTATGCCCACGCCAGACACTGGCACTGCCCACTTCTCCCAGAGTTCCAGAGAGAGAGAGAGAGAGAGATCTTCTATCTAGTGGTTCGCTCCCCAGATGGTGGCAACAGCTGGAGCTGTGCCAGGCTGCAGTCCGGAGCCAGGAACTCCATCCAGGTCTCCTGCGTGGGTGGCCAGGGTCCAGTCATGTAGGCCATCATCTGCTGCCTTCCCAGCCACATTAACGGGAGCTGGGTAGGAAGAGGCACAGCCAGGACTTGAACCAGTGTTCCTATGGGACGTTGGCATCACAGGCTGCAGCTTAACCCCTGCACCACAGCGCCAGCCGCAAAGCCCCTGGTATTGATCAGGCTCGCTCTGGATTGTTTATGCTGGCGGGGAGCGGCTGCCCCTGCCACCCTCACCTGCTGTGTGAGCAGGCCCCTCTACACAGGCATGAACTAGGGCCTACTGAGGACCCTCCCTGACGCCTGGGACCTCTTCCCTCAGTGAGGGGAGGGGAGCCTGGGATTCTGGGGCAGCAGACTGACCACGCGGGCTCACTAGGCTCAGGGAAGGACACAGCAGGAGGAAGCACGGCGCCTATTCTCTGTAGACTTTGAGATGTGCGATCTAACTCCCGCCTGGTCTGGCTCAGTTTCCTTTCACCCCCCACTCAGTGACCACGCCCATCAGGGACTTGAACTCGGAACAGAGCACATGACAGGAAGCTGAGCCCCTGTGCGGCTGCAGGCTCACACGGTGTGAGGGGTGCAGGGCTGGGATGAGGGTTTTCAGGGCAGAACATAAAGCGAGGCGGCTCCTCGCTGCCTTTAATGAATGCAGCCACCGGTTTTCATCGCCAAGTGTCTCACACAGGAAATCAAAGAAGCCCTTGTATAAACACGGAGAGTGAAAGGTTCCGTTCCCGGTAATGGGAAGTGTTTTCAGGGAGTTCTCCACGGAGCTCGGGCAGGCTGGCGCGCCGTGC
Organism: Lepus europaeus; assembly: GCF_033115175.1. Taxonomy (NCBI): domain Eukaryota; kingdom Metazoa; phylum Chordata; class Mammalia; order Lagomorpha; family Leporidae; genus Lepus; species Lepus europaeus. The sequence continues at coordinate 96,882,928 of NC_084840.1, read as the reverse complement.
AGGTGAGCCTCAGAAGCCGCAGCGTGGGTTACGATTTGTCCCCGGCTTTTCACGGTAGGGCGTCTCGAGTCTTACTGTAACAGCATCGTGCGTGCAAAGCACAGGAAAGCGCGCCACGGGCTGTTCTTGGGTCAGAGCACGGATCCTCGAGAAACTTGGGGCTTGTATGTTTTTCATTGGCTTTGTTTTACTTCGTGGCGGTCTCAGGGAGCGCTCTGTGCACGATTCTTCGGGGTGTTGGCTTTTGCTCTCTCTCCGGCTTCTCGAGAACACGTGATCAGGGCGGCGTGAGGATGGCTTTGTCTCCTGTGACAGTTGGGTGCGAGTCTTCCCCTGGAGGCTGGCTGCCCCCTCCATCCTCTTTCTCACCTCCCTTGGCTGGCCCTGCCAGAGTTGTGATGGTCCCGAGTTCCTCCCTGTGACTCCTCCCTTGCTGGAGTGGATTCAGAGCATAGCTAGAGGACCGGTGGTTAGGACCGGGCCTGGCCGGAGTGGCGTGTGGACAGGCGCCCGTCCTCTGGGTACCCCTCGCCACCACTGCAGGGGCTCAGGCCCCACAGGTGTACGTGGGTGGTGCCAGGAGGTGGAGGCTTGGTCCCCTTATGAGATGCAAGAGGGGACCCAAGGGGGGGTCCTTGGGTCATCGGGGCTGTGCCCCCTTGAGGATGTTCTCAGGAGAGGGTGGGTACAAAGGCTGAGTTTGGCCCAGCCTCTCTCTCTCCTTCCTGGCTCTCCATGTGATCTTTCCTATGCAGCCTCCATGTGGCCATCCACTGCCCCTCCCCCAACATATAACCAATGAATGGGGTCCCCGACTCTGGGCTGTGGCCCTCCAGAACCACCAGCTAAAGGGCACCTGCTGACTCCACAGCTGGTCACCAGGCCAGCAGAAGGAAGCCCTGAGCAAGATTTCCTGGCTGCTTTCACCACTCGAGGCCGCCTCCTGGGAGCTGGCGTTAGGAGGTCAGGTGGGACGCAGGGTTGACATGCAGTCAGAAGACGCCGGGTTAAAGGCAGGTCTGGTCACTGCCGGTTCGCAGGGCCTAAGCATGAAGCCCGCTGACCCCTGCCAGAACGTCAGCTCTGCTTCAGACAACAGCTGGGAATCGAATGGAAAACGCACAGTGGCGGCTTCTAAGGACCCCTGTACACCTGCTGAAACTCAGCAGGCTATTAAAAGTTCTGGAGCTGGCCGCATTTCATACCTGAAAAGTTCGTTAATTAGGCTCTGTCCGTGCAAGGGGCAGGCTGACGAGGCTGGAGGAAGAACACCCAGGTCCAGAGCTCTGAGAACGCTGCTGCCTCGTCTTGACCTTCACAGCGATGCCAGGGAGCAGAAGCTTAGCACAGTGAGTCAGCAAACTCCCACGGTGTGTGGGCGGATGATGACAGACAGCTCACCACTGCTGGGGCCACTTGTGGAGCCGGCATCCCGTATCACAGCGCCGGTTCAAGTCCCAGCTGCACCGCCTCCAATCCAGCTCCCTGCTCATGCCCCTGGGAAGGCAGCAGAAGATGGCTCAAGTGCTTGGGCCCCTGCGCCCACCTGGGAGACCTGGAGGAAGCTCCTGGCTCCTGGCTTCGGCACAGCCCAGGGCTGGTTTTCAAGGACACTGGGGAGTGAACCGGTGTCTGGGAGATCTCTCTGTCATCATGCCTTTCAAATAAATAAACAAAATGTTAACATGAAGTCACAACTGCTTTCTTAGAACATGAACTGAGTCAGCAGCCGATACCTACTATGTGAAATGCGACCAGCCGGATTCCAGGAGCGTGTTCCAAGTGGGATACAGAGGCTCCTTTCTCTTATAGGTCTTACAGCTTGGTGGGGAAACAGACAATGAATATCTAATATGGGGCAGACCTTTGGTGCAGGGGCTAAGGCTGCTTGGGATGCCTCATCCAATATCCATGTGCCTGGGTGTGAGTCCCAGCTCCGCTCCCAAGTCCACTTCCTGCTAATGTGCACCCTGGAGGCAGCAGGTGACGGTTCAACTATTTGGATCCTTGTCGCCAACTTGGGGGACCCAGACTGAACCCCGGGCTCCTGGCTTAGTCCTGGCTATTGAGGACATTTAAGGAGTGAACCAGTGGACAGAAGATCTCTGTGTCTCTTGGGGCCTTTCAAAAAGCAATAAATAAGTAATAGTTTGGCCAAGCTAAGAAAAAAATTAAAAACAAAAGCATAGTGCAACAGCACGTGAGGAATTCTTGGCCTTATGACAAAAGCAAAGCAGGATGGTGCCAGTGGCTTGACGGGGGCTTCTCTGGGGTGGAAAGTGTGCGGAAGCTGCTGTGAGGTGCTGACAGTCACTCTCACCTGAATGAGAAGGAGCCAGCCGTGCCGGGAGCGGGGAAGGGCCTCACGCCCAGGAGGGTCAGCAGGCTCGGGGGAGGTCTGTGCCCATGGACAGAAACGCTGACACGGTGTCTGTCCTCCATTGGTGGCTCATTCAGGAGAGATTCACATTTGCCCTTGAACCTATTGTTAGTGAGACACCCCTGGGAAGGTACATGCGTCCATCACCCAGGGTCGGTCACACTCACATCTCCCAAGCCCAGACTTGGCCCTCGCCTCCTGGTCCTCCTGTGCACGGCCACGGAGCCGTGGCAGAGCTGCAGTCACACAGTGGCGTGGCAGGTGCAGCCGTGGTCATGCCGAGTGGAGCCTCAGGTGCTGTAATGGGCTGGGTTGGGCTTCTCCAGGGGGAGGCATCGTCCTCCGTGTTTAGAAAGGGAAGAGAGAGGCTGAGAAGGAAGCTTGGGGCTGACGGGGGCCCCGACATGGCTGACGCTTCAGGGAAGTTAGGGGCCAGGGAGCAAGGGCTGCTGTGGGCAGGGAGGAATCCGAGGCTGAGATGACTCCTGTGCGCTGGGGGCCAGGCAGCCGAGCACCTTGGCGGAGCTCAGAATCGTGTTGTCTGTGAGAGGGACTCTGGGGACTTGCTGTGTCCCTCCTGCGGTCCCTGGTCCCCATCCACCTGCAGCCAATGCGCACCTCCTTCCAGATGAGCAGGGCCCAGGTGGACCGTGGGAGGTTGCCATGACAACAGCACAGCAGCTGCTCCCTGCGGCGCGAGGAGGAGCCTGGTCTCCAAGGTCCCTCAGCCAGCGACAGAGGCCACTCTTGTGCTCGGGCAGGTCTTGGAAACAGGAGTCGCTGCCCGATGGGATGTAGGCACAGGTGCAGCGCCAGGCCGGTCCCTGGGGTCTGGCTGGCCTTGCTCAGGAATTCGGTTTATTCCCTGGCTTTTTCTCACTCGCAGTAAAGGCTGTGCCCTCATCTTCCTCGCCGTGGACACCACCTTGTGCCGTACACCGGCCCGCGCTCGGTACTGTGACGTTTCCTGGCATGGATTTCACTCCACAGTTCAGTTTCCAAAGCCACTGTCACTGCCAGCAGAGGCCAGGAGGAGTAACTAGGACCCCATCCCTCGGCTCCTGCTTTAGGAGAGACGTATGGGAGCCCCGGACCAGAAGGGTGGGAAGAAAGGCATAATAGTTGGGGGGTCATTCCCCTGTCTCCCTGAAGGTCCCCTTTCTCTCCGCCTGCCATTCACAACCGCCAGGGGCTTGCCCTTAAAGTTCTCTGCCTTCGCGGCTCCCTTGGGGACCTGGAGGGTCCACATGGAAGTGGGAACCGGCCCATCTGAGCCCAGTGGTCCTGCCGTGCTTCTGTGCACCTCTGGGTCTCCTAGGGTTCTTTTCTAAAGGGGGTGATGCCATGTGTGCAGGCTGTAGAGCTGTTGGTAGCAATCGGGAGGGGACGTCCATGCTGTGGGGTGGACCTGTGGCTCAGAGGTTAACCATGTTGCTGCCTGGGGCACCTGCCTTGCCACTGGAGTACCCGGGTTTGAGTCCCAGCTCTGCTTCCGACTCCAGCTTCCTGCTAACACAGACCCAGGGAGGCAGCAGGTGATGGCTCAAGTCCCTTGGTCTCTGCCACCCACATAGGCGACACAGACTGAGTTCTCTTTTCTGGCTTTGTCCTGGCTCAGCCCTGGCTGTTGTGGGCAATTTGGGAGTGAATTCTGTCTGTCTCACTACCTTTCACATCAATCAGATAAAATCAATGGAAAAAAACTGAAAATGAAAACCCAGCATGCCGTTCGTCTTGACTGTCACTCTCACCAGTCTATGTTACTATGTTAAATGATTACCAAAAGAAACACACCCCTGGCTACTACTGGTTTTTAAAGAAAATGAATTTGAAGTAAACTGTCTTCTGTCTGAAAACTCACAGGAGCATTTTGGTCTCAGGTGAACATCCGCCGACAGGTGAAGGCGCAGTTATTAAAGGTGCTTGTCATGTGCCCCTCACATCTCCTAGGTGAACCCGGCCCCCACACGTCAGTGCTGGCTACCTTTTCTGTGCCAAGTGCTGTGGCACAGGGAAGCGAGTGACTCATCATTTATCTCATCCATAGAGGAGTGCGTGTTTGGAGTTGGGTGGTCTGAGGAGCTGGCTCACCTGGGAGTGTCAGTAGCAGTGTGTCGCTGTGGGCTGTTTATGTGCTAGAAATAATATAGGAACAACAACAAAAGACAAAGTTAGAAGAAAGGAGGAATGGAGGAAAGACAGGTAAAAGCTAAGCATTGGAGTATTATTTGCAGGAGCAAAAGATTGGACATGGTTCAGATATCCGTCGGTCTAGACGGAACGTTGCGCACTGTGACACGGCCACCTGATGAGGCATTGAGGGCTGGAAAGGGAAGCTCAAGTGTTTTTTGTGCTGTTAGGATGTCTCTGGTCTCTAACATCATGCCTCATGTTAGAGAGGCAGAAAATAAAAGGATGAGCAGGTAACTGAGGGACAACTTAGTCTCCGATGGGCCAGCCCATTCACGTCCTGGCTGCTCCGCCCTCCCCCAGCTCCCTGCTAATGTGCCTGGGAAGCACTGCGTGATGGCTGAGTGCCTGAGTCCCTGCCACTGATGAGGGAGACTTGGGTGAGGTTCTGGGCCCCTGGCGTCAGCCCAGCCCAGCCCTGGCTCTGGTGGGGATTCGGGGGAGAGAACCAGTGGCTGGGTGCTTTCTCTTTCCCTTTCTCACAAATAAATAAATAGATGAAAGTTACTTGAGACGTATCAACTATTTTTATTGAATGGTCCTCATTGAAATCATAACTTCAAAAAAAATTTTAAATAGTGATTTGAGCTCATCAAGAAAACTTTTTATAAAAAATGTATTTATTGGAAAGTTAGAGTTACAGAGAGACAGCGCTTCCATCAGTCACTTGACTCCTCAAATGGCCGCCATGGCTGGGGCTGGGCCAGATCAGATTCCATCCAGGTCTCCCACATGGGTACAGGGACCCAAGCACTTGGGCCATCTTCCACTGCTTCCCCAGGCCACAGCAGAGAGCTGGATCAGAAATGGGACAGCCGGAAGAGGGATGCCTGCACTGTAGGCAGTGGCTTTACCTGCTAAGCCACAGCACCTGCCCCATGAACACACGTTGAGTCTTTGATGTTATTGAAGAATTATTTAAAAAATGTTTAAGTTCAGAAACTGTGTTTAAGAACAGTTTCAGGCAGCAAGAAGAGTGTTGCCGTGTACCTGTGTCTTCACACACGTACAGCTTCCCCGGCAGGCACTGGAGTGGTGTGCGTGTCAGCCAGTGGACCCACACTGACACCTCGTCATCACCACGGTGCCTGGTGCTCATCCGTGGTGCTGAGCAGTCCGCAGGCTTCGACAGGTGCCTAGTGGCCATCGAAGTCGCATGCAGAGCCGCTGCTCCGCCCTGAGAGTCCCCAGGACCTGTTCATCTCCCCGCCCCTCAGCACCGACTGCTGATAGTTCTCCCTTTCCCAGGCTGTCATATGGATGGAGTTTTCTATTAGATAGCCTTTCCAGGTCGACTTCTTTCACTTGGTAATATGTATTTAACTCTCCTCCATGTCTTTTCATGGCTGATAGCTCATTTTAGAATAACATTTTAAATTTTAATTAAACATTTAAAATGTTTATTATTTTTATCTTCTTGAGAGGCAGAGATGGAGATGAGAGGGAGTGTGGGGGGGGGGTGGAGAGAGAGGATGGATGAGAATATTTCATCTGGTGGTTCATCCTCCGAATGCCTGGAACAGTCAGGAGCCAAGCCAGAGTCCATCCAGGTCTCTATGTGAGTGATGCAGGCAAAACCACTCGAGCCCTCATGCACTGCCTCCTACAGGAAGCTGGGTAGGAGGCAGAGCAGCGGGGACTTACACCAGCCACTCCAATACGGGATGTGCAGTGATGTAACTCACTGTGCCCCAAAGCCCACGCCCCCCGTTTATTTTTAGAGTTTGTTTATCCCTCACCTGCTGAAGAACATCTTGGCTGCTTCTAGGTTTTGACAGTTTTTATAAAAATGCTCCAAGTCTGCCTGCCAGCTCCAGTGTAGACATGGCTTTTGGTTCTTCTGGGGGAGTGCAAGGGAGAGTTGTTGATAGATTGTACTGAAAGAGTATTCAGGTTTTTAAGAAAATGCCAAACTGTTTTCCAAAGAGGCTGCGCTATTTTATATTCCCAACAGCAATGAATTAGAGTTCCTGTTATTTCCACAAACTTGTCAGGACTTGTTATCAGTGTTTTTGGATTTTGGCCATTCCCATAAGCATGTAGTAGTCCCATGTTGTTATCTGAATTTGAAATTCACTGACTTGTGATATTGAATATTTTTCATATTATTATGTATCATGCACACATCTTCTTTGGTGATGTGGAATGCCTGTCCAGGTCTTTTGCCTGTTTTTTTAATTTAATTGTTTGTTTTCCTGTTGATGAGTTTCAGGGGTTCTTTGTGTATTAAGGTAACAGTCCTTTGTCAGATGTTTTTTTGCAAGTATTTTTTCCAGGTCTGTAGTTTGTCTTTCTTTTGGAGGTGTCTTTGAAGAGAAGTTTATAATTTTTAAACAAATCTGAGCTGACCGTTCATTTTTTTCATGGACCATACCTTTGGTACTGTACCCAAATCTCGTCACCATAACTAAGATGACCTAGATTTTTTCCTATGTACTTTTCTAGGAGTTTTACAGTTCTGTTTTTGCCTTTAGTTCTGCAATCCATCTTGAGTTCACTTTTGTGCAAGCTGTAAGATCTGAGTCTGGTTTTTCTTCTTTCTTTTGCGTGTGCTTTCCAGTTGTTCCAGTTCACCACAATATTTTCTCTTCTCCTTCCTTTTATTTATTTATTTTTTTATCTTTGCTCCTTTGTTAAAAAAAGTTGACTGTATTTACGTGGGTCTGTTTCTGAACCTTCTACTCTGTTTCAGTGACATAACTGTCTGTTCTTTTGTTGACATCTGTCTTGATGACCATAGCTTTAGTGTTAGCGCTGAAGTCGAATAGTGCTGGTGCTCCAACTTTGTTTTTCTCCATCAGTACTGAGCTGCCTCTCCTTATAAACTTTAGGGTCAATTTGTCAAAATTAAAAAAAATCCACTGGGGTTTTGCCTGGGATGGTGTTGAATCTACAGCTCAATTGGGAAGAACTGTACTCTGGGCAGTATTGCATTTCCTATCCCTGAACATGGAGTATCTCCCCATTTACCTATTCCTTCTTTGGCTTCTTTGATCAGAATTTTCTAGTTTCTCCCATACAGTTCTTATACATATTTCCTGTGATTTACACCTAAGTAGTGCATTCTGGGTGGGTGGGGGGATAATGACAACAATAATGAATTTTATTTCTTTTTTTTCTTAAACACTTTATTTATTTGAGAAGCAGAGTCACAGACAGAGGGAGAGACAGAGAGAAAGGTCTTCCATCTGCTGGTTCACTAAGGCCGCAGTGCCCGGGGCTGGGCCTGGTTGAAGCCAGGAGCCAGGAGCCTTCTCTGGGTCTCCCATGTGGGTGCAGGGGCCCAAGGACTTGGGCCATCTTCCATTGCTTTCCCAGGCCATAGCAGAGAGCTGGGTCAGAAGTGGAGCAGCCAGGACTTGAACTGGTGCCCATGTGAGACGCTGGCGCCACGGGCGGAGGCTTGGCCTACTGCGCCACAGTGCCGGCCCCAGCAGTAATGTGTTTGCGATTTCAGATTCTGCTCACTCATTGCTGATTTGTGGGAAAGTGATTGGCTTTTTGTAATTTAACCTGACATTTTGCAGTTGGCCAGTATTCACACAATTAGTTCAGAAGTCTCTTTGTTGATATTTTCAGATTTTCCGCGTCGATGAGCATGTCGTCTGCAAACAAAGACAGTTTTATTTCTTTCTTCCTGGATGTGTATCACTTTTATCTGCTTTAATAAAATCTTGTTGTGTTAGCTAGGATTTCTAGTCAGATGTTGTGGTAACAGGCATCCTTGCCTTGTTCCAGGTCTCAGTGGGAAAGTTTTGAATTTCTCGCCATTAAATATGATGTCAGCTCTAGGTTTTCAGTGAATTGTGTGTGTGTGTGTGTGTGTCTGGGTACACAAAGCGGACACTCTCTTCCAGTCCTGGTTTGCTGGGAGGTTTTCTCATGAGTGGTCATTGGATTTTGTCAAATGCTTTTCCTGCTACTGGTGATAGGATTATGTGGTTTTTCTTTAGCGGTTTATGTAGTGAATTACATTAATTGATTTTTGAAAGTTGAACCAATCTCTCGTACCTGGGCAAATTGGATTTGATTTGCCAGTTCTGTGTTGGGGATTTTTGCAGGAAGCTGGAGTCGGAACTGGGAATTAAACCCAGGCTCTCTGTGTAGGGTGCGGGCACTGTGGCCGTTAATCCCAGGCTCTCTGTGTAGGGTGCGGGCACTGTGGCCGTTAGCCGGTTCCTCTGCTTTGCTCTCAACAGGTGGCTTCCCAGAGTACAGAATGCTGGTCTGGCCGTTCCTGCCCCTCTGAGCTATAGAATTTCACTCCATGCTCCTCTTACTTGCTTTTTCTTGGGGGAAGTCGGATGTAATTCTCATCTTTGTTCCTCTAGAATTTTTTCCCCCCATCTTACTTTTCTTAGCATTGTCTTTCCTTTAAAAAATTTTATTTATTTGAAAAAGAGAGACAGAGAGAGAGCACGTGCAGTCATTCTCCAAACAGCCACGATAGCCTGGACTGTGCCACGCTGCAGGCAGGAGCCAGGAACTCCATCCACGTCTCTGATGTGAGTGACAGGGACTCAAATACTTGGGCCATCATCCTCTACCTCCAGACATATTAGCAGGAAGTTGGATTGGACGTGGAGTAGCCAGGACTGAACCTGGCTCTGATACCGAATCAGGCATTCCACGCAGCCACAGCTCTCATCCCTCAGGATCTTCTCTTTATCTTCAGTTTATGGAGTTAGCATACGACGTGTCAGTGTGTGATCCTGGGGACCTTTCTCTTACTTGGTGCTGTGTGACCTTCCTGGAAAGGTGGTGTGGGTGCCTAACACAGAACTGGGGAGATTCTCAGACATCCCTGTGTGTCTCTCCTGTCCCTTCCTCTCTCTTCCCAGCCCTGTGCTGGTGCTCCCATGGCCAGCGGGCCACACCTTTGTAGCAGCGACGCAGCTCTTGGGCACCCAGTCTGTCTCTTTCAGTATTTCCCCCTTGGCTTTTCAGGTTTAGAAGTTTCAGTTGTCCTGCCCTTAAGCTCACAGGTTCTTTTCCCTGCTGAGTTTGGTGTACTCCTGGGCCTGTTCAGTTTATTTTTAGTGAGATAATAGTACAGTTTCAAAAGGAGTCTATTATGGGCTGGCATTGTGGCACAGCAGGTTAAGCCACTGCTTGGAACACTGGCATCCCAAATGAGAGAGACTTCGAGCCCTGGCTGCTCCACTTCTGACCCAGCTTCCTGCTAATGCACCTGGGAAGGCAGCAGAAGACGGCCCAAGTGCTTGGGCCCCTGCACCCATATGGGAGACCTGGTTGGGGATCCAGGCTCCTGGCTTCTGCCTGGCCCATCTTAGCTGTTGTGGCCATCTGGGGAGTGAACTAACAGATGGAAGATCTCTCCCTGTCCTCTCTCCCCTCTGTCTCCCTTCTCCCTCCTCTCTCTCTCTCTCTCTCTCTCTCTCTCCCCTCTCTTCCCTCTTCCTTCCTCTGTCACTGTGCCTTTCAAATAAAAAATAAATCTCTCTTTGTAGAAAAGGCTTCTACTAGAGATTCAAGCAGAGGTATTAACAAACTAAGCTGTCTGTGGCTAGCGTTCTTCCCATATGAATTCAGTGTCGTGTGTGTGGGTGGAGAGGATCAGTGTTGAGGTTGGGCGATGCATGTTTGTTTGTTAGACCACTCTCTCTGATTCGGCGTGTCTGTGAAATGCTCATAATACAACAGCTACAAAGAGGTTAACAAAGGAAGGGAGAGCAATTTAACCCAGAGAATACGAGGGTACTTCCAAACGTTGGTGTAGAAATGGAATTAGAAGATGTTTATGTTGGTCCAAAGAATGAAATCCAAGCATAGCTTTTATTTTTTTTTAACAATATGTATTTTTCCATAACTTTTTGGAAGCCTCTTGCATGCATGGATTTCAGGTTCTTTTTTTTGCATCAAAATGAACTTATCTTTCAATTCCATTTACCGTAACCATTTGCAAATAGCCCTGTGGATGGGGGAGGGGGGGGCTTCGGCTGCTGAGACAGCAGGGCGGAAGGCTTTCCTGGGCCCCTGAGCTCACGCGGGAGCAAGCAGGTGGGCTGCGTGTGCCAGGCAGCCTGTCTGGGAGCTCGCGTGCTGCAGAGGCGCCTCACGCCGCTGGCGCTCGTTATCTCCAGACTAAAAGCTGTGGCTGCCACTGGCTGGGCAGCCCCGGGGGTGGCCCACGCTCACTCATCAGGAGTGCGCCCCTGGCGCGGGGTCCGGGGCTCACTGATCACCACCCCTCCCTGGACACTGCCGGAGCTCTTGGTTCCTGCCTGCCGCCCCTGCTCTTGTGAATCCTCCCCTCCCCCAAATGCCCTCTGCCCTGTGTTTCCTGCCCCTGTGCGAGCACACGTGTCTGCTCCACAGTTTCCCGTGCTTCAGGGGATGCAGTGTGGAGCCTCATAAAGCTGGCTGAGCAACAGTAGGGGTCAAGGTCGGCCCCTCCTGCCCAGGCGTGAGGTCTTATCATCTTCTGTCAGCGCCACCCTCCCCGTGGTACCCAGCCAGACTTGCTGGGGATTGTCAGAGCGATTGGTTTGCAAGCTGTGGCTGCTGACCCTGGCTCTGGCCTCCGTGGCGGCCCTTCTGCAGGCTGGGATATTTATGTGCGTCCTGCAGCCTCACTGGGGAAGTGTGTTTTGGCCCCCAGACAAAGATTGCTGTCTCCTTCGTGACCTCGGAGTATCTCCCTGCCCATGGCACGCCGCTGGGACACTCTGATGTTTGCTGACTTTTTATTTTTGTTGCTTGAGATGGCTTCATTGCCAAGATAGCAGAGGTACCTCTTTGGGAATATACCGTACCCGATTCGAATAGGGTTTTAAAAAATGTCCCTCAGACAGTGGGACAAGCTGCAGAGGCAAGTTCCGGAAGACTGGAGCCACGGGTGCTGGTGCTGACCACGACAAGACAGTGAATTTTAGGGCTTGGAAGTAGGTGGACCTGCTGGACCTGGGTTTAGACGTCAGCTCTGCCACAGCTGTGTCATATCTAATTTGATTATGAGCTGACAAATAATAGCTGTATGATTTACGTACAGTGGGACGTTTTCGTAGATGTATACATTGGGAATCATGAAGTCAAACTGATAAACCTATGCACTTCCTCTTTTTGTTTGTGGTGTGAACATCTGAATTCTACCGTCCAGCCAGCTGCAAAATATGCATTCCGTTATTGTATTAGCTGTGGCCGTCGTGCTGTGCTGTGGATGCCGGCACTTACTGCTCCTGGATGACCAAATATGCTTGCTCTTCCACCAGGAGCTCCCCGTTTCAGCCACCCCGGCTGCGGTGAGCAGTGGCCACGTGGTCGTGAAAAGCCAGCTCACCCACTGAGCCTCCGTGTCTGCGGCTCTGACGCAGTACTTACTTCAGGGCCAATGGTGATGGGAGGAGTGAAAGAGAAGTTATGTCTCTGTTTGCATCCGATAGCAATTACTCATATATTATTTTACAAATGGGCCACAATGTATCATAATTCTTACAGTGGCAACTTTCAGAACTCCAAGCACTTGCTATGTATACCCATTACAGCCGTCCGTCTTCCACGTGGTAATTATTTGTGTTGGGTTGTTTCCTAGAGTAGATCAAATGGTAGAAACTCTCCCTTGTTTGTTTTTTTCTTCCTAATACCTCGCATGTGCCTAGGCACCCAACAGCTACTCTGTCTTTGTTGATGGATGGGACAGTTGTGTTTGCAGCGAGTGAAACCTCTTGTTGTAAGGCAGCGTGGATGTGCGCACTCACGAAGTCCGTATCCCTGATAAAAGAGAAAGGCCAGTGTTCCCAGATGCTGGATTCGTTCCTTACTCCTTTCCGAAGGGGCCTTGTGGGCAGCAGACTCCCATGAGTCCTTGCTCCTTCTCCCCACGCCGGAAATGGCTGCCATCTTGCCAGGAATGGTTGTCATCTTGTAGATGCGCGTGGCAGACGCCTGCTGCTCTGAGGTCAGAGGGCATGCCTCCCTGGGCTTTCTTGCAGTGTGCAGCCTTCCCAGGCTTTGTGTGTGCCAGGGCTCTCCTGGACTTCTCTCGGATGCATGTGGATTTTGTGTGTTGTTCTCCTGGTGGGTTGGGGAGGAGCACCCCTGGCTGCCATAGGCCTGACATGGTGCAGAGGGGCCGGTGCACAGCCTCATGTCACATGAGAGATGGACGGACCCCTTGCCCAGGCTTTCTCTATGGATGGGGAACTCTGTGCTACAACAGTGTTTTGGTCAGCTGGCCCCTAATTCACCACAGTTGCACCATTGTTCACTAAGTGTGAAAATGCTATTTGAAGCCAGATTTAAAGAAATAAACTACCCTCTCTTCTCAAATCTGCAGCTCTATTGGAGGCTTACTCAGTCTAATTCCCCTGGAATTTATTTTCCAGACCACCCTTCTCTTTTCCTGGTCTCATTACTTGGTTCCTCGGCTTGGCCTACCTCTGGGGAGAGATACTTCAACTCTTCCCACCGCACGTCCTTCAGTAGACACACACACACAGACATGCACACAGGCACACCGCAGCCATCAACACAAGCATGCATGCAATGCACACACAATTGTCAACACACACCTATGCACACGTATACACAACCATCAACACATGCACACACACATGCCTATCAACACGTATGCACACATGTGCACGTACACACAACCATCAATGAACACACGCACACACATGCCTAGCAACACATAAACACACATACATGTGTGTGGACACACAACCATCAACACGTAGACACACAGCCTTGGAACACACATGCATGTACAAGCACACACAACCATCTGCACATACGACCATCAACACACACACAAACAGCCACCACACGACCGACCGTCACACACTCAGGCATCTCTTTAACCCTTCGTGTCCAGTTTACTCTTTGAAGGGGTGCGAAGACTACTGCAGGACCAGTTCCTGCCAGTGCAAGTCAGAAACCTGCGGAGCAGAGGCCGGGGCTCCTGGAATGTAGCCATTCGCTTCCGCAGGTGCCTCCTCTCTTCCAGACACACTTCCGTATTCGTTAAGCCACCTTGTGTTTTTTGCGGGTGCTCTCCAGCTATATGGAAAGTTGTAGTGTTACAAGCAGGGAAGGGAAGCACCCAGATTGCCGTCTCCAGGTAGGGGAGGGTGGGTGGGCGTGCACACGCGTGATACAGATGCAGCCCTCCCTGGCAGCCCCAGTGGCTTGTTGGAGGCGCTGGACCAGCAAGTCCAGGGGCAACATCCTGATCAAACAACCTCAGCTCGGGGCAGAGCTCGGCACGAACACGCCGGCGTCGCTGTTGATTTTGTCTGTGAGCACAAATGAGGCAGACGGCTCTGTGCCCATCACCCCATCTGGAAGGAGAGCTCTCTGTGTGAGGGATGCACGAAGGAGTGCACACTTGCCCCCTGAAAATTCGCCAAGTAGATAGAGTTTATTTTTGCTGCCGCCTTACCTTCCCCGTCTGCCGTGTCCCGGTTTCCTGTGGTCGTTCCTCAGGCTATATCCTGTGTCCAATTCCCAAGGGCCTCCTTGCTGTCAGTTAATAATAGCTTTCCATGTTATTCTTCTCGGAGCTGTTGCATTTTAATGGGACCTCCAGGGATTCAAATGCCTCCCGAACCCAAAGAGTGAATCTCTAATGGTGAAACCCGGGCTCCCAGGGCCGGGCTTGGTGGGAGATTTCTCCGACAGCCTCCCACTTGACTGACTTGGTCTGGGTGGCCCCACAGAGGAATGTGGGAATGCGAGGTAATTAGCAGCGAAATCCAGAATAGTGTTGAAAAGAAAACCGTCAACCTTGCTAATTACATCGGAGCATTTCCAGCAGCATTCCAGCGTGGGACTGGATTGGGAGTGTCTCCTAGCCGGGGACATGCTGCAGGCTCCTGGAGAGCGTTCTCTCTGGGGACTGTGCAGCAGGGGACTCCATGTTGTCAGGATGAAAATGCTGAGTGCTGCAGGCCCCAGGTCTCATCCCGCTCTCTGAAGGACAGAGTCCCCCGGGCCAGGGGAGAGGGCTCACACACTCCATGGAGCAGGCATGAGCCGATAAGGAGCCGCCTGCAGCCTGGTGGCTCCCACACGCATTTTGTGCACAGAAAACAAAAGAACAGGGCCAGGGTACTCATGGCTGTTCGACTGGGAGAATGTCGGCTCCTCCTCCTGCTTATCTTCACCTCTCTATCTCCCCCCCCCCCCAGCTTTTTTTTCTCCAGCTGCTAAGTAAACAGTGGAGCTTCATCCATTATTCAGCTATCACAGGCTGTCAGTGTTTCCTGGCGGTGGAACTTGGGAGTTCTTAGGTTTTCTTTCAAACTGTGGAAAAATGTATTTGCGAAACTGCTGGGGAGGGAAATGAAGGAAGATATCAACCCCGACAATATAATTAATCCTGGGAGCGTCTCTCCCAGAGGGTAGCTGGAGTTCTTCTTGAGTGATGGGAATTTAGCGTTGCGTCTTCTTTCGGTGCTTGCTATTCACACGTCACTACCTGTGGCAAGTGCCGCGGAGGAGAGAGACAGTTGTCACCAGGGTGAGGGAGCTCGGGGAGGAAGGGCTTTGAACCTGTGCCCCGTGGGAAGATGCAGCCCCGCCTTAAAGCTGGTAGACACGCAGCCCTGCCTGCACCCCAGACGCTATAGAAGCTGCCAGCTCTGCCACCTTGGAGGCCTTTTGGGGGGACTTTCCCGGCCGAAAGGTGCAGGTGTAAGAATACTGAGGGCTGCAGGATCGTGTGCGTGTAGCTACAGGGGCTCTTCAGGAAGCCTGCGGGAACGTGGAGTGGAAAGACAAGTTTGGGGCAGGTGTTTGGCACAGCAGGTCAGATGCCGCTGGGATGTCCACGTCCCACCGCAAAGCGCCTGAATTTGTGTCCAGACCCTGCTTCTGATTCTGGCTTCCTACGAATGCCTGGCCTGGGAGAGCAGCAGCTGACGGCTTGAGTAGCTGGCTGCACGCACGTGGGAGACCCGGATTGAGCCCCGGGCTCCTGGCTTTGTCCTGGCTGCTGTGAGCATTTGGGGAGTGAAGCAGTGGATGGGAGCTCTCGCTCTGTCTCTGTCTCTCCCTCTGTCTCCCTCTATGCTTCTGTGTTCCAAATAAATAACAGAAAATTTAGAGAGAGAAGTGTACTTTGGTGCATAAAGGTGAATGTGTGTGCTAATTAGATGGCTGGGGAAGGAAGGAGCGCCGACTACTGGGATCCTGTAGGCACGGAACCCATGGACTTTTAATCTTATTGTTGTCAATTTTGAATCAAGGATGGCGACCTCTGCACTCAGAAGGAGAGAGAAGATGGCAACACGGGAGGGGTGAGAGGCAACTGTGGATTCCATCTCCACGTCCGCCAGTGGCCTCCATCAGCTTCCAACGATGCCCAGAACCTTTGCAGGGTGCAAGGGCGTGTGCACGCCTAGTCGGGGGTCCGGCTGCAGCCCCGCCTTTCCCTGGGCTGTGCCTTCTCCAGGTGACCCAGCCAGCAGAGGAGTCCCAGCACCCTCACGTTCTGGGGAAAAAAAATTTTTTTTTCCTATAAACTGCACAGCACTTTGGGAGCACAGGGTGTTAGTCTGCCAGGAGGTGAGTGTGTGGACTTGGTCATACTGAGGCTCTACGGCTCCATGCAGTGAGTGCGGAGGACAGCGCGGGGGGTGAAACCAGCTGGGCCTGGAGTTCGTGTTACACCAAGCAAAGGAAGCCCAGTCATTTCCTGTTATTATTATTTTTTTGACAAAGTGATTACTGTTAGCTTATTCCTTGGCTGTAAGCTAGAAACATGGCTTCAGAGGCCATTTCGGGGGCCAGCGTATCGGGTAAAGCTGCCACGGACAACGCAACGCCGGCATCCCACAGGGGCGTCTGTCTGTGTCCCAGCTGCTCCACTTCCCATCCAGCTCCCTGCTAATGGCCTGGGAAAAGCAGCAGAAGATGGCCCAAGGGCTTGGGCCGTTGCACCCACATGGGAGACCTGGGTGGAGCTCCTGGCTCCTGGCTTTGACCTGGATCAGCCCTGGCTGTTGCGGCCAACTGGGGTGTGAACCAGCATATGGAAGATCTCTCTCTCTGTCTGTCGCTCTCTCACTAACTCTGACTTTCAAATACATACTTAAATTAAATCCTTAAAAACTCATTTGCAGCACTCTCTCACGGCAGCGTGTGAGTGTTCGGGTGCAAATGCCGCTAGTAATGATAGCGGATGTCCGAAAGCACCTGTTCCCTGCATCCCTCCCGGCTCGGTGAGGGAAGGAATCTGGTTAGAGAACCCGCGGCTTCTGAGCAGCCATCTCTCAGGGACTCTTCCTCCCAAAGGAAGAGAAGCCCAGGAAGCTACAGAGTCCTGTGTCCTTCGAGATCCGCAGTGCTGCGTGGAGGAAGGAGGAGGGCTACCCAACTCCATTTGGAAGCCCCCAGGGTTGAAGAAACCGTCCAGACAAGTATCTGAGCACTCCCAACTCTGCTTCCAGGCGTGGGTGTGCAGAGCCGGAGAGATGGGATTCTCATGATAAACATGAGGGACTGAAGTCAGCTGTGACCAGCAGGATGTGCACTGAGCCCGGGCGTGAATCCCTCTCCTACTGTGCCCAGTCCGGGTACAGTTAATCTCTCAAAGTCTTGATGTTCTTCCCTGCACAGGGGGACGATGCCAGCACCTGCGACAGGACTTCATGAGATGCGCATGTGGGCTATTTGGTAGAGGAGCCCTCATTGTCGCTAACGTCCTGGTTGTTACAAAGAACCATACGGCGCCAGTGTTCTGGGATAAGCCGCCGCCTGCAACGCCAGGAGCGCTTGTTTCTGTCCCAGCTGCTCCACTTCTGATCCAGCTGCCTGCTAAATGCACCTGGGAAGGCAGAGGAGGATGGTGCAAGTACTTGGGTCACTGCCACCCAGGTGGGAGACCAGCATGGAGTTCCTGGATCTTAGCTTCAGCCTGGCCTAGCTCTGAGTATCTTGGCCATCTGGGGAGTGAGCCAGTGGGTGGAAGATTCCCTTTTTCTTTCTCTGTGTCTCCTCTCCTCTTCTTTCCCTCTCTGTCTCACTCACTCTTCTTTTAAAATCAATTAAAAAACAGCTCTTAAAAAAAAATCCACATCACTGACCCCATATGCTGGTGGTGTTATGGTGCTGTGTGCAATGCTGTCATCCCGTACTGGAGCACCAGTTTGAGTCCTGGCTGCTCGGTTTCCAAATCAGACGCCTGCTAATGCACCCGGGCACGTAGCTGAAGATGGCCCAAGCTCTGGGGCCCTGCCGCCCACGTGGAAGACCCAGATGGAGCTCCTGGCTCCTGGCCGTTGCAGCCATTTGGGAAGTGAACCAGCGGTGAAAGATCTCTCCCTCTCTGCCACTCTGCCTTTGAAATGAATGAATGGGTGAATCCGTAGGTCCGTATGTAAAGAATTATAAACTCTGCGGTAGAGCCACGTGGTCCTGGTAGGAAAGTGCACGTCGTATGGTGACGATGATGAATTTGAACATTTAAATTAAGCAAGTCATGCAAGAAAGGATCGCAGGGAAGTTTGGTTTAACAAACGTTCATGTGAAATGGAGCTGAAGGTTTTTGTTAACAGCAAAGCTTCGTTTTCACCAGCAGTGTAAATGAGCTACTGACAACGATAATGGTGGAGTTGTTGACGGCACACGGCCCCCGTCGAGACGCTGGCTGCCTTTGCTTGGTCAGAGCCTGCACGTGGGACTGTGCACAGCTCCCAGGAGCCGGCTCTGAGCTGGGTGGTAAGGGAAACCTCCAACCTTGTGGAGGGTGGTGAAGGTCAAAGGTCATGGGCGTGGAGCAGAGCTTGGAAGGGTCGGGGTCATGGCTCTGAATGGGTCACCAGACATCTTGAACGTTGCTCACATGTTTAACTTAGAGAGGTGACCTAGTGATGGACGGGCTCATGCCGCGAGAGAATCTCTCCACGTCTCACGCTCCCTGGGTGGAGGGGCACAGCTCCCACACAGGCCCCGTGGGAGCCACCAGTGTTGGCAGGAGGCAGGAAGGACCCACAGGCAATCCGGGGCGGGTTGGGAAGGGCATCAGGCTGGCATTGGCGAGTTTGAGTAGTTCCAGCAGGTGTTGGAGAACAGGGGCTGTCCCTCGTTGTCTGGTGCCTGGTCCTGATTCGATCTGGGGCAGGAGAAATCTGGCTGGTTTGTGAGAGTCAGGTTTGGGGTAGCAGGCTTAGGTGGACTCCGGATTAGCTGGTTTGCATAAGAAAAGGAAGGTACATCCTAGGCAGGTTGCTTATTGTCTCAGGAATTCACCAACCCTGGCAGGGGCAGTGTCTCCTCAGCCAGCTGGGTCCCTCAAGATGTCAAAACATCATAAAATATAGAAACAAATATGATTAATACATCAGGAACAAGCTCCTGGGGAGAAACCAGGAACCATGGGGAGAAGTCTCAGGAAGACAGATTTTACACGGAAGAAGAAAAAACAAACCTCTCTATGAAATAGAGCCATCTGAAAGTGACGTGGGTGTCGCTGCCGCGCTCAGAACGGCCGGACCCAGGTGCGTTGTGAGGTGGGACGGGCAGCCCACGCGCGTCGTAGGTGGGACTGCTTCAGCGACTGGGCGGTGGGCATGAGGTACCACCGGAGCCCGTGGTGCTGTGGGTACCGGGAAGCAGATCGAATGCAACTGTCTTTTCTTTGTGTTCGAAGGGACCAACTCTGAAAGATTAAGATTTAGCGCTGGGAACAAATGCTTTTTTTTTTTTTTTTACATACTTTTTATATCTGGGGGCACTGGTGGGGAGGAGTGGAAGCCAGCCACCGGAAAGAGAGCCCCCATTTAGGTGCCAATCAAGGGGAAGCCAGAGGCCTGGGTCAAAAACAATGGGCTGACCTTGAGTCCTCCTGAGAACCTTGGGGCTCTACGTCAGTCCTGGCAAGGCTTCCTGTGAGGTCATCCTCCACCAGAAATAGCCTGGGCTCTTGCCTTTCCCGGCATGCACTGGCGCCTCGGCTGCGGGTCAGGCCCCTCCTGCAGAGCCGGCCCGTGCTGCCCCTGAGTGAGCTAAGAGCTCCAGTGCTGGGACTGACTCGGGTTGCAGGAGCCTGTCTCTCTGGTTGGCGGCGCACTGTGTGCCCGTGTCCACTGCCGTGTGGGTATGCTGGCCGCCGGCAGGCAGGTCGCGTTGTCCTATTTGGTAGCTCGGGAGGCTGGGCCCCAGACGGGGTGCTAACTTGTCCAGGGGCGCAGGGAAGGGTGGTCCCTGTGGCTGCCTGACCTGCCGTAGAGTGTTGTGCTAAGATCAGAAGTTCCCAGAAAATGGCACTGGCAGTGGCTTTCCTTGGTGGGTCCCAGAATCGTCTGCCGGCTCGGACGTATGGATCCTCGTACCTGAGATCCGAGCTTAGAGGAAGCAGTTCTGGTTACCTTCTTCCCTCCCTAAATAAGATTTTTTTTTTTCTGGTGGTAAGGAAAAGCAAAAGGAAAAGACGTTCTTGAAAAATCATGGAGGGGCTGGCGCTGTGGTGTAGTGGGTAAAGCCACCTCCTGCAGTGCCAGCATCCCATGTGGGCACCGGTTTGAGACCCGGCTGCTCCACTGCCCATCCAGCTCTCTGCTATGGCCCGGGAAAGCGGTGGAAGATGGCCCAAGTCCTTGGGCCCCTGCACCCGCATGGGAGACCTGGAGGAAGCTTCTGGTTCCTGGCTTCAGATCGGCGCAGCTCCGGCCGTGGAGGCCATCTGGGGAGTGAACCAGAGAATGGAAGACCTTTCTTTGTTTCTCTCTCTCTCTCTCTCTCTCTCTCTCTCTCAGCATCTCCTCTCTGTGTGTAACTGTGACTTTCAAGTAAAAAAAAAATAAATCTATAAAAAAAAAAAAGAAAAATCATGGCAGGATTTAATTTTCTTCCATTTATTTACACTTGTTTTCTGCACAAGTTTAGTGCCATTATTTGCTTGCTCCAGTTCTCCGTAAGGCAAGAAGAAATTTCATTTGCCCTTCTAAAGTTCTGTTTTGATGTGCAAGGAGAGGCACCTGTCTTGATTGTAAACCCACCGGATCTCAGGATGCCTTCCAGGTTGGGTATTTTATGACCAGGGAGGGCACAAGTATGGCACCAGACTTCCTATCCACTGTGAGCAAACAGGCTGTGCTCCAGCGATGGCTTCTCAGTGCTCATAGACGATGTGCGAAATTAGCTTATCTTCTCAGATACAGACTTCTGTGCCTTCATTCGCTTTTATTAGTCATGTGCTCATGGCAACCGCGAACGTCTCATTTAGTGTGCCGCTGCCGTGGACAACACGGCAGAGATAGACAGTGAGAGAGAGACAGAGAGAAAGGTCTTCCTTCCGTTGGTTCACCCCCTACATGGCCGCTACGGCCGGTGTGCTGCGCCGATCCGAAGCCAGGAGCCAGGTGCTTCCTCCTGGTCTCCCATGTGGGTGCAGGGCCCAAGCACTTGGGCCATCCTTCACTGCTCTCCCGGGCCACAGCAGAGAGCTGGCCTGGAAGAGGGGCAACTGGGACAGAATCCAGCATCCCAACCGGGACTAGAACCCGGTGTGCTGGCGCTGCAGGCTGAGGATTAGCCTAGTGAGCCGTGGTGCCGGCCGCCTGCACTTATTTTAAGATGGGCGGACCGAGGATGTCGGACGTGGCACTTTGTAGTGCTGTGAAGCTCTGGCCACGTTAAGAACCCATGATGTTTGGGCTTGAGCACCTGCTGGGACTCGGGATTGTCTGGGTGAGAGATGTTAGCCTCCTGGGCCAGGCAGCTTGAGTGGCCATCTGCCCAGAATGGAAACATGGAGGAGATGCTCAATGAATCATCCTGAGCCTGGAGGATTCAGAACGCGGACCTGTTCTTCCTGTGTCTGCCTTCATTCTCAAACACTGAAGGGACGTTGGTTAAATCTGGTTCCATGATACAGTGGAGAAGATGAGGTGTGTGTGTGTGTGAGAGAGAGAGAGAGAGAGAGAGGGAGAGAGGGAGAGAGAGGGAGAGAAGGAGACAGAGGGAGAGGGAGAGAGGGAGAGAGAGGGAGAGAGAGGGAGAGAGGGAGAGAGGGAGAGAGGGAGAGAGGGAGAGAGGGAGGGAGGGAGAGAGAGGGAGAGAGGGAGAGAGGGAGGGAGGGGGAGAGAGGGAGAGAGGGAGAGAGGGGGAGAGAGGGAGAGAGGGAGAGAGAGGGAGAGAGGGAGAGAGAGGGAGAGAAGATGATTTGGGGAGGAGCAGGTGGGTCAGAGGAGGCTGTTGGCAAAGTAGTTAAGGTATGGGATTCAAATTTGGATGACAGGGACCAGTACTTTGGCTAATCCAGCTCCCTGCTAATGCACCTGGGAAGGCAGCAGAAGACGGCCCAAGTGCTTGGGCCCCTGAACCTGCATGGGAGACCTGGAGAAAGCTCCTGGTTCCTGACTTCAGCCTGGCCCTGCCCCAGCCATTGCGGCTAAATGAGGAGTGAGCCAGTAGATGGAAGATCTCTCTCTCTCTCTGTCTCTCTCTCTCTCTCTGTCTCTCCCTCTCTCCCTCTCCTTCTCTCTCCGTATCTCTGCCTTTCAGATAAATAAACAAATTTTTTTAAAAGGTTGGATGACTTTTGGCCAGCGCCATGGCTTAACAGGCTAATCCTCCGCCTTGCGGCGCTGGCACACCAGGTTCTAGTCCTGGTTGGGGCGCCGGATTCTATCCCAGTTGCCCCTCTTCCAGGCCAGCTCTCTGCTATGGCCCGGGAAGGCAGTGGAGGATGGCCCAAGTCCTTGGGCCCTGAACGCGCATGGGAGACCAGGAGAAGCACCTGGCTCCTGGCTTCGGATCAGCGCGATGCGCCGGCCACAGCGGCCATTGGAGGGTGAACCAACAGCAAAAAGGAAGACCTTTCTCTCTCTCTCTCTCTCTTTCTCTCTCTCACTATCCACTCTGCCTGTCCAAAAAAAAATTATAAAAAAAAAAGAAGGTTGGATGACTTTTGTGTGGGAATAGCCACTTTTCTCGACTGTAAAAAGAGTAAGAAAATTCCCATTTCATGGGGTTTATAAGGATGACGTAAGGTAGTCAGTGCACTTAGCGTAATGCCTGGCACATTGTGAATATCCACTTTTGCTAATTATTCTCCTTTATCATCTTCACCACCAGCATCTTTGTCATCTTATTTCAAAATATACAATAGATTTTTAACAAAGATTTATTTATGTATTTTGAAAGTTAGAGTTACAGAGAGAGAGGAGGGGAGAGAGAGAGAGAGAGAGAGAGAGAGATCTTCCATCCACTGGTTCACTTCCCAGATGGTCACCTGTGCTGGTGCAGGCTCAAGCCAGGAGCCAAGAGCCCCATCCAGGTCTCCCACGTGGAGTCCAGGGGCCCAAGCACTTGGGCCATCTTCTGCTGCTTTCCCAGGCCACAGCAGAGAGCTGAATCAGAAGTGGAGCAGCTGGGACACGAACCATATGGGATGCTGGCACCATAGGTGGTGGCTTTTCCTGCTACACCACAGCGCTGGCCCTACAATTGATTTTAATCCTATAGGAATACTTTTCTCTAGATTACCTCCTAAACAGATGTTTCCTGTGTTAATAACACGTGTGTGTGTACAGTGTGAGCAGTGGACAGTACAGCCTCAGAGTGGGGCTGAGTGTGAGTGTGTGTTTTAACACAGCCAGTTTTTGAAAACTGCTCCACCGCCCTTAATGACTTGCTTCGTTCACCGAATCAGTGCCTGCTACAATGTCCGAATCAGTGCCGGCTGCAATGTAGACTAACGCCTCCCCGCTGGGAGACGCCGGACACACTCCTGCATCTGCCGTCCCAGGTGGCAGTGTACGTTAAAGTCCTGCTGAGTTCACCAGGGGCCCATTTAGCAGGTATCCTTAGCCACAGCTTCCTGCAGCAATGACAGACCCGTCACTGCAGACAGCAGAACACTGGAGAATCCAGTGCAACCCGAGTAGCTGGCGCCCGCTGCCTTCAGTACCGGGTGCAGGGCGTGGAGGCTCCCTTGGGGGTACGCTGGCTGTGTCTGTGTCTGCCCCCATCCTCACCATCCCCAGCCTTGGGGGTACGCTGGCTGTGCCTGTGTCTGCCCCCCAACCTCGCCATCCCCAGCCTTGGGGGTATGCTGGCTGTGTCTCTGTCTGCCCCCCAACCTCGCCATCCCCAGCCTTGGGGGTACGCTGGCTGTATCTCTGTCTGCCCCCAACCTCGCCATCCCCAGCCTTGGGGGTACGCTGGCTGTGTCTGTGTCTGCCCCCCAACCTCACCATCCCCAACCTGCCGTTCGTCACGGCCCTCTCCTCTTTCCCCTTCTTCCAGTACATCAGTTGGGCGCCCACTGGGTGTCAAGCCTTGTGCTATAGTAAGTGGTGAACAGAAGAGAGCAGATGCTTAAAAAGAAGAAAACCCAGGAGTAATCAGTCGTGGTGTTTACGACGCTGAACGAGAGGCCGGAGGTGTGAGAGAGTGCGTAACCGGGACTCTCGTGCGTGCCCGGTGGCTGAGGAGTGTTCCCAGCAGGTTGGCGTGAGAGCTGGGCGAGGGAGAGGAGTTAGCCCCGGGAGGGGAGGCGAGGAAGGCCCTGGGGCAGGAGAAGTGAGGACAGCGGGGGACAGAACCAGGCTGGGCAGAGAAGAGCTGGGGAGCGTGGCTGCTGTGCCTCAAACCAGGGGTTTGCATCCCAGAGTCCAAGAGCAGAGAGCAGCAGTGGAATGATCTGGAAAACAGCTGTGTTGAGACACAGTCTTCCAAACCCAGCGAAGGTTATAGGACGCAGTGAACAGACGCGCTGTGTGTGCCGCCGGCCTCCCTGGGTTTGGACGGTTTGTCGTGACTTCCCCGTGACACACAGTCGCGTTGAGATGCGCTCTGTGCGTACCTCCCTGGGCTCTCGCTCTTCCTCCTGAGGCGGTCAGTCCTCTGTCCATCAGCCGGTCATCCTGCAGAGTGTGAGCCCACGCCTCACCCTCAGCCTTCTATGCACCCACTACCATTTTTCGTAGCCGTAAGCAACATACAACATGGTTTTGCAAGGGTTAAAACGTTATTTAATCAACATCCTATCCTCTCTGTATGATCATGTGGTTTTTGCACAGAACTTTATTTTATGTACTTTGCCATGTCAGGTTATTCCTTTATATCAGGTTTTTATCTATAGATCCATATCTATGTATCTATCTGTTTGAAAGGGGGGAGGAGAGAGAGACGACAGAGACACAGGTGCCCTGAGACTGTCTCGTGCTGGCTCACTCTCCAAATACCTACAGTAACTGGAGCTGAGCTAAGCTAAGGCCAGGAGCTGGGAGCTCCATCTGGGTCTCCCACGTGGAGCTGAGCTAAGCTAAGGCCAGGAGCTGGGAGCTCCATCTGGGTCTCCCACGTGGGCGGCAAGGACCCAACCACTGGGGCCATCGTTTGTGGCCTCCCAGGGCGTGCATTAGCGTAAAACTGGACTTGGGAGCAGAGCTGGGACTGACTCAGGTACCCAACACGGGACGCAGACATCCCAACGGTGTCAGAGCTGCTGCCCCGATGCCTGCCCCCAGACTGTTTATTTATCTGCCACATGATATTTAAGTCATCAGTGTGACATCAATACGCCAAGAGTTATTCATGCATGCTCCTGCTAACAGACACGTGGGGGCTGGCCCAGCTGTTTGCTGATACAGGCAGTGCTGGCTAGAGCTCTCTACTGCGTGGCCCGCTGGGTACAGAAGTGTTTTCTAGGAAATGTGCCTAGCCCTGGGATTGTCGGGTTGACTGACAGGCACAGCTGCTAGGAAGTTGCTGCTCACTGTCTGGCGGGCTCATTGCTCACTGCAGATGCCCCGGCTTCACAGGGGCTCTGGGTCTGTGCCACGGCAAGTCCCTGTCCTGTCGGAGCGCAGGGATGAGTGTCGATTCGCTGTTCCTGTTCTTCGCCCGGCATCTTGCTGTCTGTGTGCCCTTTCCTCCTCTGGTTGTAGGGTTTTTCTGCCTGGATGATTCTGACCCAGGGTAGGTAGAATGCTCTGTGAGTGACCCCCCCCCCCCCCCCAGGCAGTGGGTTATCTTGCAGCCTGACGTGTTGGCACTTGTTGATGATTTGGTTTTTGGCACAAACTAAGTTTTGATTTTGAATTTAGTGAAAACTTTACATAGTTTACTTTACACTTTACTTTACCACTTTTCGTGGTCTAGTCTAAGATTAGTACTCTAACTGATATTATAAATTATCTCTCATATTGCTTTCTACATTTTTAAAGGTTTGGCACTTTGCATGTAGATTTTTAGTCCTCCGGGGACCTTCTATCCCTCCTTATCCAATTTATTTTGTTTGGTTGCCTGGTATTAAGTTTGCTCTAATAGATTGGTTTTTTTATTTAAACATGCAAGCACTGGGGCAGGCATTAGCCTAGCACTTGGGACGCTGGTTAACAGACACCTGTGTCCTATATTTGAGTGCGTGGGCACATGGGTTCAGTAGCTGGTTCTGTGTCCCTGGGTCGGCTTCCCACGTCCTCCCGAGAGCTTCCCAGGTCATTCCCTCTGCTTTTGGCTCGGAACCCAAAGTGCTGTCAGCCCGGAGGCCTCGCTCTGCTGTTTCTCTCTGTCTCAGGTGGGACGGGAAGGAGGAAGGGGAGGGAGGTCAGTGGCCTCCAGGACATTGAGCCCCCAGAGACTGGGGCTCAACCCCGGGCTCAGACGACACCTGCCGAGCCCCAGCCTGGGCCTCGGATGCTCCTCGCCTACTCAGCCTTTTTCCAGAAGTCGCCACCAATGGGGCAGGGAGACCTCTGACCAGGAACTAGATAAGAGTAGCATTAGTGCGACATAGGTCCTTCGGAAGCATGGAGCGAGTGAGGGCAATTGCAAGGACATTGTGGGACAACTTAAAAATTATTTATTTATTTGAAGGGCAAAGTGACAGAGCACGAGACCGAGCGCCAGCCACAGCCAGGGCTGGGCCAGGCCAAAGCCAGGAGCCAGGAGCTCCATCTGGGTCTCCCAGGTGGGTGGCAGGGACCCAGGTACCTGATGCACCTGCTGACTCCCAGGTGCATCAGCGGGAAGCTGGACTTGAAGCGGAGCAGCTGGGACTCGAACCAGAATCTGGCATGGGACGCCCGTGTCCCAGGTGGAGGCCTAACCTGCTGAGCCACAGCACACGCCCCTTTGGGGATAACTTTTTTTGGCTTTCTGCCTCCAGACCCACCCCGACCAAACCCCTTGCCAAATACCTCGCAGGGCCGTGAATATCGTATGTTGTATAATTTTGATTTGGGTACCAGCTGTTTGTGAGACTGATTTAGAATCCTCGGATGCCGATGGATCTGGACACCCGACCGAGCGTGATTGCTGTCTGTGTGGGAGAGAACACCGTAGCAGGTGAGTGAGCCGTCTCTAAGGTCCACGAGAGAGAGTTCTGTTGGGAGAGCAAGTGACGCTGGACTCGGGCCTCTGGGTGCTGGACAGAAAGGGCCTCTCCAGCCCTGGGCCCCCAGGGATGCGGGCAGCCTGCATCGCCGGACACGTGCTGGTTTCGCGGCAGCCGCATGCCCCACACAGCTAATGACCGCGGTGAGCAGAGAGTTCCTGGGTCTGTGGGAGCTGTGGAACCGCCAGGAGACGTCAGGAGTCTGAGCAGGTGCGAGATCAGATGCCGCTGAGAGTGACAGGGGTGGCTGCGCGGGGCTCGTCTCAGCCGCCGTGAAAGCCACAGAAACGAAACCAGAAATTATTCTGGCAAACAGTTCTTGTGCTTTCCCGGGCATTCGCTTTCCTTGCCTGGGTAGCTGGTACGTCTGCTCTGAACGTCTCTTCCCTCCCAGAATCAGTTTCACTGTGAACGACGTCTTGGGGGGCTCAGCTGCCCACCTGGGGGTCTCAGCGCCATCACCCCAGGGTTGGTGGTCGGGGCCCCTCCCAGCTTGCGGCAACCTACACCCTTGTGATCCATGGTGGCCACTAGCGTCAGAGAAAGCTCCCACTCGTGCTTTTCGTGACAACCTTGTCCCCACTGCTCCCCTGGGGACCCGATAGGACTGTTTCTTTCCTGCTGTTGTTGCCATCTGACGCCCCCTTCTCAGCCGGGGGTGAGGTGGTCCCACGCCTGTCCCGTGTGTGACTGAACCTGCGGATGTCCCTCCCACGTGCGGTGGCTGGGGAGGGCGGAGCAAGGCTGCTTTTGGGTCTGAGTGTCCTCCGTGGATCACTGTGGCCAGAACCTGTGTCTTGGACAGGTGCTAAGGACTGACGGGGTGGGGTGGGGGGGACACAGTGTACAGGAAACCCGCTCTTGCTGTGGCAGCTCATGTTCAGCTCCAGGTCGTGCAGGGCTCACTGCAGGCAGCCCCTGTGCCATCAGCGCTGGCCCTGACCGTGGCAGGTTCCCAGGGGCGAGTGTCAGCTCCTGGGTCTCAATTCAGGCTACGCAAATTCACACCAAAAAGGGGGACTGATCCACTGGATGCTAATTGTGCACGTGTGCCATGGCAGCTGACTGCCGCGAGATGGGGTACCGTCTGGAACAGCTGCACCCATGGGCCGTCTCGTGGGCACTCTGTGGACGTGTTCGTGGCCCCTCTCGTGGGCAGTGCTCCATGTGTGTCCTCCCCAGGAGGACCCATCTCCTCGGCTGAGCCTGTGCACAGCTGGCTTGTGATGGAGGGGAGAAGGAGGAGGGCTCTCAGGTCCTGGATGACCGTGTCCCGTGCTGTGGAGGCACAGGCGGGCAGGGGCAGGTGAGCAAGCTCTTAGGTCAGCTGTCTCGGAGGGGCAGGGGGGAGAGGTCCTGGCGGCTCCCTCTGAAACCCCTCACCTGCTCGCGTTTCTCCTTCCAAAGGAGACTGAAGTTTTTATTTATTTATTTATTTTATTTCTTATTTTTTGACAGGCAGAGTGGACAGTGAGAGAGAAAGACAGAGAGAAAGGTCTTCCTTTGCCATTGGTTCACCCTCCAATGGCCGCTGCGGCCGGCACACGGCGCTGATCTGAAGCCAGGAGCCAGGTGCTTCCTCCTGGTCTCCCATGGGGTACAGGGCCCAAGGACTTGGGCCATCCTCCACTGCACTCCCGGGCCACAGCAGAGAGCTGGCCTGGAAGAGGGGCAACAGGGACAGAATCCGGCGCCCCGACCGGGACTAGAACCAGGTGTGCCGGCGCCGCAAGGCGGAGGATTAGCCTAGTGAGCAGTGGCGCCGGCCAAGGAGACTGAAGTTTTAAAAGGTAAGTGTTGGTTGTGGTGACACACTGGCAGGTGTGCGTAGGGAACTAAAACACGTTGCTGCTTAGGAGAAATGAGTCGCAGCCGACTGCTTTTGTAAAAAATGTACGTGGGAGCCCGCACTGTGGCGTAGTGGGATACACCTCCAGCTGCGGTGCCGGCATCCTATATGGGCGCTGGTGTGAGTCCCGGCTGCTCCTCTTCTGATCCAGCTCTCTGCTATGACCCGAGAAAGCATTGGAAGATGGCCCAAGTGCTTGGACCTCTGCATCCATTTGGGAAACTCAGAAGAAGCTCCTGGCTCCTGGCTTTGGATCAGCCCAGCTCCAGCCATTGTAGCCATTTGAGGAGTGAACCAGCAGATGGAAGACCTTTCTCTCTGTCTCTGTCTCTCTTGTTTTGTTAACTCTGCTTCTCAAATAAATAAATAAAATCTTAAAAAATATTTGAAGGGCAGCTACACACACACACACACAGAGGGAGAGAGAGAAAGAGAGACAGAAAGTGCTCTTCTCTCCGTGGGTTCACTCCCCCAATGCCTGCCACAGCCACAGCTAAGTCAAGCCAGAGCCGGGAGCTGGGGGCTCTACCCAGGTCTCCCCTGTGGGTGGCAGGGATGCGAGTATTGAACCTGCTGCCCCCCAGGCTGTACGTTAGCAGGGAGCTGGAATCCGGAGTGAGCCAAGACTCCAACCCAGGTGCTCCATGACCGGCTGTGGGTGTCTCAGGGAACGTCCAGGACGCTCTGGGAGTCTGAAGCAGGCAGGGGTCCCCAGAAGGAGGGTGGGGGAGGGCAGCCTCCCATTGGAAGCCACGGCGTGACAGACGCCCTTACCGGCGGCCGTGTGCCTGGCCCCAGCACAGCCCCGTCGGGCTTCTTCACTCCCATTTCGCCGACCAGGAAGCTCAGGCCTGGATGCCTGCAGACTCCGGGAGGGGCACAGGTGAGGTGGTTACAGGGACAAGGGCGTCCACTTAGGGGCAGTGGGTGGCATAGAGGCTGTCAGTGCTTGGTGGGGTCGGAGTGAAGGAAGCGAGGCGTCTATGCAGCCCGTGTTCCGGCGCTGCTGACCGGGGCGGATGATCCGGTCTGCTTTTCCTGGCTGCAGCCGGAGGTCGGCTCCCAGGTCTGCTGTCCAGTCCTTTGGGCACCATGCTGCTCCTGCTCCTCCCTGGCTGTGCCCTCTCCCCGGCGTGCGTCCTCGGCGGATAAGTGGTCCTCACTTCATCCGCTGCCTGCTCGCTTGCTGGGCTCTGAGCTCCCAGGGCAGGGACCCTGGTCTCCTCGGAGCCTGCGGTGAAGTAGGACTACATGCCCTCTCTCTGATACTTAGACAGGTTCACGTCCTGCCCGCTTGCGTATATATCCACACACACAGAGGTCTTCAACAGACACGTGAAAAATGCACTGTGCGATGGACTTCAAGTATTTTTGCATTAAAATAAACGTACATTTTACTTCCATTTTCCATGAACTTTTAATTTGGAAAGCATTGTAAAAGAGGGAGAGACAAAGAAAGGTCTTCTGTCTGCTGAATCAGTTCTCAAATGAAGCCAGGAGCCAGGAACCTCGTCTGCCTCTCCCAGGTGGGTGCAGGGGCCCAAGCACTGGGGCCGTCACCTGCTGCTTTCCCAGGTGCATTAGCGGGGGCTGGATCAGAAGAGAAGCAGCGGGGACTCGAACCTGCACTCTGATTTGGAATGCAGGTGTCACAGGTGCTGGGTGCCACAATACAGGCCCTCATTTTCCTTGAACTTTCAAAGTACCCTTGTGGTGTGTGTGTGTGTGTGTGTGTGTGAAAGAGAGAGAGAGAGAGGAGAGAGAGAGAGAGAGAGAGAGACGGAGAGGGAGGGAGAGGGAAAATATGAAGAGGTATTCTCTCCCTGACACATCTCTGCTTATATGTACAGGTGCGTCTCCAGAGTGTTTAGTCTTGCTTTACATTTTACATGTATTTAAAGTCTTTTGGAGAATTGGGGAAATTTCCCACCAGTGATAACTGGAAGGTTTACTGTGCCAGTTATCCGTATCTCCAGGTGGGCGCTTGGAGAAGAGGGAGGGGAAATAAGGAGGTTTGCAACCAGGAGCCCTGAAGGGCCCAGGAAGTCCGGGCAGGCCTGTGCTTGTCTGTCTCCTTCCCTAGGGGACTTGACAGAGGGCCCTGGCCCAGGTGCGGAGGGCGGGGCTGAAAATGCAGGAGCTTCGCAGGTGGGAACTGGAGCGGCACTGACACTGGCGCTAGTGTGGGAACGTCAGCCCCACCCCCAAGCCTCCCCAGACAGGAGGGAGACAGGAAGACACGCACGCCTGGTGCACACAAATGGAGATCTTTGGTGGGGAGAGATCGAGGGGGGTGGGATTAGAACGGCAGGGAGGGGCTTTCAGGCCCAGTAAGCTCCACACCTGGGTGAGTTTTTTAAAATCTGTTTTTTATTTATTTGAAAGGCAGAGTTACAGAGAGAGGTAGAGACAGAGAGAGAGAGTCTTCCATCTGCTGGCTCAGATGGCCACAATGGCCGGGGCTGGGCCGGCTGAAGCCAGGAGTTTCTTCCTGGTCCTGCACTTGGGTGCAGGGGCCCAAGTGCCTGGGCCATCTTCCTCTGCTTTCCCAGGCTATCAGCGGGGAGCTGGATCAGAAGCGAAGCGGCCCGACTTGAATCAGTGCCCGTATGGGATGCCAGTGCTGTAGGAAGGGACTTGACCGACTGTGCTGCAGAGCTGCCCCATTTTTAGTTTTCTGAGGCACGTCTGCACTGTTTTCCGTAATGGTTGTACCAATTTGTGTTCCCACCAACAGTGGGTTAGGGTACTGTTTTCTACACAACCTTGCCAGCAGGTGTTATGTTTTGATTTGGGATGGTAGCCATTCTAACTGGAGTGAGGCGAAGCCTCATGGTGGTTTTTATTTGCATTTGCTTGAGGGCTAGTGATCCTGAGCATTTTCTTCATGTTTCTGTTGGATGTTTGCATTTCATCCTTTGAAAAAATATCTGTTCATATCCTTTGCTCGTTTGTTAACTGGGTTGTTTTTTTTGTTGTTGTTGTTGGGTTGAGTTTCTTGAGCTGCTTGTGCTTCCGGGGTCCTCCCCAAGAAGTCTTGGCTGAGGCCAGTGTCTTCCAGGTTTCTCCTATGTTTTCCTGTAGGAGTTTTGTGGCTTCAGGTCTTAGCTTTAGATCCTGGATCCATTTTTCAACTTTGAAAAAAAAAAAAAAAGGGAGAACTTTTTGACCTTAGATTACCTGGAAAATGTCTTGAAATATCACACAGGCAATAAATGTTTTCTTGACTGAATAATGTAACTTCAAGAGACTGGATTTATGAAGCCACGTCCTGTTTTAGGAAATGTTTGTAGGTAAAACCAGGAATTTATATATCTGAGCACATGTCAAGAATGTGTTTATTTGCTTTAAAGAGGATTCTTCGCTGTAACGAAAGTTTTACAAGAGGAGGTTTAGCACAGGTTACTTGGAAACAAATGAACTTTCAAAGGCCTCAAATGGGAACCGTGGCTGCCGTCACAAACTCACATTACACACGACTCTGGAGTCATGGGTATCACAGTGCAGTGAGCTGCAAGCTACACCTGCCACCAGGTCTGATGGTAACAGCTGACAGAACTGGGACAGTAGTTTGGTGCGGGCCGAAACCCTAAAACCACCCCGACTGTGGCTGCTTAGGTCGTGTAGAGCAGGCCCAGGTCTTGCCTCTGGGCCACAGCCCAGCGTGGCTGGCTGGGGATTCAGATAGGATCATGTCTGCTTGCTGTGTTGGTCTTCACCTGTGTGGATGGGTGGTATCTGTGTTGGGTTTACATGCCAAATATACAGAAATGCTTGCTTTTGTTTTAAAAAATTATTTGAAAGAGAGAGAGAGAAAGAGAGAAAGAGAGAAGATGGATCTTCCATCCACTGGTTCATTCCCCAAATGTCCATCATGACCAGGTGTGGGCCAGGCTCAAGTCAGGAGTCAGGAGCTCCATCTGGGTCTCCACAGGGGTGTCAGGGGCCCGAGCACTTGGGCCATCATCCACTGCCTCCCAGGGGTGCATTAGCAGGAGCCCGGAGTGGAAAGCAGAGCCAGGACTCCAGCCCAGGCTCTCCGATGTAGGACGTGTCCCAAGCAGCAGCCTGACGGCTGCACCAAGCACCCACCCCCTCACAAAGTCGTTAGGTCAGATAACTGGGTGTCCGGAGGCAGAGCCGCTCAAGGTGGGTGAGCAGCCGAGCCTCAGCTGGCTGACGTTTTCCACGGTCACTCACGGGAGAGGGTACTGAGTACTGTTGGGTCTCCACGGTGGCTAGGAGTTGGTGGTGGGGTTCCCCCTCGGACACACACTCCAGTGCTGGACCTCCTTCCTAGTGCAGGGGTCCTGGCCCTGCCCTGTGACTGTCAAACCCTCTCCCTGCCTGCCTCCTTTGTTGTATTTAGCGATTGCTGGGCCGTATAAAATGTATCGCACAACTGGGCGGTAGCTGCGGCTGCCTATGATACAGAAAACGGAGCCCAAATAAAAAACTCTCAAGGTATGAAATGTCTGAATCGAAGAAGACCCTCTCCCAGCCTCTCAGTGTCCCAGGAAGGCCATAAAAACTAGTGCAGGCGAGCGAGCGCTGTCGGGCAGCTTTGGGATCTGTCATCCCCGGAGCTCCTGATGCTAAGGAGCCCTGCACGATGCATTTACATAATTGCACAAATTAGAGAGCCTGGGAATGAAAGGTTTCCTGGTGATTTTTCTCTGCCCTTTCATTTGCTGGTTACAAAATTACAAGTGCCCCCACAGAGCATAGTATCTCCTCCCCTGGGCTTGCCCACTGAACAGCGCCTGCTCCCTCTGCAAATGGAGGCTCCGGAGTACCTGCTGGCAGGGCCAGGCTCGGGAGGCCGCGGCCAGACCAGAGCCCTGCCCTCGGTAGCATGGGTGGCTCAGGGAACACAAGCCGTGCGCCTCCCCACGCCTCCACCCACATCGCCAGGGTCTGCAGAGTGAGGGCCCGGGGGCAGGTGGGATCTCACCTTTATTGTGTAGCTTATCTTTTCTACCTTTGTTTAGAAACCATCCTTTTTTTAAAAAAAATTATTTATGTGAGAGGCAGAGTTACAGACAGGGAGAGGGAGAGACCAAGAGAGAGGTCCTTCATCCACTGGTTTACTCCCTAAATGGCTGGAACTGGCCTGATCCAAAGCCAGGAACCAGGAGCTTCTTCCAGGTCTCCCACACCGGTGCAGGGACCCAACCACTTGGGCCATCTTCTACTGCTTTCCCAGGCCACTATCACGGAGCTAGATCAAAAGTGGAACAGCCAGGACTCAAACCAGGCAGAGGCTTAATATACTATACCACAGCGCCAGCCCCCGGAAACCAAACTTTTAAAAGTTGTACCAGGGTAACTTCTCTTGAAGTGATTGCTGGAATCACCTTCAGCAGATTGCAAGCAAGAAATCAGGTGATTTTTAAAGCAGATTTATTTATTTGAAAGGCAGATTGAGAGAGAGAGAGCGAGCGAGCCATCTTCCATTTGCTGCTTCACGCCCCAAGGGGCCACACAATGTCAGGGCCGGGTCAGGCATAAACCAGGAACTCCACCCAGGTCTCCCATGTGGGTACCAGGGGCCCAAGCACTTGGGCCATCTTTCTCTGCTTTTCCCAGCAGGGAGCTGGGCTGGAAGTGGAGCAGCCAGGACACAAACCAGTGCTCCGGTGTCGGCTGCTGGACCTGCGGTGCCTCCCGTCGGCCCCAAAGCGGTTCGGTGTGAGCATTGTCAGAGTAGCGTATGTAACTTACGGAGAGACTTGGTGGTGTTGAAGGAAGAGCTTATTTCTTCTTTCCGAGGGGTTGGCTGGTTCAGCAGAGGGAGAACTAGGCTGGGAGCCACAGGCCCGGTTTCAGCTGTCGTCACCCAGTGGAGTGCCCGGAGCAAGCCTTTGCTCCCATGTGGTTTTCCCTGGCGTCCGATCGCCAGAACATGACGCCTGCCCCACTTCTCACGTGGTCACTGTGAGGATCAAGTAGCACCGCTTCACGCTGATCATGAAACAATCAGACATTAACACAGGAGGTGAGACCTGTGACACCTGTCAGGTGCTGGCTGACCGGGTCAGTTCGTCCGTGGGACCTGGTTTGGCTGTTGGGTGGTAACTGTTGGTGGGGAAGTGTGTCATCGTCCTTCTGACGTTGTCACACTTGCTGTGTGTCCCACGGCTTCTGTGAGAAGCCCGCTGATGGCTGCCCAGGGGATCCTGTAGATGCTGAATGGGAGGCTGGAGGGAGGTCAGGAACGGCTGGGGGTCATCACCCAGCCCCCCGTTCCTGAAGCCCATCAGTTCCCAGCCTCTGGCTGATGCTCACTGGCCACTGGGCAACTAAGTGGCCAGTGATGGTGCTGCAGAGGGAGGGGCGCACGTGCTCCTTGGGGCAGTCCCGCCTTTCAGGGGACGAGAGCAGGACTCTGTTCCACAGAGAACGGTCGTCGGTGGCTTCATTTCAGATGCTGGACAGTGGTGGTGGCCAGAGGACAGGAGGCTCCTAGGACTCCCCACCACCCTGCCCCCCCCCCCCCCACTCCATGGGCATGTGATGACCCTGCAGGAAGGCGGTCACATCCCTTAGGGAGTCCAGTCAGAACCCAGGGGCTTCTGGTGGAGAGACAGTGGGGAGGGGCTGTGGGCAGGCTGGGGAGGGTGGGCTGGCAGTCTGGCTGGGGAGGGCTGGGGCAGGCTGGGGAGGGTGGGCTGGCAGTCTGGCTGGGGAGGGCTGGGGCAGGCTGGGGAGGGTGGGCTGGCAGTCTGGCTGGGGAGGGCTGGGGCAGGCTGGGGAGGGTGGGCTGCCAGTCCAGCCGTCTCTCTTCCTCTGAGCTGGGCCCCTGACTTGCAGGAAGCGCCTTTGCCTCCCAGTTGAGGTCACGTGATGCTGACGTGGAAGAACTCTGTTCTCTGGTGCTTTGACCTCTCGCATGAGCCTGATCTGGGGAGAAAGAGAGCAAGCGCCCAGAGCAAGGGTCCCGGGCCGGTGATGGGACTTCCCCTAGGGCCCCGGGGGCAGATGGGGGAGCACAGAGGGGCATGGGCCGGTATTTATGCTGCAGTGTGCGACAGCTGCACCCTGTGTGGGAGTGCTGGGTTTGGGTCCTGCCTCCCCACTCTGCTTCCATCCCAGCCCCCTGCTAATGTGCTCCCTGGGCGGCAGCAGCTGTTGGCTGAGGTCCCTGGGGCCCTGCCACCCGCGTGGGAGAACCGGATGGAGTTCCTGGCTGGGCTTCAGCCTGGCCCAGCCCTTGCAGCTGTGGGCATCTGCAGAGGGAACCCCCGGATGGAAGATTCTCTGTCTCTCTCTCCCCCCTATCTCTGTTGCTCTGCCTTTCAAATAAATGAAAATGAATAAATAAACGTTAAAAAGAGTAAAGATTCTCATGGCTTCCTGCACCTCCCAGCTCTCGGGTGGATCACTAGAGAAACTGATGCCAGATCCGTGGGCGTGTGGCCCAGTGATTGACCCCCGTGTCCCACCTCCACGTGCCTGCATCCGGGCCCGGCTCTGACTCCTGACTCCAGCTTCCTGCTGATGCTCACCCTGGGAGGCAGCAGGTGGTGGCTCAGGTACTCGGGTCCCTGCCTCCCACGTGGGAGACCTGGGTTGAGTTCCCAGATCCCACTGCTGGCCCAGCCCTGGCGTTTGGGGAGCCAGCCAGTGCCTGGGAGCTCTTTCCGTCTGTCTCGGTTGGTCTCTGACTCTTTGTGCCTCTCAAGGGAATAAATGAATGGCCAGCCACTTTAATTTCGTCCATCTTCATGACCCCTCCTTCTGCTCCTACCTTTCCCATTTGCTGAATGCAGTCATGCTCACTAGACCTGAGAAGATGGCTTTTGCCTTTCTAATTTGTTCCCTAAAAAGCAGAGGTCTGATTATCTACTGCCAGCAAGTAACATACAAGCTGACCCACTAGGGTCCCGACATTCATTCATGGATGTGTTTGTGCACTGTGTGTTTTTTTTTTTTATGTTTTATTTATTTATTTGACAGGCAGAGTTACAGACAGAGAGAGGGAGAGACAGAGAGACAGGTCTTCCATCCATTGGTTCACTCCCCAAATGGCTCAATGGCTGAGGGTGGAGCAATCTGAAGCCAGGAGCCAGGAGCTTCTTCCAGGTCTCCCACGCAGGTGCAGGGGCCCACAGACTCGGGCCATCCTCCACTGTTTTCCCAGGCCACAGCAGAGAGCTGGATCAGAGGAGGAGCAGCTGGGACTCGAACCAGCGCCCATGTGGGATGCCGGCTCCTGGATGCTTGGCCCACTATGCCACGGTGCCGGACCCCACTGCATTTCTGGAGCGTGCACTTGCTTCAGTCCCACACTCTCCGAAAGAATGAGAGCAGCATTCATTTAGTATTTCCTGTTGGAGCCCATGCACTTGGTGTTTAACAGGTGAAACGCATTCCCTAAATGTTTCCCCAGCGCGAGCAGTGCTGCCTGCTCCCCAGGTGGAAATGCGGGTTGAAGGAGCACGACCACTTCCCGAGGTCAGCAGAGCCGGGTTGGCTGCGGCACTGACAGTGGACGCTGCTGGCTCCTTCCAGCTTTAGTTGCACCAAAGTTTCCCAGAGGGCTTGAACAAACCACGCATGTGCAGGCTCTGCTTGCAGTGTCTCTGGCTCTCAGCCTGAGAACGTGCATTTTTTTTTTTTTTTTTTTGACAGGCAGAGTTAGACAGTGAGAGAGAGACAGAGAGAAAGGTCTTCCTTCCATTGGTTCACCACCCACATGGCCACTACGTTCGGCACTGTGCCGATCTGAAGCCAGGAGCCAGGTGCTTCTCCTGGTCTCCCATGGGGCGCAGGGCCCAAGCACTTGGGCCATCCTCCACTGCACTCCCGGGCCACAGCCGAGAGCTGGCCTGGAAGAGGGGCAACCGGGACAGAATCCGGCGCTCCGACCGGGACTAGAACCTGGGGTGCCGGCGCCGCAGGTGGAGGATTAGCCTATTGCGCCACGGCGCCGGCCGAGAACGTGCATTTTTCACAAGCTCCTGGACGATGCTAACGTGGACCGCCGTGGAGGTCCACGCTGCAGGCTGGCCTGCCCTCTCGCAGCCTCCCGCAGGCCTGCTGCTTGAGGAACAGAACGCACCTTGCAGTCCCTTTGCCACACCGTTTGTGCTCCCTGCCGACAGAGCAGCCTCCCGCGCCCTGCCTGTGTCCACAGCTGGGAAGTCACTGGGTCTTACTCTTCCCCCACCCCATCCTCCGAAGGCGTCTGTAGATGAAGCTGCCTTGAGCCGAGGTGCCGGTGGCTCCCAGGGCTGGACGGGCCTGGGTGTCCAGCGTGCTCCTTTTGGAAGCAGACGTTAGGGCCCTCGACACGATCTCCAGGTTCACCTCTGCCCGGGGCACGAGGGTCAGAATCCACTTCTTCTGGTTCACCTTTCCACACTGTGCAAACCTCAGAGACAGCAGCTGCCCAGAGGGCCCAGCACGGCCCAGCGCTTGGCCTGTCCCCCCCACCCCCCGACTGGGCTGCGGCAGGGGCCCTGTCCTCATCCGAGCCTGCTGGCCTCTTCCTGGGTCTACACCCGGAGGCAAAGTGGAAATGGGGTGGGGTGGGGGGCAGGGAGGGAATTTGGACGAGGAAATGGTGCTGAGTTGCAAAGCACGCGTAGGCCCATGGGTGGGGGCCTGTGGGGACTGCACCGGAGCCGCGGGCACGGGCACTCCGGGGGGCGACGAAGCTCCCTGCACCGACTCTGGTTTTTCTGCCGTCTCGGCCTTGTCTATTTGCAGTTTTGCACAGCGGGATAGTTTTATGAGCCAACCCTCTCGTTTTTATGAGGGTTCCCGGGGTAAGGCAGGTATCCAATCTTAGACCAGCACACAGCTCCAGGGAAGTGCAAACACTACAAAGTAGGCCGCGCCGAGCAGCCGTGACTCCAGTTAGTTCAGAGGTGACCTGGCTTCTGACGGGGAGACCCAGGAATGAATAGAGCCTGTGCGCAGAGCCGAGGACTGAGGGGGAAATAAATAACTCGCGGGCTCCTTCCAGAAGCTGTGAGTGGAAGGGATGGAAACCTTGTTATCAGAACGAGGGCCAGCACGCAGCTGCCAGACCCCTCCCCCGATGGCTTTCCCACTTTGTAGATGGAAGGAATGGATACCACCTGCGACCAGATATCTGGCCAGCGACCCATCGTCTCCGGATGGCTTCTTGGGAGACCGCGTCACACATACAGACGAGTTTGCAAAGCTTTGACTTTCCAAGGAGACTGGGCTAATTGTGTCGGATCTTCATCAGCAGGCGAAGTCGCCGGTGACTGCCCGATTGGAGCCAGCGTGGAGGGAGTGGAACGTGAGCCGGTCACGTGCTGACGGACGTCCTCGGAGCACTGAAAGGCGGCCATCGCAGCAGCGCGTGAGGCATTCTGCTCCCTGCGAGGATGCTTGCTCCCCAGCCTGTGTCTCCTGGCCGCACCCTGAGAAGTTTCTTTCTGGTTGGGTTTGGCGAGATACTGTGAGGTTTGTTTGGTGAGCCTCCTGACAACACAGTCCTCTAACCCCCCCCATCCTAACCCCCCCGAGTAGTTGACGGTGGCCCGGGGAGTCCGCGTGTGTGCATTACGGGAGCAGAACTCGTTCCAGGCAGCCTGCTTCTGTGGGAAGCCCGTCAGTGAGATTGGTCAGTTACCAAAGGGATCCTATGGGTGACCCGTGCTGGACAGCAAGGTGAGGGCAGACCCCAGGCCATGGCTCCTCACCCGCTTCCACGCCACTCTCAGATGAACGCTAAGAAAGGCGAGAAAAGTTTTGGATTAGAAATCTCTAGTCTGTCAGGAAAAATGACTGAGAGGTAAGGATGATGGGTGCTTGAGTGAGTGGCTATTTCTGTGACAGCCCCAGTTCAATTGAAAATTCTTTTTCAAAAAGCTTTTTTTTCCCCAATTTATTTGAGAGGCAGAGTTAGAGAGAAAAAGAGGGCAAGTCAGAGATAGAGAGACCTTCCATGCACTGGTTCAC
Organism: Lepus europaeus; assembly: GCF_033115175.1. Lineage (NCBI taxonomy): Eukaryota > Metazoa > Chordata > Mammalia > Lagomorpha > Leporidae > Lepus > Lepus europaeus. The sequence goes on along the minus strand of NC_084840.1, from coordinate 96,843,256 downwards.
CCCCCAAATGGTTGGTCTGAAGCCAGGAGCCAGGAGTTTCTGCTGGGTCTCCCACACAGGTGCAGGGGCCGAAGCACTTGGACCGTCTTCCACTGCTTTTCCCCGGAGTGTCAGCAGGGAGCTGGATCAGAAGTGGAGCAGCTGGGTCTCGAACTGATGCTCATGTGGGATGCTGGTGTCACAGCTGGTGGCTTCACCCTCTATGCCACAGTGCTGGCCCCTTGAAAAAACTTTTAATTTCTCACTTTTATTTGAAAGACAGAGTAGGGGAGAGAGAGAACTTTCAGCCACGGGTTCACTCTCCAAAGGCCCACAGCATCCAGGGCTGGGCTAGGCCAAAGCCCAGGACTCTGGACCCAATCCAAGTCTTCATGGGGGTGGCAGGGTCCCCAATCCTTGAGCCATCACCTACTGCTTCCCAGGGTGTGCATTAGCAGGGAGCAGGAATTAGAGGCGGAGCTGGGACTCAGACCCAGCCCTCTGATGTGGGCTGCAGGTGCTGTGGGCAGTGACTTAGCCCCTGTGCCAAACACAGACACCCACCCCCAAATTCTTCTTCGGCTCTGCAGCCACTGACCACTTTATAGTTACTGAGCTCAGCAGGGGGCAGCGTGTGCAGGTGGACGTGAGTGCCAGTGACGCCTTCCCTGCCCGACTGGGGTTGTTTGTGATGGACACAAGACACACCAGCATTCTGGTTTTTACTGATTTCATAATATGCTGGCCCATTGTCTGTGCTTCAGTGTTAACAGTTAAAACTATAAAATGCCAACTCTTTAAAAGCATTCCTTTTTCTCTTCATGCAATAAGCTTTACTTTTTAAAAGATTTATTTATTTGAAAGGTAGAATGACAGATGGAGAAGAAGATGAGAGAGAGAGAGAGAGAGAGAGAGAGAGAGAGAGAGAGAGTCTTCCATCTGCTGGTTCACTCCCCAAATGCCCATAGTAGCCAGCTCTGAGCCAGGCTGAAGCCAGGAACCAGGAGCTCCATCTGGGTTCCCCATGTGGGTGCAGGGGCCCAGGCACTTGGGCCGTCTTCTGCTGCCTTCCCAGGCACGTTAGCAGGGAGCTGGATCAGAAGTGGATCAGTGGGACTTGAACTGGCGCCCATATGGGGTTCTGGTGTCACAGGCAGTAGCCTAACCTGCTATTCCACAACGCTGGCCCTAACACTTTATTTTAAGAATAAATTTCCAGGCAAGCTTAATGAAAAGAACTGGGCCTTGTGGGGCATCATCAAGAGTATCTTTTTGAGCCGGCACTACGGCTCACTAGGCTAATCCTCTGCCTGTGGCGCCGGTACTCCGGGTTCTAGTCCTGGTTGGGGTGCTGGATTCTGTCCCGGTTGCCCCTCTTCCAGGCCAGCTCTCTGCTGTGGCCCGGGAAGGCAGTGGAGGATGGCCCAAGTGCTTGGGCCCTGCACCCGCATGGGAGACCAGGAGGAAGCACCTGGCTCCTGGCTTCAGATCGGCGCAGTGCACCGGCCTTAGTGGCCATTTGGGGGTGAACCAATGGAAAAGGAAGACCTTTCTCTCTGTCTCTCTCTCTCTCTCTCTCACTGTCTCACTCTGCCTGTCCAAAAAAAAAAAAAAAGTATATCTTTTGGTTTATACAGGGAAAAAAACCTAGGCATATTTGCATTTGCTTTGCCTGTAGCAGGGCACTGTCGTGTGAATACAGTTTCTAGGAGGGTCTTCCTTCTGGCTGAATCGTAGGAGCTAAGAGCGCTCCAGCTGGGTTCTTGGGGACCAGCGGTGACCGCAGGAGCAGAGAGCAGAAGGGGGCCATTTGGGTTCTCGGACCAGTTCTTGGGAAATGGGCAGAGACCAGTGACTCTGGCTCCACGTCCTTATCAGAGACAGCACGTGCGGGGCAGAGTCGCTGGCGGGGATGGGCGGCCGCACCTCTTGGGCTCTGTAGAAGCGGGACATTTAGTCTCCCAAGGCCGTCCTGAAGGGACACGCTGCTCCCCAGAGGGGACGGGCCTTCGCGGAGCTGAGGGAGGCGGGGCCTGTGCACAGCCACATCTCAGAACCAGAAGCCAGCGGCATCACCACCCACCCACCCCCCACGCCCCACCCCGTCCCTGCGCGAGATCTGGGGGCTCACAGAACAATCCCTTGGGACTGCGCACACTTGCAGAAGGGAGAAGCTGAGCCCTTGTCAGATCCGGGCGGCTTTGCTCTCTGTAACTTGGAGTGTGACGGGGCCACCTCCACGCTGGCCCAGGTGGGAGCTAATGAGAGCTTTCCGGTGGTGGTGGGAGCTCGTACCGCGTCGCCGAGGAGTGCAAGGAGGACGGCCACGATGATACTTCTTTTATTTTTTCCTTCTGAGTCTTTTCTCTTTGGTTCTACAGTTTCTACTTCAGTATTTTTTAAGATTCATTTATTTGAAAGGCAGAGTTACAGAGAGGGGAAGAGAGAGAGAGAGAGAGAGAGAGAGAGAGAGAGAGAGAGAGAGTTTTCTATCTGCTGGTTCACTCCCCAGGTGGCTGTAATGGCCAGAGCTGCGCTGATCCAAAGCCAGGAGCCAGGAGCTTCTTCCGGGTCTCCCACGTGGGTGTTTGTAGACAGGTCCCACATGTTGTCTCTCGTGTGTGGAAGTTCACAGGTGCAGAGTATAAACGTGTGCTTGTACACAGGTTCCACACATCTCTCGTGTGTGGACGTTCACATGTGTAGACTCACCTCACCTCTTGAGGAGGTGAGACCGAGCGCCCGAGGTGGTGACCTAAAACCACATAGGTTTCCTGAGGACCGCAGAGTCAGCCGGCATCTCCACGGAAAGGGGTCGCACTCGGGCACAGGAGCTCTGTGCGTGTGGGGCCGAGAGCCAGGAACCTGGGTTCTGGTCTGGCTGGGGAGGCACCTGCTGCTCCCTGCAAGTGTGCCACGTGGAGCACTCCCCACCGTCCCCCGGAGGAGCGGCTGTCCAAGGGGAGATCTCGCCTGCAGGAACCCTCCTTCCTCCTCCTGCGCCTCGTCCTTAGCTCACGCGTTGGGATCCACACCTCACAGTGCGGAGGGCTGACCCACCTGCTGGTCAGCCGAGGAGAGCGAGGCAGAAGGCAGGCAGTGCTGGCTTCGTTTTGGAGGTGAGGACCCAGACACACTCCTGCCTTCTGTCCTGGTTAAAGACAGGATGGAGGGGCAGCGGTCGTGCCTGGAGCCGGCCCGGGATCCTGACCATCCGGAGGGTGTCCCACTTAGAGTGGCAGCCTTATTTCAAGGTAGAAAAAAAAAAGCCCTGGGCGCTCACCCCACAGTGGACAGCCGAGGTCTGCCGGGGGACCACAGGCCGGCCACAAAGGCGGGTGGCCCAGTCTCAGTGCCCTCCGCCGCTCCCTGTTCTATTTCTCCTCTTGCCCGGGGTCAACATCGGGTCCCCTGGCAGGAGCGTTGTGTTTCTGCATCATATGCCAGAGCTCCGGGCGGGAGGGGCACACTTGATTCTTGTGAAATGGCTGTCGCCGTGACAGTCAGGCAAACCCTGTGAGCCGAGGGTGGCCATGGGAAAACCGGGGTGTGGGGGGGATTTGACAGCACCTATCACCGTGCAAGCCTGGGCGCGCCGCTCGCCTTTGCTGCCCCTGCTGCATGCTGTGGCCGGTTGGAACAGGGGTGGGTGAGATCAAGCTGGGAGGACAGCAGATGCCCATCAGAGGAGCTCTGTGGGGCGGCAGCCGGTGATGGCCTCGCTGCCGGTGGGTGGGGCAGATCCCACAGGCAGCTCCGATGTACCCGGGACCACGACCCCTCAGCCAGCCTGGCACCTTGGTAGCAGCTGCAGGCAGAAGATGAAGCCTCTGAAGGCCGGGTCCATCTTTCCAGGGCTGCTCTCACCTTGGTGTGTGGGAAAGGAGGAGGGAGGGGAGGAGGGAGGGGGAGGGAGAGGGAGGGAGGGAGAGAAGTCTTCCACTTGCTGGTTCTCTCCCTAAATGCCTGCAACAGCCAGGGCTGGGCCAGGCCAAAGCCAGGAGCCAAGAGCTTCCTCCAGGTCCCCTGTGTAGGGGCAGGTACGTTGCTGCTTTTCCCAAGTGCGTTAGCTGGGAGCTGGATCAGAAGTGGGGCAACTGAGACTTGAACCAGCATCCATATGGGATGCCAGTGTCACAGGCAGAAGCCTCAACGGCTGTGCCACAGTACCAGTCTGATTTTATGATCTTGTAAAAGAGCTCACACTGCGAGAGCACACTGGGTACCTGGGAAGATTTCCAGGCAAACAAGGAACTGAGGGGCCCACAGCCTCTCACCCCTGCTGGTGGCCGCCCCACCTCAGCTCACCCTGCACCGTGTCCTGGTCATTCCTCACCTCTGAGGAGAGCCCTGGAGCATCCCCGGGTCCCCGTGGGCAAGCCGTGTGGTCAGGGTGCGTCTGTGTTGGAGACTGGGGCTGGAGAAGAGACAGGAGTTTTGCCCAGAGTTTGAGGTGGACCAGTTGTGAGTGGAGGCCGGGCTGGTCACTGGCAGCCCAAGGTGGCTGCCTGTGAGGCCTGGAGAACCGAGTGACCAGGCTGCCCCTGGGGGCGACCCGACTCCACAGCTGACCCCACTGTGAACTGGGAGGAGAGCGCCCCAGTCTCTGATCTGTAAAGTGGGACTGGGGCTCAGCCTCCAGGGATTTCTTGAGCACAGCACGGGCCTCTAACAAGAACAAGCATGCTGGGGGCCACGGGCCTGGTGCTGTTAGCCTCCGTGTGTCCGTTAGTTCTCAGAATCGTAGTGACTCTGGGCAGAGACACACGTGCTACTTCATTTCAGAGATAGATGGAGAAGCAGAGGCTTTGAGAAAGGAAACAACTTATGATCAGCAGAAAGACCAAGGACCCTGCTCCTAGCCAGAGTGCTGGCTTTCCTTTATACTTTATTTGAAAGGCACAGAGAGAGAGAGAGAGAGAGAGAGAGAGAGAGGGAGAGAGAGATCTTCCATCCGTTGGTTTATTCCCCAAATGCCCACAACAGCTGGGGGCTGCGCCAGGCTAAACCAGGAGCCTGGAATAACATCCAGGTCTCCCACAGGGGTGGCAGGGACCCAAGTATTTGGTCCATCAGCTGCTGCCTCCCAGGGTGTGCAATAGCAGGAAGCTGGAGTCAGCGGTGGAGCCGGGACTCGCACTGGGCACTCTGGTGTGGGCATCACCAATTGGCGACTTAACCTCTGCATCACACGCCTGCCCCTCCATTCCCTTTAACCCCGAGCTTGGCCGTGGGGAGGACTCTGGGAGTGCCAGAGAGAATTGGAGGTTGCAGAGCTGTGACACCAGGGCCGAGCCCAGGGGCTTCCTCTGCAGTGAGGACTGGGGTGGTGCAGAAAGGGACTTTGCTCCCCTGGTAGAATGCAAAGCCTCCTGGGGTTTCTGTTAAACTTCAACTTGCTCCTAACCTTGGAGCTCAGAGGCCATCGGGGGCAGGTGTCAAGGAGGAGGGGCTGGGCGTCGTCAAGGTTACAAGGGCCCTTGCTTCTGGGGCCCAGTTGATGGCAGAGGGGGTGTGTGTGGGTCTCGCCTGTGTCACCCTCTCCCCAGCTGCTCAAAGGACCAGAATCCTAGGCCTTTGTCAGAGCTGCTTTTCTGAGCCTGGGGGTCAGGTGAGGAATTCGAGGTATGGGGCCCAGACAGCCCAAACCCAGCCTCCCACCGCCAGAATCCAGCTGCCCTGCACAAACACGACCTGTTTCCCTGATTTTGAGGAACTTGCCCTGGACAGCGCGGGAGGAGCTTGTGGTACATTTGCTGACCTCTGTGTTGGTGTGGCTCCTCGGCCTGGGGGCAGGGGCTGGGCCCCTGGGAGCCTCCTCCCCTGAAGTCCAGGGTTAGTGCTGCATCCTTGCCTCCCAGGTATGCAGGCAGGGTTAATTACATTATGTTTCCCCAGTGCTTTGAAGATAAAAGCTCCGTGTCATTGTTAGCAGAGATCCTCCCTTCCAGAAGCCAGGGATGTCTCCAAGCTGGGAACGCTTGGACGTGTCTGCACCTGCAGCATGGGACCGGGCAGGCACGGGGGAGCTGAGGACACTGTGTACAGCACCTGGGAGCCAGTGGTCAGCAGCCCCCCTGGGTGTCCAGGAAGCGGCTGTCAGCGGGCTTGGGGATGGAACTGGCCCATCCACTCCACTGAGAGCACTGGGAACTGGCCCCCAGCATGGGAGGGTGGGTCATCACCAGAACGTAGACAAGGAGAGACAGCAATGGCACTTTGGAAGGGCTGGGGTGCAGGTCATGTCACAGGAGGGGAGGTGGCGGTCTCCCGACAGGTGACCAAGCATGCGTGTGCATGTGTCACCCATGGCCGGGGCGCCTGAGCTTTTATCAAGGCTGCTGTGTGGCTGTGAGCATCCATACCTTCCTCTTGCACGCAGAGTGAGGTCTTGTCCTTGGAAACCTTTCCTGTGACCATCGGGGTCCTCTGTCGTCTGCCTTTTGTTCATGGGCTTTTTTAAAAAAAATATCTTTTTAAATTTTTTCTTAAAGTTTGCCTTTGTTTTCCATATCTAACCAACCTAGACCATTTCTTTTTTTTTTTAAGATTTATTTTTATTTATTTGAAAGATGGAGTTACAGTGAGAGGGAGAGACAGAGAGAAAGGTCTTCCTTCCATTGGTTCACTCCCCAGATGGCTGCAATGGCCGGAACTGTGCCGATCCGAAGCCAGGAGCTTCTTCCGGGTCTCCCACGTGGGTGCAGGGGCCCAAGGACTTGGGCCATCTTCCACTGCTTTCCCAGGCCATAGCAGAGAGCTGGATTGGAAGAGGAGCAGCCGGGACTAGAACCAGCGCCCACATGGGATGTCAGTGCTTCAGGCCAGGGCATTAACCCGCTGCGCCACAGCGCTGGCCCCTGTGTTTTATTTGAAAAGCAGAGAGACACACCTACAGAGGGAGACAGTGAGAGAGAGAGAGAGAGAGAGAGAGAGAGAGAGAGACTGTCAGTTTCCTTCTGGTTCACTCTCCAAATGCCAGCAGCAGCCAAGGCTGGGCCATGCTGAAGCCAGGAACCTAGAACCCCATCCGGGTCTCCCACCTGGGTGGCAGGGACCAAGTAACTTGAGCCCTTACCTGCTGCCTCCCAGGGTGCACGTTGTGGGGATCCTGGGATCCGAAGCAGAGCAGCCAGGACTTGAGCCAGGCGCTCCCTTACGGAAAGTGGGCGTCCCGGCAGCAACTTAGCTGCTGTGCCACACGCCTGCCCCATTGATGTCTTCCGTTCCTTCACACGCTGGCTTGCCCGTGTGGGAGCTCACGCCAGCCCCCGTACTCAGGCTGAAATGCCTTCCCCACCCCAGCACGTTCACCTACGATGGTTCAGGTCCCTAGAGCGTCCTCATTTCTGTCTGCTCTTGGCAGGCTCAGCTCTTATCTCCATTTTCATGTGTTAACGTGGATCTACTCACAGGCATAGTTCCTACCTGGAGAAAGATTGTGCATGTTCAAAGAGCAGGGCTGGGCCAGGCCAGAGCCAGGAGCCCAGAGCTCCATCTGGGTCTCGCATACGGGTGGCTTTCCCGGGTGCTTTGGCAGCGAGCTGCGTTGGAAGTGGAGCTGCCAGGGCTAGAACCGGTGCTCTGCCGCAGGGTGCCCGTGTTGCAGGCAGCAGCTTATCCCACTGTGCCACAACGCGGCCCCACAACTGGACTTCTTACCCAGTGACTGAGGCTTGCAAAGATGCTCGCTGCGGGAGGACCCCAGGGAGGTGCAGACTTTGCTGACGCACCCCACAACTCAAGTTGCATCAGGGCCACTGCCCTCTGTCCATCCCTGTGTCACGTGCTGGGGCTTACCCAGGGGAGGGGCCTGACCTCCTCCCTGGGCGTGGCCTCGTCCGAGGGCTCCATGCTTGCTTCATGACTGATGGAACGCATCAGTGGGTGAGCGGCCATTCTGTACGTTTTCCAAGATAACAATAGGGGGCCGGCGCTGTGGCGCAGCAGGTTACCACCCTGGCCTGAAGTGCCAACATCCCACATGGGTGCCAGTTTGAGACCTGGCTGCTCCACTTCCGATCCAGCTCTCTGCTATGGCCTGGGAAAGCAGTAGAAGATGGCCCAAGGCCTTGGGCCCCTGCACCTGTGTGGGAGACCTGAAAGAAGCTCCTGGCTCCTGGCTTCAGCTCAGCACAGCTCCGACTGTTGTGGCCAACTGGGAGTGAACCATCGGATGGAAGACCTCTCTCTCTCTCTGCCTCTCCTCTCTCTCTGTGTAACTCTGACTTTCAAATAAATAAATGAATCTTTAAACAAAAAGATGACAATAGCACAGCAGACTGGACATTTCTCACTGCTTCCTTCAACATACCGGACACTTGTTTATATAATTATTTTTAGCGTGTTTACATGGGAAAGTGTGGGTTCCTTGGGTTCTTTTCATAAAACTGTCTTTTGCTGTGGATTTGAATTACTGAGCGTGAGTTTCTTGTCTGTAGGTTTTCACTTCCTTCTGCCAGGGCCACGGAGATACCTGAAGAACCGTGACTGCCTTCTGACATAGACGCCGGTGACGGGTCAAGGTCATGGGCATGCCTTGCGTTTTGTTCATCTCAAGCTAACGTTCTACTTGGCTGGGGCAGGCTAATCTGGGTTCTAGAAACTTCCACTGAGTCCCTCAGTTGCTCTGAGACTAACTCAGCCGCAGCTTTGATGCTGAGGGGGTGCAGAAATCCCTCCCCCCGCTCCCTGCCACCCTCGGTCCTCTGTGTCCAGGTGCCCAGTCCCTACTGGAACTCTGAGCTTCCGATCTGGTTCCTGACGACCCAGCAGAAAGCTCCCTGCGCCCTGACTCACAGGCCCTCAAAACCATGACCTTCTGCTTTGGTGTCCGGGGGTGGGGGCTGGACTTCCCATAGGATCTTTCCTTTCTGTGTCTGCGGACCGGAGCCGGCGTCCTGGCCGTGTGGCTGCCGCAGGCTCGAGCTAGCCGTGGGGTCAGGTGGCACCTGCTCAGGGGCTCGGTGATGCTCTTGCCCTCCTAACCTTTTCCCAGGAAGTGTCGCACGTGGAGGTTTCCGCAGTGGAGGGAATACTCCAGGAGCTGTGTTCTGAGGGACGGGGTAGTTTCCAGCCCCAAAGGTCACGAAGGTTGATGGCTGGGGTGAGTTCCCCCGGAGGAGGAGTCGCCTGCGCCACGCTTGGAATGCAGAGGCGCTAGGTACCGTCAGGCCCTGGTCTCCCACCTCCCTCCCTCGGCTTACAGAGTCCTTGCCTTGCCTCTGTGTTAGCAAATCAACCGCTCACCAGAATCAACTCGGAGGCCTGAAGGGGAGGTGCCGCCAGCCCTGCAGGATTCTAACAATCGATCGGACTCCTGAGGCGTCTGTCTGCTTCCCTGGTAACAGCTTGGTGCCCAATCTCGTCTTGAGCGGTGTCTTTCCCGGGAACCCCAGAACGGCCACCTGCCCATACCCACTCTGCCATCGTCAACCTCCCCTAAAGGACCTGATGTCGGTGTGCAGTTGAAGGAAGGCCTTGGGCTCTGCAGACCAGCCAGGGCAACACTCAGCTCCAAGGTCAATCTATAAGGACAATGACCTGGGCCCCTCGGGGAGCCTAGAATAAGGGCCCAGCGGCCTGGCCCCTTGTGCTGTGTGTTGCAGCAAACACCTAGTTTCTCCCTCCACCCGTGTCAGGTGAGTGGACCTAGTCCGGGGGTCCTACAGCAATTCCTGCAGCCAGTTTTGGGGTTGTTCTTCATCCAGGTGACGTGAGAGCAGGTCAGAGGTTAAGACAGGCAGGCCAGAGGGAGAGGCTGGGGTCTGACAGGGGAAGATCTTGGCGGTGGGCGGGCTTGGGCAGCGGGAAAGCCACGTGAGGCTGGAGGCCCTTGGACGGGGAGGCGGACCAGGTCACTCCAGTGCCCACAGCCACGAGGCCGGGTGGGAGACTGGAGGGAAGGGGGAACGAGTGAGGGAGGCAAGCCGGGTCAACTCTGTGGTCCCAGGGGAGAGGCAGGGAGCGCCCAGCTGTGGGACCGGAGTCTGGAGTGGAGAAGGTTCGGCGTGGGGAGGGCAGTGGTGTGGTCAGCGGGCGGCCCCCCTCCCCGCTCCTTCCCAAGGCCTCTGGGCACATTCGCTCCTCTACTGAGCGCCCCCATGACCCCTGGGAACAGTGTGCTGGGCAGGGGCTAAGAATACCTGCCGCTTATCTCACTTATCCCAGCTCCCGGAGCACCTGCCTTTGTTTCTGTAACTCCTCTCCCCGGGGTGGACCAGACCTGCCAGCTCCAGTCTCCTGACAATGTGGTTCTCTGCACGGCTTTAAAAAACACTCTTGCAGGCTCTGGCTTTATGTAAGTGGATGTGCTGTTTTTTTTTTTTTTTTATTTAATGAAAGAATTGCTTCTTTTCAAAGTGCCGACTGCGGGCCGCAGGGGTGAGGCACCTTATTTTGGCCGTGCCGGGCATCCCTGCCCCCAGCACGTGAGGTGGCGTTAGCATTCCCGTGTGCCACTCCGAGGGCTGGCTGTGAATGTTTGCCACAGCCCTCTCTCCATATAGCTCGTTCTCGTCCCAGACCCCCACAGGCACCTGCCCCCTGAGGGGCTTTACCTGCCAGGCCCAGTGAGGCGTGGGCCTTTTTATCCTGTGTCCTATCTAAGAACCTTCCCCATGGGGGCCTGGCCACTTGTGTTCACAGGCCAAGGCAGTGAACGTGGCGATGTCTGTCGTGTGGGTGTGGGAGTGCAGCGGTTAAGTTGCTGCGTGGATGCCCACATCCCATATGGCAGTGCCTGGCTGGAGTCCTGGCTCCTGCACTTCCTGTCCAGCCCCCCGCTGATGTGCACCCTGGGAAGCAGCAGGGTTGGCTCAAGGGCTTGGGCCCCTGCCATGTTTGTGGGAGATCCAGATTGACTTTCAGTGCCCTAGCTTTGGCTGTTGTGAGCATGTGGGAGGTGAACCAGTAGATGGAAGATCTCTCTTTGTCTCTCTTTGTCCCTTTCTCTGTGTCTCTCTGCCTTTCAAAAAAAAGGAAGATAAATAAATAAAAATGAAAAGGCCTGGAAGTAGTTGTGATGGCCATGGTTAGCTGCCATGATCCCAACACACGTTTGCTCTGTCTCCTCCCAGGGAGCTATAAATGGCTTTTAGAGGTTAAGAATCTAAAAACGTAGAAATGACAGCTTATCAGCACAGCAACAGTCTGCTTCTTAACAGCGCATGAGAAATTGGGCTGTCTAAACACTGGAAACCAAACTTCCGGGGCCGGCCCTGCGGGGCAGCACTGGCATTCGGTACCAGAGCGCCGGTGTCGGTCCCGGCTGCTTTCCTTCCAATCCAGTTTCCTGATAACGCACCTGGGAAGGCAGAGGATGGTGGCCCAAATCCTTGGACCCCTGCACCCACATGGGAGACCCAGATGGAGCTCCTGGCTTCAACCTGGCCCAGCCCTGGCTGTTGAGGCCATTAAGGGAGCAAACCAGCAGGTGGAAGATCTCTGACGCTCTGCCTTTCAACTAAATACATCCATTTGGAAAATCCTACTTCTCTGAGGATCCCTCGGCTGAAATTACATTTGCAGCCTTTCTTCCTTTGGTGGCACAACCAGGAGCTCCGTCAGGTCTCCCGCGTGGTGGCAGAGACCCAAGCGCTTGGGCCGTTGTCTGCACATCAGCAGGAAGTTGGATCAGACGCAGAGCAGCCGGGACTCTAACCAGTGCTCTGATACAGGACCCCGGTGTCGCAAGCAGTGGCCTAACTTCCCGCACCACAACGCCGACCCCTTAGTTTATTTTTAAATAACTTGAAATTGCGTTGACTCAACACTCTGACTTAGCCTGGTCTGCTAATGTGTGGTTCTGGTTAACCCAGCATTTTTATTGGCTGGGATGAAGGCCTTCACAGTTGGGCATCCTGGAGGAGAGAGGTTGGTCCTGTCACTCTTGACTTCAGGCCAGCGTGGACTGTGATGTTTGCTTGTGAGTGATGGAAGTTGCCCGGAACCGTTCAGAAACGGAATGATTGGTAGAGATCGCTTCTGCTCAAAGCTCGCTGTGTTGCTTATTTTCAGGATTTGCTCCAAAGCAAATAAAACCCAGCCTGTCCCTCGCTCCTCCAGTGCTGGCGGTGCCTCCTCAGCTGTGAGCTAAGTGCCAGGGAGGGCTTTGGGCTAAAGAGCCAGGGCATCTGCCTGGCAGAGACAGAGAGACAGAGGTCTTCCATCCATTAGTTCACTCCCCAAATGGCTGCAACCTCGGGGGCTTGGGCAGGCCAAAGCCAGGAACCAGGAGCTTCATCCAGGTCTCCTATGTGGGTGTAGGGGCCCAAGGACTTGGGCCATCTTCTGCTGCCTTCCCAGACACATTAGCTGGGAGCTGGGTCGAAAGTGGAGTGGCCAGGTCATGAATGGGCACCCATATGGGATGCCAGAGTCACAGGCGGTGGCTTAACTGGCTACTCCATATGGGGCCGGCGCTGTGGCTCAGTAGGTTAATCCTCTGCCTGTGGCGCCAGCATTCCATATGGATGCTGGTTCTAGTCCCAGCTGCTCCACTTCCAGTCCAGCTCTCTGCTATGACCTGGGAAAGCAGTGGAGGATGGCCCAAGTCCTTGGGCCCCTGCACCTGTGTGGAAGACCAGGAAGAAGCACCTGGCTCCTGACTTTGGATGGGCGTAGCTCTGGCCGTTTCGGCCATTAGGAGAGTGAACCAATGGAAGGAAGACCTTTCTCTCTGTCTCTCCCTCTCACTGTCCCTCTAACTCTCAAATAAAATCTTAAAAAAAAAAAAAAACAAAAAAAAAAACTGGCTACTCCATAGTGCTGGCCTCAAGTAATATCATTTTAGGGCAGCCCAGTTGCTCCCCAAGGCCTGGTAGGACCGTGTGCACTTCTTTCTCTGAAAATACATGCGCAGGACTTAACATGCAGGCTAAGGGTGATGACTGGTCTTCAGGGCAAATAGTGGCCCTTTTCTTTCCATGTGTAGTCTTTTTTAAAAATTTCACGAGAAATGAGAGTGAATAGAAGTTGCTAAGAGCCGTTTCACTTCTGAACGTGTGCGTGGTGCTGGTCTCCTGCTTCCCCAGGCCACGGCCCCGCCCTGCTCTGTCCTGCAAGAGCCCCAGGGACTCCACGGGGTGGAAAGTGCTGGTTACCGTCAGTGCCCTCAGCGGGACTTCTCCAGGACGTGGGTGACTGACAGGTGCAGGGCCCGCTGCCGCCCCCACCCCCGACCTGCACAAGTCATCTCCCCTCCGAGAGGTGAGCAGACTGTCACGGGCTCTATAATCATTTCTGTATCAAAACCGGACGGAGAATAAAAACATCCTCTGCTGTCATTTGTAAATTTGGGGGGATTATTGCCTCTCCCCTTATTTTTGACATCTTCGCTATAATTTTTTTTTTAAATATGCCCCTTTCCTTTTTTTTTTTTGACAGGCAGAGTGGATAGTGAGAGAGAGAGAAAGGTCTTCCTTTTTGCCGTTGGTTCACCCTCTAATGGCCGCCGTGGCCAGCGCGGGAAGGCGGGAGCCAGGTGCTTCTCCTGTCTCCCATGGGGTGCAGGGCCCAAGCACTTGGGCCATCCTCCACTGCACTCCCTGGCCACAGCAGAGAGCTGGCCTGGAAGAGGGGCAATTGGGACAGAATCCAGCGCCCCAACCGGGACTAGAACCCGGTGTGCTGGCGCCACAAGGCGGAGGATTAGCCTAGTGAGCCACGGCGCCAGCCCGCTGTAATTTTTTATGGTGGTTCTTCCCTCACCAAAACATATGCAGTTGTACCTGAACAATGTATATTTAATTTCTGGTTTTTCGCCGTAGATACTTGGTCATTTGCTTCTATTAGGAGGCAGATGTTCCTCATTAGGTTACGTGGCAGGCTCTGTTCCTGAGACGTGTTCAGGGCAGCTGATTGTAAAGGCGCTGGCACAAGGCCACGACTGGGTAACCCCCACAGGGCCCGGGGGTGTCGGGATTGTGAAGTGACCACCCCATCCCTGTCACTTGGGCCATTCCCTACCTCGCTACAGATACTGAACTCCCATTCATGGCGTGGTCCTCCCATCACCTTGAGAACGGGCAGGGGCACAGGGCACTCAGCGTCTGTTGTGTTGTGGGTATTTACTGAGCATTCAACAAGGGTGGGTGCTGTGCTGGCAGCCGGGCCACAGCTGGGACCCCAAGTGGATGTGACTGAGCTCCACGAAGCCTGTGTCTCGTCTAGGTGAACACAGGGAGTCCCAGGTATGACAGGGCCACAGAGCCGAGGATGGGCTCCAAGGACCCAGGACAGAAGGTCTGACAGCCCTGGCCAGAGATGCCACGGCGGAGGGCAAGATGGAGGCGCCTCTGTCACCTTTGTTTATGCTGGCAGTGAAGACGACCATGGGAGTGTGTGTCTGTGTGTGTGTACACGTGCACGCGTGTGTGTGAGTGCACACGTGTGTGTGTGTGTGCATGAGAGATGGGATCAGGACTTCTATCTCCATGCAGTCCTTTTGGCTGTAGCAGGTGAAAAGCTTGGGGGGAAGCCCAGGTGAGTGAGGGCGTCAAGGGTGCAGGAGGTTGTGGCTGGCGCTGTGGCTCACGTGGTTAATCCTCCGCCTGTGGCGCTGGCAACCCATATGGGTGCCGGGTTCTAGTGCTGGTTGCCCCTCTTCCAGTGCAGCTCTCTGCTGTGGCCCGGGAAGGCAGTGGAGGATGGCCCAAGTGCTTGGGCCCTGCACCCCATGGGAGACCAGGAGAAGCACCTGGCTCCTGGCTTCGGATCCGCACAGCGCCGACCTTAGCGGCCATTTGGGAAGTGAACCAATGGAAGGAAGACCTTTCTCTCTGTCTATAACTCTACCTGTCAAAAAAAAATTAAAAAAAAAAAAGGTGCAGGAGGCCTGGGGATGGGAGAGAGGTGGGGCTGAGGGAGCATGGGGTCGAAGCGTCCGTTCCTCAGCTTGAGCAGGTGTGCGTGCCTGTCCCGCTGGGTGCCATGTCTTCTCCGAGGTGGGCAGGGCTGGACACTGAGGGGTCAGCGGGAGGAGGTGGACGATGGAGGTCGTGATACTGATGCACCCAAGATGTTCTTGAAAACTTAGATGGGACTGGGCACGTCCAGGGCGGTGTGGCTGAGCATCAAGCCCCTGGCCATAGTGTAAATTAGGAGTATGTTATTTCAGAGAGTTAAAAAGGAAAGAAGAAATGCCAGCTGTGAGTCCGGGCCCCTGGGCTTCTGATGACAGCTGTGAGGTGGGGGCAGAGGGGGGGACCCTGGGTCTCGTCCTCGGGCTGGAGTATCGGTCAGCTCAGATCATGGAACCCAGGGACGTGCTTCACTCACAGACGCACAGCCAGGTGGGGCGGCCGGGAGGTGACATCTGGAGCAGTCTGGAGGGAGGACTTCTGTGCTGTGCAGCTGGCCCTGATGGCTTTTAGGAAGGCTTCCTTATAACCAGCCCCACCATCAGCCCCTCTTCTCTTCCAAGTGCCAGCCCTCTAACCAGGCCCTGCTCTTCCTGGTGACCACTTCCTTCCTGAAGCTGCTTGGGGGCCAGCAGCCATTGGTCGGGCCGTTGACATCACTCTGGAGAGGCCAAGGGCTCCAGGGTCCGTGTGCCGGGAAACCAGGGACCAGAGGCCAGACGTTAGAAGATTCTCCTCGGCCTTCTGCTTCCCAGGGTTGTAGGAGCTGTGTGTGCTGGCACACAGGGCAGAGACCGGACGTAGAGTTCTTACGACGCGAGGATGCCACAGCCTGCCTCCTGGTTTTCCCGGCGATGGCCAGCGGGTTCTCCGCTGAGCTTTTTCAGCTTGCACGGGTCCACAGTCGCAGGGAGCGTGTCCACTCTGCACAGAAGGGGTGTGAGAGCACGGGGTGTCTGCAGGGGGCCCTCACAGAGTGCCTGGAAGTGTGTCCTGTGACAAAGCCATGGCAGGACTTTTTGTACCCAAACTTGTGTGTGTGCGGCTTTGCAGCTTCCATCAGCAGCCGATTCTCATCCACGTGCCTGTAGGTTCTAGAAAGCGGTGACAGGTGCGCAGGTACTGAAGCGTAGGGCACGTGTGGTGCGTCTTCTCCCTCACGGTGTTTTCTGGGCACTGTCACACCAGGGCATCGTGGGACTCTGGCAGCTGTGTTGAGCCTGGTGTCAGTGCACACGCCTGGAGTCCCCATCTCCTTCCCGATCTCTCTGACAGCCTGAGGGGCATGCTGGTGCATTTATTTATTTTAAAGATTATTTATGTATTTGAAAAGCAGAGAGTGAGGGAGACACACAAGACACACACGCACACACACATTTCTTCCATCCGCTGATTCACTCCCCAAATGGCCACAACAGCTGGAGTTGGGCCAATCTGAAGCCAGGAGCTCGGAGATTCTTCCAGGTCTCCCATGCGGGTGCAGGAGCCCAAGCATTTGGGTCATCTTCCACTGCATCCCCAGGCCATAGCAGAGAGCTGGATTGGAAGAGGAGCAGCTGGGAGGAGAACCGGCGCCCATATTGGATGCCGGCATCACAACGCCAGCCCCTGGGTGTGGATGCTGCGTGAGTATTGGGGGTGCACTCTTGGTCAGTACCTCATGGATGGCGGGGCAGTCATAGTTCTTCCCGCCACCTGCCTCGGTGGGCGCCACCCTGGGGACGAGAGCACACGTCGAAAACTCTGATGGAATGGGATGAGGCAGGAGCTGGGCTTGGAGTGTTAGGAGGTACCGGGGGCTGAATTCTGAATATTCACATGGAATTAAGACAGAAGTAGAGGAGTGATTCTTTTTTACTCTTCTCTCATCTCTTTTTCCTGAACACACACACAAAAATCTCAACAACAGGAAT
This sequence comes from Lepus europaeus, assembly GCF_033115175.1. Classification (NCBI taxonomy): domain Eukaryota; kingdom Metazoa; phylum Chordata; class Mammalia; order Lagomorpha; family Leporidae; genus Lepus; species Lepus europaeus. Next base: position 96,826,503 of record NC_084840.1, on the reverse strand, counting down.
AGACACAAAACCAGCCCAGTTTTTCCAGTAAAGGAAATGTGCAACAAGCAGTCAGGGGATGTCCACACTGGTTTTCATTTTTGCAAGGCAATGCACACGTTCCCAGAGACATTGCTTAACAGTGATTATCTTGGATGGAGTCAGCTATTTTTTTGGTCACCGTTGGTTGGCTTTTTTTCCATGGCATCTGGGGAAACATCTTAAGCTGGATCCTCTACTTCCCCAAGAACAACAAACAGATTTTTACCCCATTTTTCATTTCTGGTGCTAAATGAATGCATCCCCTTTCGTGGCGTCTGTAGTGTGACTCGGGCGACATCGCCCCGGGAAAGTGGCCTGTCAGCGATTGTTTGATGGGGCGCTTGCGCGTGACGTAGAAAGTACAGAGGACACGCGTGTGATTACACAGCCAAGTCTGGCCTTTCCCCGGGGTGCTTGCCGTTAAGGATGTGGCTATCCGTGCAAACATGGTAGGTTAAAGCGAGAACTGGTTTTGAGCAGCCCGGCACCCACCAGCCGCTTACCAGGCGAGGAGCCACGGTTGGGAGCGAAGCACTGTGGGAAGTACACCGAGCTGTTTCACTCTCTGGGCGTTGGGGAGCGTCTGGCACGGTCATTTTTTTGTCTGCTCATTGTCGGCTGAACGTTGGGCAGGAAATCCAATCATCTGGAAGTGGCGAGTTGCAGGCAAACAGGATGGCGTCACTGCTGACCGACTGGCGGAAGGCCCGTGGGTGTGTGAAGTTGGCTGTCGGCTGAGCAGGCTTTGGCCTTGTCGTGGACTTCAGAAGTCCTGTTGGGTCCCTCGAGTAGACGCCAGGCAGCTTTACAGACCCAGAGCAGGTCCACAGAACCACCTGGACACCACCCACCCGTGTGGCTGCTAGTGTTGCCGGTGTCTTTATTTTGTTGTGTAGGGGACTGGATGAAAGCTTCCACGCTGTTCACTCCCAACGAGTGAGCATGGATGAGCAGCTAGTTACGCACTCCCTCTTTAAATTTAGTTGAAAGAGTTACAGAGAACACACACACACACACACACACGTCTTTCATCAGCTGGTTCCCAGCAACAACTGGAGCTGGGTTGATCTGAAGCCAGGACCCAGGAGCTTCATCCAGGTCTCCCACGCAGTTACAGCGGCCTGAGCACGCGGGCCGTCTTCTGCTGCTTTCCCAGGCCATAGTCGAGTACTAGATCGGAGGGGGAGCAGCTGGGACACGAACTGGCGCCCCCATGGGATGCTGCCATCGCAGGCAGCGGCTTAACCTGCTATGCCACAAAGCCAACTCCGCAGGCTCGCGTTTTAATTTCTCATTCCATAAATAGCTGATGGATTCCTGCGAGGCAGGAATGAAGAGCTGGTGAAGATGCTGTTATTAATTTACAGCGATGTTGTTATGCATGAAGTATTTTAGTTTCAAGCCTTTCTCGATCTTTCCTAGGACCCACTATGATTCACTAAAGCAGAGCATTCAAAAAGCCGGTCAAATAATCTCTTTGTCCGGAGGAGACATCATTGTTCCTGAAACGGTTGCTCCGAAACGTCGGATGTCGCGAGCCGGCCACTTCCAAGTGCATCCCGCGAGGGCTGTGCCAGCTATCCCTCTTTTAAAAACGAGGAGGGCGAGGCTCAGTGCAGTCCAATTCTTTACTCAAGGGGCCGTGCTGGGCAGTGAGCTACTCCCGAGGGCCCACGGGAACACTCTCCTGGCACCTGCAGCCTGGGAGGCGTTCAGATGTTGAAGTGAAACAAGTGACTGTGCCGGGCCTTGCTTCCAGGAATCTCAGGTGACAGACGGACCTGGCGGGTCCCTGCTGTCTCTTGCGTGTTAAGGTGTCCCCGGGGCCTCGCCCCAGCCCCAGAACCAGAGGACGTCCCCAGGCCTGCGGACGCCCAGCGGGACAGGAACAGATCCTCCCAGTCACCTCTCACAGACCGCCCTGCAGTCCTGCCCCTCCCAGGAGATGCAAAGTCGCACAGCGCGGGGGGAGAAGGCTCCGTCATTCCCGAAGCTTCCTCGCAAAGCCCCAGAAGGTAACCCCGCAAAGCCTTCGCCGTGTGCCCACGGAACCACACACAAGCTGTGATGAGGCTGCTGTGGGATGCCTGTGTTTGCGTGGACCGGGCGAACTGCTGGTTAACCCACTGGTCTCATTCTTCCCCTCTCAACGGTTTAAGCACCGAGTCCTCCTGTGTGAGTCGTGTGTGTGCAGGGGCGTGGCTTCTTGGCACAGGCGTGTTTCTGTGTCAAACTTTTAAAAATATTTATTTATTTATTTGAAAGAGGTTCAGGGGGCAGAGAGAGAGAGAGAGAATCTTCCATCCACTGTTCACTCCCCAAGTGATTGCAATGGCCAGGGCTGGTCCAGGCTGAGCCAGGAGCTTCATCCGGGTCTCCCACGTAGGTGCAGTGACCCCAGCACTTGGGCCATCCTCTGCTGCTTTCCCAGGCACATGAACCGGGAGCTGAATTGGAAGTGGAGCAGCTGGGCCTTGACCCAGTGCCCATGTGGGATGCTGGAATTGCAGATAGAAGCTTTTCTCTCTATGCCACAACACTGGCCGTGGTGTTTCAAACTGTTAAAATGGCCTTGCTGTCACAGGTGCTCCAGAGATGTTGAGAGTTGATGTAAGGTGTTTCTGAGTATTTAGTCAGTGTGTGGCAGCCGGTGAAATGTCTGCACCTGTGGTTGTCTAATAATTCAGGTGCTTTTTTGTCCCCAGCTTACAGAAAAGAATTGAAATAACGCATGTCACTTTGCCTGTCTTGGCCGCTGGGAATCTTAAGTCCTCATGAAGAACCCAGCGCCGTCGCAGTGGCGTGTTTTGTGTACTTTCGTTCATCTTTTCTCATATTTTCTTACAATTTCACTCCTGTGTATATCTTTGCAAGTCAGCGTGGTTCCTTGTTTTTCTCTGGGTTTGCTGTAAAAGCAGGAATGAAGTGGACGACTACGTGGTACATGTCCGCAGCTTCTGCCTGCGCCGTGCTTCCTTGCTAATCTGTGACCTGGCTGCCTGCTGCCTTCCCCCAGGGCTGGAATCTCACTGATCAGGAAAGTCCCGTGTGGGATTCTCCTCTTGCAGACTGCACCTCCACCCTCAAAAAGAGACAAGAGGAAAGATTAAAAGAGAAAACACACGTGAGTGCATCCAGAAGCCACTCGGGTAGCGTTCAGGGGCAGAGAGCACCTGTTCCCAGCTCACTCCCTGCCCCGCCTGCCTCCTCTCCATACCAGGTCTGACTGCAGGGCAGCAGGCAGGCATGGTGGCCACACAAGTCTCTGCACCCGAGGGGTTCTCCCCAGTGGGATAACGTGGCTAACAAGCGGCATTTTTTTATCCATCAGAAGGCAGACAAGAATGCAAACCGGTGCCTCCTCGACCTAACTGAAGGTGTTTTGCAAACATGTGGGTGTAAGACGTGCCACTGTGCACACACCATGTGAGAAGCAGGCTGGGCTCAGCCAAGGCAGCTCCTCCGATGTGTGAGAGTGGAGGGGCGGTGCTGAGAGCCACGGCCCAGGGCCAGTGTCATTGTAGTCGCCTCTCTGTGACGTATCTCTGCTTAGGAGACCCTGCACACAGCAGACAGCGCCACTCCCAATCTACTGACATTTTCTAGACTTTACCAAAAGGGGAAATGATTTTTGAAAATGTCTTCCAAACAGGCATTTATTAAGTAGTTATTGAATATATCAATAAGCCAATGAGTGGAAAATGACAAAATGAATGAGATAATAGAGACAGGAATGTTGTCCAATTTTGTTGGGAAGAGAGAGAACTCTGATTGGCTTACACATACGGCCAACCCTTGTAGCACTGAGGTGCCGTGGATGTAGCTTTGGGGATGTGGACTCAGAAAGCTGTGATGTTATTTTCGCAGGAGAGAATCAACATACCATGGGCCAGATTAGGACACAGAGAATCTTCCTCTTAGAAAACAAGAGACAGGGGCTGGCGTTGTGGTGCGGTGGCTAAGCCGCTGCTTGCACGCCAGAACCCCGCGTCCCACGTGATCACTGGCTAAGTCCTGGCCGCTCTGCTTCCGATGCAGCTCCCCGCTGCTTGACGCACCTGAGAAGGCATCGGAAGATGGCTCAAGTGCACGCATGGCCTCTGCTGCCTGTGTGGGGGACTGGGTGCAGCTCCTGGCTCATGGTTTTGGTCTGGCTGAGATCTGGCCCTGTGGCCATTTGAGGGGTGAATCAGTGAGTAGAAGATTCTCTCTCTCTCTCTCTCTCTCTTTAAGATTTATTTATTTACTTGGAAGTCAGAGTTACACAGAAAGAGGAGAGGCAGAGAGAGAGAGAGAGAGAGAGAGAGAGAGAGAGAGGTCTTCCATCCACTGGTTCACTCCCCAAATGGCTGCAACAGCCAGAGCTGTGCCAATCTGAAGCCAGGAGCCAGGAGCTTCTTCCAGGTCTCCCACGTGGGTACAGGGCCTGAAGGTGTTGGGCCATCTTCTACTGCTTTCCCAGGCTACAGCAGAGAGCTGGATTGGAAGAGGAAAAGCCGGGACTAGAACCGGTGCCCAGATGGGATGCCGGCACTGTAGCCAGCGTCTTTATCTGCTATGCCACAGCACTGGCCATCACTCTCTGTCTTTCTCACTCTCACTCTCCCTTTCAAATAAGTAAATACATAAGTAAATTGTAAAAAAGAGAAAGCAGGTTAGAGTGGGCCTTCCACACAGCAGTTACGACACTGCTTGGGATGCCAACTTCCTGTATTCAAGTGCCTGATTTAAGCCCCAGTCATCCTGCTTCTGATCCAGCTTCCTGCTCATGCAAACCCTGGGAGATGGTAGCTCAAGTACTTGGCTCCCTGCCACGCATGCGGCTGCACTGGATAATCTGCTTTCTCCTGAAGCCAGGAGCCGGAACTCAATCTTGGTCTCCCATGTAAGTGGCAGGGACCCAAGTCACTGAGCCATCACCCACTGCCTCCCAGGATGTACAGGAGCTGGAAGCTGGATCGGAGGCAAGTAGTGGGGACTGCAACCCCGGTCCTCTGATAGGGGTTGCATGGATTCCAAGCAGGGTTGAACTACTGTACCCTGTCTTAAACCTGAAGAAGTCTGTGGTAGCAGGAATTATTCTCTTGGCTGTCTCTCCCTGATGAGGAGGCAGAATGACCCAGGGCGTGTGGAGTGGTTGAGCTGGGGCTGCAGAGGGGGTTGGGGATGGGGACCCAGGAAGGCCAGAGGGTGGGGGGAACCTCCCGGCACCCCCACCCCATCAGTGAGTCTCGTGGGTTCATGCATTCATTCCTTTGTTGGCTCATCTGTCAGCTCACTTGTGTTATCTCTTCCGCCTTACCTCTGGGAGCACGCTGCTCTGGGGTCCAGCAAGGAAGACCTTTCTGGGGTGATTGGAGCTCTGGGGCAGCTGGGTCACTCTTGCTGATTTTGTCAGATCCCAGTGGAAGCGAGAGGCTCGGCTTTGGGGTGAGTCAGCCAGTTACGTGGATGCCCACATTCAGGGCGAGTTAAGTTATTGATAAACGAATTACTTAATTAATTGGTCATGGGCAGGATGCTGAGGGAGGTGTATCCGTGGAGGGGCAGAAGTTCTAGAACTCGCGTCCTTAACCCCTTCCCTGCTGAATGGACCACCTGCCTCCTGCCTTCTGTTGCTATGTGGTTGATTCTGGGAGTCGTGGGGACTCTGAGGGGTTTGTGGAGTGGGCATGAGGAACTGTTCTGTCTGTCCTTCCGGCCCCCAGTTTTATAATTACAATTGTTTCACTTCCAGCCGGGCTTTGATCTTTCCTCTAAACTGTCTTTGCAGAGCTATTAGCCGGATACTTTGTGTCTAGCATGCATCCCATTGACACGAACGTCAGGTGTACACACACCCACCTATGGGGTGAGCCTAATTTATCACTGCCGGATTTTCATGTCTAGCCTGGGGCTGGGTTGTGAGAGACAAAGCACTTCCACATTTCCTTCTGCTTGCCAAACATCTCTCTGAGTTATGTTTCATTGAGTCTTTGATTCCCTCCCCCCCACCCCAAATCTTGCTTTATTTGTGAGCCGAGCTCTTTCTGTATGCGTATTTCAATCATTTGGCTCTGAGAGACATTTTAAAAGGTATTCTTTATTTATTCAAGATTGAGATATTTTTAATACAGTGCTATGGAATCCACAAGAGTGCAGTTTTTTTTTTTTTCCCTTGTGTTGTATGGAAAGTTCACTGCTCACAGGAAAACCCAAACCTAACAGTCTTCTCTATTTACAAGTGAGCCCAGGTCAGTCCACCACGCTGGGTAAGTACCTGGAGAACAGAGCTCGCAGCCCATCCAGTGGCAAGGAAGGGCACGTGGGTATCTGGTGCCCTGCCCGTGGTCCCGGAGCCAGCCACACCCAGCTGGACGCCTGACCCGTGCTCTCTGTGGCTGCCGGCTTCTCTTCCCACTGTCTCTGTGCCCAGACTCCCGGCTGTGCGGGTCCTGCCGACCAGGACAGATCCAGGAGCTAACCCACAAGAGAGCGTCTGCGTGGGTGACACTAACAGCCCCCCTGCCCCCGGGGTTTTTGTTGTTCCCAAGATGCTCGAAAAAGTCACTTCTGGTCCCCTCTGCTTTGTGCTCGTCTTATACCTGGCGCTGCCCAGGGAGGCACCCACTTCCTGTCTGCCCTTCGGGACTGTGACTGTCACATCCCTGCTGAGCAGGGGGCAGAGGATTCTGGCATGGCGGGGGGCGGCACGCGTGGACTTGCCCATCCTGAGCCCTGCTGGCCTCCCATAAGCAGCTGATTTATGGCCGAATGGAGACCTGGGACCTGGGGCCCTGGGGGGTTTGCGAGACTGTGAGCTCGGCTACGTGTGTGTGTTTCCCAGGTTGGCTTTCTTCGTCTTCATTCTCTCTCCACTCGTCTCGTGACTTCTCCATCATTCAGACCCACCCTTGGTCTCTCTCGCTCCAGGGAAGGTATCGCTCTGCTCCATCCACAGTGTCTCCTGTCTGCTGGCTCCGTTTCAGATTCTGTAATGATCAGTGTGCAGCTAAACGATTTAGATTGTTGTAAGGATCTAGAAGACGGAATTGGCCTAGAAAGAACTCTCACCAAGTCCTGCGTTTCAAAACAAGAAAACATCAGTGATGATTGGTCTCCTTGACTTATTCTTAAACTTCCAGCTGAAGTTTGCCTTCAAAAATGCTTCCTTTACAAAAACACGTTTTCGAATTTTAGGTATAATTCAGTCACTGAGAATTGATGTGGCATCAGGGCCCCTAATTATCGTTACTGTTTTTAAACTTTAATTTTGTTTTATTTAATAGGCACACATATACACAGAGACAGAGACAGGGATAGAAAACTTCCATCTGCTGGTTCACTCCCCAAATGCTTCTAACAGCCAAGGCAGGCCAGGCTGAAGCCAGGAGCCTGGAAATCCATCCGGGTCTGCCAGGTGGGTGGCTGGGGCCCAAGTGCGTGGGCCATGGCCCACTGCCTCCTGGGGTTTTCATTTGCAGAGTGCTGGGGTCGGAGTGGACCTGGGGCCTGGAGCCCGGTATTGTGATCTGGAATCCCGGGTGGTGACCACTGTGCCACACACCTGCTCCCCTGTGTTGGCTTTGTCAGAGGACCTCTCCCTGCCGTCTCTGCTGGGACTGTTTGTCTCAGGGATCCCAGGGATGGCACGTGGCGTCTAGTTTCTCACTGTTGGCGACAGTCCTTGCCCTGAGGACGAGCTCGTGACGCTTCAGCAGAGGATTCCCAGCATCCTCTGGGCCCCAGGGTCTCCAGCGGAGATGCCCGGATCAGTGGAGGCTCCTGTGCGTGCACGGACTCGCTGAGGATGGAGGGTTTTCTGCCCTGGAAATGCCCACCTCTTTCTCTGAGCACTGCTTTGTCCCGTGCCTGTGCCGTGAGCCCCTTCAGCGTGTGCGTACCTGCATGGTGGGTTACAGTTCTCTGTGTAGGCAGGGCCTATGCCTGGTCCAATATTCTACCATTTCCATCTTCAAATTCGTAGTGCGTTTTGAACCAGGGGCTTTGCATCTTGCCCCACAGAGCACGCCCCACAGAGCACGCCAAGCAGCCCAGCTGGTTCACTCCCAGTGTTCACTCCTCGCCGGACTCATCTGTCAGGAGTGTCTCCCAGGGGTCAGGCACCACCTGGGGCCAGGAGCTGTCAGTCAGCCCATGCCTCATGGCTTGTATTCTGGTCGCACGGAGAGGAGCAAGTTCCAGTGCGTCAGGTGCGAAGTCGAGAGGTGATCCTAGGAAAGTGGAGCCAAGTGGATCGGGAGAACTTGAAGGGGGGTCCCTCCATTGCGACACTTTTCCACGTGTTTGAGCGGCCTGGCACTAGTCTGAGAACTGGAGAGTTCCACCAACGACACCCAGAGCGCAACCAGCTGTGGGATTTCACAGAACAGGAAAAGACCAGAGGATGGAAACTAATGACTGAACCCAAACCAGACGGCGAATCCTGTAAGAGACGTGCATCAGAGTCCCAGGGCTCGGAGCAAACGCCGTCACCTGGGCCTTCAGAAACGTCCCCTGCGGGGAGGGGCGGCAAAGCAAACAGCCCTTCAAATCCAAGCAAGCAGGCTGGCCGAGGTGGGGACGTGGGCTCCCATCAGAGGGGACACTGGCCGGGAAATCGTGCATGGGAGTGGGGGAGGGGGAATGGAGGGGCAGGGGGTGGGGCAGAGGCCAGCGGGCATCAGGACAGAAAGCATGGCCTGAGAGGGGTTGGGGGGTGGCTGGCCACGTGTGCCTTTCCACCCCTCGGTTCATTCGCCCGTGGCCGCTTTGCCCAGCATCTTCGGGGCGGCCACCGCTTGTCAGCAGGTGCTCTTTCGCATGGGACTGCCTTCTGTTTGTGTATCAGGGCCGGACGATGGAGGCATTGATCAAATGTTACAGAACCTGGACTTTGCATGGGCTGGGTGGGGGAGGGGTGGATGTAGCGAGGGCCGGGGGAGCACTACAGACGGGCTCAGCTGAGTGCCTTTCTCCAGAGAGAGGTGGATCACCCAGGCACAGCCTCACGTTGTCTGCCCACTGCCCTTTCTTACAAAGCACCCTAAAAATCAGTGACCACACTCAGTCTCCACTCCTCCTCTAGTCCAGGCTGCCGTGCTGGCTCTGCCAGGCAGATAGTGTGGAGCAGGCCAGTCGTTGGCCCGGGGACCCCCACGACACCCAGCGTGTGAAATTTACTGTCTCGAGATACGGAGCGAGACGCCCCATCCTTGGTGATGACCTGGGAGGCTCTGGTCCCAGGATTTAGGAAGACAACTGGGCAAGCCATAGCCTCTCAGATGAACGGAGGGAAGGTCCACATCTTCCCCACGCCTGGGAAAATCGGGAGCCCTGCTGGGCTCTGTCTGGGAAAAGATTCCCCTTCTGGCTTCCTGCTGCTCTGAGCTTGGCCCTCATGCACCCAGCCAGGCTGGAATTCAGCCTGGGGCATGTGGGGGAGGGGCACACGGCTCCCCAAGCAGGGTCTGGGTGACTGCCCCCCAAAATCTGGAGTCAGATGCCGCACCCAGCTCCTTTGACCGGAGGCAGTGGTGTAATGGAAACCGAAGCCTCGTGGTTCTGTGTGTGTGCAGAGGCGGGGTGGGGGTGGGGGCGGGGGTGGAAGAACACGTGTGTGTAGCATTCTCCGGGTGCACGCTGAGGTATTGGCTTTCCTCAGCTGTTTGGGGAGCGAGACACTGGACAGCTGGGGGAGGCTGCCAGACTCAACAGCCTTCCCTCCCTCGGGGGGCCGGGTGCACAGCGGCTGGCTGGTCCTGCCCAGACACATGCCTTTTGCTCGCAGGGAAAGAGTGTGGCCATGAGCTGGGAAGAGACAGGTACATCGTGGGTGACCCGGGGTGGTCCCCACTTCCTCCACTGCAGGCGCTGTCAGACTGTGGGCCACACCCGTCCCATCCTGGGTCCCCGTGCCACCCTGTGTGGGGAGAAGCTGATGGACGGCAGCCAGTTGTCTCCGCCCAACAACGCTCAGTTGTCGCAGGGTCTGAAATTCCATCAGGAGGAATGCACTGCTTGGCCCCGGAAGCCTGGACAGCCAGCTTCGCAGGTAGTGACTGGGAGCAGAGCACTTCGCAGAGGGAGTGGAAGTGCCCACGGGGACCTCAGGGCCAAGGAGGAGAAACTACACCTCATTGCAAGCCTGGGCGTCCGGGGCTAATCCGACTGACTTGCTGAGCTCGCTGAAATAAAGAACGTAAAGGGTTTTTTTTTTTTATTTATTTTTATTTTATTTTATTTTTTTATTTTTGACAGGCAGAGTGGACAGTGAGAGAGAGAGAGATAGAAAGAAAGGTCTTCCTTTGCCGTTGGTTCACCCTCCAATGGCCGCTGCGGCCGGCGCACCGCGCTGATCCGATGGCAGGAGCCAGGTGCTTCTCCTGGTCTCCCATGGGGTGCAGGGCCCAAGCACTTGGGCCATCCTCCACTGCACTCCCTGGCCACAGCAGAGAGCTGGCCTGGAAGAGGGGCAACCGGGACAGGATCAGTGCCCCGACCGGGACTAGAACCCGGTGTGCCGGCGCCGCAAGGCGGAGGATTAGCCTAGTGAGCCACGGCGCCGGCCAAGAATGTAAAGGTTTTGCTATTGAGATGATGCCGCACCTCGCCCTGTGCTGTTAGAAACACTCCCTGTTATGTAACGATGGGAGACAGACGTGGTACCTTCTGGGAACCAGGTTCATCTCCAGGGCTCGCTCTAATCAAGCTCAGGACTGAGAGAAGTGTCTGGGCTCCCCAGGAGCCCCAGGCTGGGAAACGACCACTTGGAGGGGTGCAGAGACCTCCCAGGCACCGGCTCTGCGGCCGCTGTGTTTCTGCACTCTCTGCTTAGCCACGAGGCAGAGGGAAGCCGCACCAGAGGCAGACGACGTGCCCGGAACACGAAAGGCTCCCACCAGGCTGTGTGCTGCAGGCATGGGTGGAAAAATAAAGTCCATCTCGCCACTGCCCGGGGAAAGCTGGCAAGGCTGAGTGAGAGCGAGACCAGGGAGGGCAGGTGAATGCAGAATAAAATATCAGCTTTTTTCACACCGGGAAGAAGGCCATGCCACTGTACCTGTGTACCTTAAAACACACACACACACACACATTCTTTTTTCATTTATTTGAAAGGCAGAGTTACAGAGGAGAGAGAGAGAGAGAGAGAGAGAGAGAGAGAGAGAGAGAGAGAGAGACGTCTTCCATCTGCTGGTTCACTCCCTGAATAGCTACAACCAGTGCTGGGCCAGGCTGAAGCCAGGAGCCAGGAGCTTCATTCAGGTCTCCCAGGTGGGTGCAGGGGCCCAAGCACTTGAGCCATCTTCTGCCACATTCCCAGGCGCATGAGCAGGGGGCTGGCTCGGAAGTGAAGCGGCTGGGGCTCAAACCAGCGCCCGTATGGGATGCTGGCATTACAGGTGGAGGCTTAACCCACTGCAACACAGCGCCGGCCCCGACGAGAACCTTTCCAAACACCTGTTTTTGCCTGGATGTGCGCCACGGAGAGATGAGCGCTTTCACTGCCGCACAGGTAGGAACGAAGCTGCAAAGGGACTCCTGCAATGCCGTCTTTTTCTTTCTTTTTTTTTTTTTTTTAGATAGGCAGAGTGGACAGTGAGAGAGAGACAGAAAGGTCTTTCTTTGCCGTTGGTTCACCCTCCAATGGCCGCTGCGGCTGGCGCGCTGCGGCAGCGCACCGCGCTGATCCGATGGCAGGAGCCAGGTGCTTATCCTGGTCTCCCATGGGGTGCAGGGCCCAAGCACTTGGGCCATCCTCCTCTGCACTCCCTGGCCACAGCAGAGAGCTGGCCTGGAAGAGGAGCAACCGGGACAGAATCCGGCGCCCCGACCGGGACTAGAACCCGGTGTGCCGGCGCCGCAAGGCGGAGGATTAGCCTGTTGAGCCACGGCGCCGGCCAATGCCGTCTTTTTCTGAGAAAGCCTCCACTTAGATGCTTTTCCACGCTGTGCCTTCTGCCTGGTTTCTACGGCACACGTGAGAACACGATGCAGCCACGGCCTCAGCTCTCAGAACTGGACTCCCTCCGAGAAGCGACACAGATGCCCGCCGTGCCCGGGGCCGGGGAAGGTCACTGGCATCTGGCAGGAAGCGCCTTCTGGTTTTGGACCGTTTGTCAACAGGTGCAGGCCGCCGTCCCGTCTGTCACCACATCCCGGAGGTGGCTCGCAGAGCCCGGCTTCTGGTGTGATGTCTGTCACTCTTCTCTTTCCAGGATCCCATTACATTGTCCATGTTTTAATCCAAACAAACAGCCAGTGCCAAGAGCCCAGCTGTGGGGAGCCATGCCAGCGGTTGTTCCAGCTGTGGAGCTATTGTGTCTGCCCCAGGGCGGCCTCCACATGGCTAAAACGGCGTTCTGCGTGGACTGTCTGGGAAAATCCATGGCTTTTCTTGCATTAACCAGACCCCTGTGACCCTGCCTTGGAGCTAGGCAGCTGAAGATGTTTTAGGAATGGGATAAAAATCTCCTGCACTGGAGGCCACAGGCTTGGGTTTAAGCCCGAGTCAGCACAGCGAGCCCTGCACTTAACCCCTCCGAGTCTGTGTCATGTTCATTAAGACGGGGAGAGGGGAGAGTATCTAAGCTACAGAGGCAGAGGGGTTAAGGGGCTGGGAAACCCCACCCAGGCGGCCCCGGGCCCTCAGGCCTCGCGGCTGCCTTGGTGTGCTGCAGGTCTGGGGGCTTTGCCTTTTGCCCCTCCCCCTCCCCACAGGGCCCACCGCTGGCACACTCCTGCCCCCAGCAGCCAGGGCTGGAGGAGGAGCCCCTGGTGGGCTGCAGCGTGACTTCAGAGGCTCAGGTGCATTGCACTCTGGAGATTTGCAACACGCACTGTTGACACCTGTCACAGCTGTCACTCATCCCGGATGGGCAGACTGCATTCCCTGACACCCCTCACCATCAGCTCTGCAGAGGAGCCCGGGGCCCTGCCGTCCTCCGAGGTGTTGGGATTGGGGGCGAGGTTGTATCTGAGACACTGACTCACCTTGGGGATGGAAGGCGGGCTCTGCTGGGAGCCCGGCACAGAGCTGAGGATCAGGCGGTTGCTCAGCAGTGAGTCACCTAACCTCTCGGAATGCCAGCTTCCGTCTGCAAGCAGAAAAATGCTGCAAAATTGGAATAAAAGCGACCTCAGGAAAGCTACCGTTTCTGTATGCCACGGGTTTGCAGGGCAGGGAGAGCTCCCCTCAAGTTGCTGAAGCAAAATCCTAGACACAAGAGCAAGCAGGAGACGCGAGGCCTCCGTGATCCGGTGATGACTTGGCTTTACCTCGCATTCCCAAAGTTACCAGTGTTGTGGCTGCAGCTTTTCAAGGGCTTTTGGTTTGCAATGGGTGGAAGTGGAAGGAAATCCAAGTTAACCACTCTTTTTAGAAATTTGTGTTTACTTATTTTCATTAGGTTGGAAAGACACACAGAGGGAGACAGAGAGGTGGGATGGGAAGAGAGAGAGAGAGAGAGAGTGAGCTCACATCTGCTGCTTCAATCCTGGGAGTGATTCCGGGTCTCCCAAGTGGGCGGCAGGGATCCAGTTTCTTGGGCAATTGCCACTGCCTCCCGGGCACATTGGCAGGAAGCTGGAGTTGGAAGCAGAGCTGGCGTTGAACCAGGTGCCTGGATGGAGCGGTGTCTTCACCACCATGCCAGATGACTGCCCCGTCAGTAGCGGCTGCACAAGAGCACAGGCCCTCCTGTCGTGCAAACACGAGTGTGCAAATGGGCCTAGCACACATGTCCAGACGAAGATACTTTACAAGGAATTAGTTGGATGTTAAGAAAAGGAAGACTCATTTCTTTATTAATTTGGAACAAACAAATTCCTATCTCTAATCATTTTCTCATGTTACATGTTACATGAAATGTTACAGAAACATAGGGGTCAGCATTGTGGCACAGTGGGCCAAGTTCAAGTCCTGGCTACTCCACTTCTAATCCACTCCCTGCTGATGTGCATGGGAAAGCAGTGGAAGATGGGCCAAGTCCATGAGCCCTTGCACTCATGTGGGAGACACGGATGGAGCTCCAGGCTCCTGGCTTTGGCCTGGCCCCAGCACTGGCTGTTGTGGCCATTTTGGGGAGTGAACCAATGGATAGAGGATCTTGGTCTCTCTGTGTGTCTCTGCCTCTCTCTCTGCAGCAAATCCATCTATCTATCTATCTATCTATCTATCTATATATATATATATATATATTAAAGACATACATTATAAAAGAAAAATGCTTCCAAGAACTCTTGCCGAATCAGATTAGGAGAAGTAAAAATAAGTTCATCAAGCACATAATAGGCATATGTTACTGGGGCTTTTTTTTTTTTAAAGAATATTTACGTATCTTTATTTCTTTAAGAGACAGAGAGGGGTGGGGAGAGAGAATATTCCCATCTACCAGTTCACTAACCGAATGCTTCCTCCAACCAAGGAAGAGCCAGGTCCACGCTGGGAGCCAGGAACTCAGTCCAGGTCTCCCATGTGGGGGGTAGGGTCCCAGCTGCTTGAGCTGTCTCCCAGGGTGTGCGTCATCAGGAATCTGGAGTCGGCAGAGTTGACTTGAGCGACTCCAGTGAGTGTCTTAGGTGGCACCACAACCACCGGTCAAAGGTCCACCCCTCATTGGAGCTTCTGAGCAGGAGAGGGGAGGTGAATCTGATGATAGATTGGAATGTTATTTAACGTTTTATGTCACACTGTAGGGAAGAGGGTGACAGTGAGTGTCAAGATGGAGCATCAAGGTACAGGCTGTAGCCTCCATCTGTGCTGACTCACAGGGAACAGGCTGTAGTCTCCATTTATGGTGACTCACAGGGCACAGGCTATACCCTCCATCTGTAGCCATTCATCAGGGAAAAGGCTGTAGCCTCCATCTGTAGTCACTCATCAGAGAGCAGGCTGTAGCCTCCATCTGTGCTGACTCACAGGGAACAGGCTGTAGCCTCCATCTGTAGTCACTCATCAGGGCACAGGCTGTGCCCTCTATCTGGGGTGACTCGTGAGGACACAGGCTGTAGCCGCCATCTGTAACAGCTCATCCTGGTTACATGGCTGAAGCCTCCACCTCTATGAAATCTGAAGTTCTTGTGCTCTGTGTTTTAACCACTTTCTGGCCTTCTGAATAGTAGGGCAGTGCCCCAGCACCTTAGTTTCCTGGTGTCCAGTGACGCAGGCAGCAGATGACCTTTGGCTGCAGGCCACCAGACAGGCTGGCTGTGATGTCATTTGGGAAACCTCTGGAAGGTTGGCTACCTCACCCATGCTCCGACAGCATGGTCACATATCAGATTGCTTCTGGGACACATTATGGCTTAGAGCACCTGCTAAACACCCCTCCCTGCACTTGGGGCCACTTTCCATCTAATACCATGGTGGGTACCTCCCAGGAGAGCAACTCATCCATGATTGAAGTGATGGAGGTACTGGTACACTTGGGATATTTGTATTATTGTGTCCTTGCGTTTCCTGTACCAGAAAGCATAGAGTCTTGTGGTGAGTGGAGACGTAAATGCAGCAGGGCATTTGTTGGTGACGATTGTTGTTGATGGACGTGTAACTCCCATAAAGAGTCTATCAGTGGCATGTTTCCATGCTTCCAGAGGCTTTATTTGTATAAAAAAAAAGTCAACAGATATTGAAATATTTTAATCATGATAATCCCAGAATTGACTTTTTTTTTTTTTTCCTGGCAGGTACTTTGAACAGCTCAGTTTTTCATTTTTGAAAAGCTGGAGCCAGATGACTGTGATAGGTTTCTCTAAATCTGATAGAAATTCATAGAAGTAGGCCGCTTCGGTTCCTCACGAGCCACCACGGAGTAGTTGGAGCCCTTTCCCTCGGGGCGAGTGGGGTGGAGCCATCCCTTCTACTTTGATCAGTTTTCATACTCACATGGGGTTTAGTCAATCGGTGACATGATTTCCATGCTGTATAGGTCATTGCTGGTCATAGGGCCACTTTTATTCCCTAGTGACCGGTCTGCACGCAGGCAGTAAAGTGTTGCACGTCCTAGGACGCACACAGCACTGTGCTCAACAGGCACCAGCCTTGTCTCCAGCCGGGCTGGGACCCCCACGGCGACCCACCTGACGGGCATGTTCATCTTGTCTCATGCCTCCCAGATTTGTGTTTCCGCAAAGGCATAAACATTTGGTAAGCAGTCTATTATTTTAGCCATCAATTAGAATATATACACAACTTAATATAGCTATCAATCTTTTTTATTGTTGATTTTATTTCTTACTGATTGAACTATTTATTTAGTGGAGTGTTAAACTTTTGACTGTAATGTAAATTAAAAATAAGCTATCTCAACAGCTTAAAAAAGGGGGAGGGCAGGAGGGAGGTAGAGAAGTATCATTATGTTATTAGGATTGTCGCTATGAGCTACACTGAATCTGTTCTCTCTATTAATAGCACATTCACATCAGCATTAATAAGAATTGTGTTGTAGTAGTTATCATACATTTGCTGTGACCTTGAGAATCCCATATATTAATACATTTCTTTAAGCAACAGATTAGGCATCGTAAATACGGGACTTCCCAGAGACTGCAGCGTCTCCCTACATCACAGTCAGGATTTCCCAGCCCTGGGGCTGGGTGGCAGCTGTGGGGTCAGGAGCGTTCTGTACACTGCTGGGTCTTTTGTAGTGGTCCTGGCATCCCACCCACTTGGGGCCGGAGGCAGAGCCTCCCCCTGTAGTGGCAACCAGACATGCGTCGAGGCATTGCCAGGCAGCCCCGGGGGCCAGCAGTGCCCGTCCGAGCGCCGTGGTGGGGACAGCTGTTTGGACAGTGTTCAGGGCTGTGCAGTCTCCCAGAAACCCAGCACTGAGGACAGCAGCAGACTCGGCGGGGCTTAGCGAAGCCTCTGAGTGATGCTGTGGCCTCCACATCGGCACGAGGACCGAGGACGAAGCATCCCTTGTTAGTATGCATCCGGATTTCCTCACTGGGACTTCGACCCTGCTGCTGTAAAACCTTAAACCCCGGTGTCCACCAACCAAGAAGATCCGTTGTAGCCGATTGCTGGGCATTCCCATCACGCTGGGTTTTTGGTTTTGGTTTCTTCAATTTGAAACATTCTTTAGGAGAGCTGTCGGCCTTCCTTTGGTTTACTACTCCGCGTCCTCGAAGGCAGTGGGTTTACTAGCGTTGTCTTCAGCACGAGCTGAGACTCCAGGCAGAGACTTCTGGTGTTGCCACTGAGGAAAAGCCACAAAGAGCGACGTTGGAAGAGGCCCTAGGTCTGTAGCTCTGGACTGTCTTCATTACTGTTTCCAGAACACACACAGCTCCCATCTTGTGATTCACTCCCCAGGTGCCCATGACAGGGACAGGCCGAAGTCCGGGGCCAGGATCTCAATCCGGGTCTCTCACGCAGGTGGCAGGGACCCGTGTCTCCCAGGCTGCTCACTGACGGGAGCTGGGATTCCAGCTCCCCGGCAGCATCTTAACCACTGCCCAGAGGCCCACCCCATGGACTCTGTTTTGCACAGCTTGGGTGACCAGGAAGGGGAGCTGTGGGCAGGTCAAGCTGACTGGGCCTGGGCCGTTAGGAAGTTCTCTCTAGACCAAATGTCCCAGCAGTCTCCACTGTTGAGATCTCTGACTGTCACCATGTCCATGGTGGCCGCACTCCCCCAGTGACAGCCTCCGTGTCCTTAGGCTGTCCCTCTCTTAAGTGCCTTTGGTCAGCAGGCTCTTCTCTCTTCTGCCTTGTCTGTGTGGGGAACTCCTACTTGCATTTGAAGACCTAACTCACTTTTCACCTCTGAAACTGTTCCAAGTGTCCCCAAGCAACGTCAGCCTCCTGTCGCGGGCCGCCTCCAGCCTTCCAGCTGCTCCGTAGGCATCACTCACTCCATTTTGCTGCTTTGCAAGGTTCTCTCCTCCCCAGCACGCTGGCCACTTCAGGCGGGCGGGAGCTCCACCCCTTTCAGTTCCGGCAGCTGTGGCGCTGGGCACGCCCAGCCGGTCTTCCCACCTGAATGGTGTTTGCCATTCAGGCCAGAGCAGGGTCTCCAGGTGGTTCATTTCTTTGCTGGTGAAAGAAACTCTCCGTGCTGGGCAATTCGCATCCCGGCTACAACGGCGGTCCTCACTGTTTCCGCCGGATGCGAGCACAGGAGAGCTTTTCCATCGTTCCCTTCCAGAAGACGGGCTACATGGACGTCTCGGAGCAAGGACAGGCACTGCTGGTGGGGCTCAGAGCCAGCCAGCCCCCCGCCACCTGTCAGCCACCAGGATGGAAAGACAAGGGCTTTGATGCTCTCGGTGCAGACGCCTACATGTGTCCGGCTCTTGGATCCGTCCTGTGACTTATCGGGGACAGTCTGTCTTGTGTTTGAAGACATCCCAGGCTGAGAACCACACCAAGATGGCAGCTACCCTAGAGTGTACCTGTTGACACAGGCCCTCACCCCAGCTCTTTCTCCACGACCGTCGACCAGGTGCATCGAGCCATCCCTGGTGTTGCACCTCACGTTCAGTCCTCCTCTGTGTCCAGATGGAAAGGGGCCTGGCTTGGCTTTGGTTTTGCCCCTCCCACTTCCGCATCGTCTTCTCGTTGCCCCGCCCACTCCCGCCGTGTGCCCTTGCGGAGCGGTTTCCCGAAGTGGCTCTCTTCCAGTCGTCCACAGTCGGAGCGAGATGCCTTGGCCCAATTTTATCCCTTGCATTAAGCACCTGGCTCCTGCCATCGGAACAGCGCCGTGCGCCGGCCGCAGCGCGCTACCGCGGCGGCCATTGGAGGGTGAACCAACGGCAAAGGAAGACCTTTCTCTCTGTCTCTCTCTCTCACTGTCCACTCTGCCTGTCAAAAAAATAAAAAAAAAAAAGATGTATATATTATTTGGAAAGTGGAGTTATAGGAAGAGAGGGACACACACATACACACACACACACGGTCTTCCATCCTCTGGTTCACTCACCAGATGGCCACAACAAGCCAGGCACCTGGAACTCCATCCGGGTCTCCTGCGTGGGTGGCGGTGGCCCAAGCACTTGGACCATCCTCTGCCGCTTTCTCCAGTGGCTAAGCAGGGAGCTGGACTGGAAGTGAAGCAGTGGGGACTCGAACCAGCGCCCACTTGGGAGGGCAGTGTCTCAGGTGACGGCTTCACCGGCTGTGGCCTAAGGCCGGCCCCGTCCCCTGCCTTTACTTTTCCCCTCCAAAGGCCGCTTCCAAGACTCAAGGGACCTAAGAACCAGCCCCAGCAGAAGGCGAGGTCAAGGCACTGGGGTGCTCAGACGTGGCAGGGTTTCTAGGGCCTTGCTGGCCTGTGCAGGCTGCTCCCCAGCCCTGCCCCACACACAGGGGCACCAAGAGGGGCAGGGCGGCATTCTTGTGAAGAAAAAGCGCCTGTTGTTCGAGGCATTTCTCCTAAGCTCTCTCTGTCTCTCACTCACTCACAGAGGCTGAGCAAGTCCTGAACGCCGTCTCCCCGCTGTTGGATTCCAAGACTGCTATAAAGCGGAAAAACCCACACTGGCCGTGCCGTCATTGTGCTTCTGAAAAATGCAAATGTCCCTTGTTTTTGGTCTTTAAAAATGATTAAGCAGCGAGAAAGAGGGCCATTTCCAGTGTTTGCTTGGATGGAAGGATGCGGGAGAATTAGCATGGCTCTTGAGAGCTGCCATTGGTTAGCTGGAGGGAAAAAGGGTATCAATTATACATCATCTGAGAGGTTCTGCATAGTAATCAGGCCCAGTGGGGGCTTCGAGGCAGCCCCGCTCTTCTCTTGTAAACACGAGAGTCTGGATAGACATGTCAGTCAGTAGCAGCCTGGCAGTTCTTGCTTTTAACACCATTGCTTTCGGTGGCTGCAATATGCAAACAAGGCTGTTTAGGGGAGGCTGAGCAGCTGCTAACGAGCTCCCTGCACCAACCCGAGAGGAGCAAGGTTCTGGTTCCCAGCTGCTCCCAGCCGGCTCCTCTGGGCATGCCCAGGTAACGGGAAATTAGGCCCCGCAGACAGAGGGCTGCCAATCAGGAGCGCGTGCCCTCTGCCCCGGTCTCCGTGCCGAGGCGATCACCCCCCAGCGTGTGACCCTGCAGCGCCTTCGTCCGCTGTCCTCTCTCTCTACGACACCTCTGCGCGCAGAGGTGCAGAGAGCAGGCATGAGACAGGCAGAAGCCAGAGACCTGCCCGCTGCCTACGGTCTGGCGGGCGCGGCCTCGAACCCACCGTGCCCACTGTTCTCCCACCTCCTGTCTTCCTTTTTTCTTTTTCTCCAGTCACTACGATCCCTCTTCTTTTCCCAGGGTCGCGTTAACGACCTGAAGGGACAGTGCTGATCCAGACGGGCTTCCTCAGCCCGAGGGTTGGAGCCCCAACTCTGTGGTTTGGGAGCAGTCGGCGGTCACACTCCCCCGAGCCTCACTGTGCCTGGGCAGGTCCCTAATTGGCTGCACAAAGGCACCAGGACCGAGGGGCCCAGGCAGAGGGAGGGGCTTCACGTAGCACTTGACAGTTTTAAATCAAGACACAATGCATGATGGTTTTCCAATATCCAATTATTCTCATGAATAAAGAAATCTTCGCACAGAAATCTCCTCTCAATTCCCACCGGGTTAATTTACCATCTACAGAAACCACTCAGCTTTGCTGGCTAAACAGCCTCGCGTGTGACTGTGTGTAATTACGGGCTCTCCTCCTCGTCATTAATTCAGTCTCGAGGCCGTCGTACCTTCGAGGTGCCCGGCGCGGGAGACAGGGCCTGTCCTTTGCGCCGGATACATGGGCGTTCAGCGCGCACCCTAAGACCTTCAACTCTTAACTGGTGCTTTAACGCTGCTTTCCCTTAAAAAAAAAAAAAAAGAGTGTCGTATTTCCTGCCACTTAGTTAACCAATCCGTGGGCAGGTTCCTAAGTGGAGCCTCACTTCTGAGGGCTCAGTCAGGTGCTACTATGTAGCCAGCAGGAAAGCCTGCCGCTGGAATCTTTGAGCGTTTAAATTATTGATCACGCCGGCTTCCCGGCACATCACAACCGATTTGAGACAGGTGGAGTGAGCGCCCGCCTGCCACACGGAGACTCATTAAATGGCCTTCAGGACTGGTCACACTTAATTACTTTACACGGGATCCTTTCTCTGTTCTGATCCGAGACCCCAGCAAAGCAGCCGACCCCAATTCTCAGGGCGATTTGATTCCCTCCGAACTTGGAGGAGGCGAGCAGGCGGAGAGCTGGGGCGCACGTCTCAGCGTTCGGTGAAAAACCTGGAGGCGGTGGCCTCCCTTTGGCGAAGGAGTCGGGCGTCACTGTATGAAAATGGCTCAGGAGAGCTGGCAGCCATTGTCTGCTTGTGCTAACGGGCTGGAAGGCTCATGGCAGGGTTCCAGTTGCTTTGAAGGAGATAGGTTTACAAAACCGAGTTAGGAGCGTCCTGCTTTTGCTTTCAGATTCAAACGCCAAGTCCTTTGCTTACAATTGCTCCTCCGTCTGACCAATATGTGAAGGCCATGCCACTGGTTCCAAATAAAATAATAAAGATGCTATTTTATACATTTTTATCTATTTGACGGGCAGAAGGAGAGAGAGAATGGGAGAGAGAGAAGCAGAGAGAGTGCCCATCCACCGGTTCACTTCCCAGATGCCCTCAGAGGCCCCGACTGGGCCAGGGCCAAGTTCAGGAAGGTGGAACTCCATCGAGGTCTCACCATTCCTACTTACCTGATTCATCTCCTGATGTTGGCCAGGGTGCCCAGGAGTGGGAAGCTGGGATCGGGAGTGGAGCCGAGACGCAAACCCAGCGCTCTGACTTGTGATGCTGCCATCGGAGCAGTGTCCTAACGGCCGGGCCCAACACCTGCCCGGCAGGCAGGTGAATTTCAGATTTCTGAATGAACGGCTCTGTTGGCATTTATCCTCTGCTTTGTTATGAGAATCCTTTGATGGGGTTAGGGTGCAGACTCCGGAGCCGCATTTTTTGAATTAGGACCGTGTGACTTGCGGGCTGTGCGATCTTGGTCAGGTTAGCTAATCTCTCTCTGCCTTAGTTCCCGCCCCTGTGAGACAGGTGCTGCTGAGCGTGTCTGCCTCATAGGGTTGTGTGGAAGACACGTGGGTGAACAGACACAGCACTCAGAGTGTGCGTTAGCTGCTGCTACTGCCCCAGTCTGTACGGGCGATGCGTCTGGATGTGGCTTCTCCCTCCACTACAGAGGAATGCCTTCTTGCCGTCTACTAATCCGGTCACACACCGAGCCAGCAATCTGCCCCGACAGGAAGCGATCCCTTCTTCCTATCTTTAACAGTAGTCTCCATAGTGAGGATGGCACCGAGACGCAGCTCTTCTGGAGGACTTGTGATGGCCGCAAACCTGGTAACGCATCTGTGTACCATCCACGCACCCCCTTGTGCTGCGGGACACTCCCTATAATGTTCTGTTGATGTAATCAGGAGAGCAGTGCCGTTTCGGTGACTTGATCTCTCTTGTACTATAAAGGGAAGCTGTCTTTGATCCTAAGTTCTGATTGGAAGAGCAGTCGTCACGGCAACATGAGAAACACGCCCCCGTCTGCTTTGCAGGATGGGAGCCGTGTCTCCAGCCTGTGTGGCGTGAGCGAGCCATGGCTTTGCCTTCTGTGTTTGCCACATCCTGGGTGTGAGCAGGAGGCACAGATGATTCCTGAGAGCTGGGACGTGGTTGCTAAAACATCGGTCCCGGGGCGAGCGTTGTGGTGTGCCAGGTTAAGCCCACGTGCCATATCGGAGTGTTGGTTCCAATCCTGGCTGCTCTGCTTCCAATCCAGCTCCCTGCTAATGATTCTGGGAGGCAGTGGTTGGTGACTCAAGTGCTTGGGTTTCTGCTACTCAATGTGGGAGACCATCTGGGAGACCCAGATGGAGCTCCTGGCTTGGTCTGGCCAAGCCTTGGCTGTTGCATGCATTTAGGGAGTGAACTAGTAGCTGGAAGATCTTTATCACTCTGCCCTTCCAAATATAAGTCTTTAACAAATATTACTTTAAAAAACATAAAATAATTATTGTACTCGTTCTTGTTCTTCATTAAGCTGCCATTTACTATATAGTTTGAGGGATGGCTGTGCCCAGGGTGCATCGGGGGGGGGGGAGGGGGCGCCTCCTTCTCCATCTGGGGGAATCTGTGACGGCCTCACAACTGACGGGACGGTGGAGGACCGCTGAGCTGAGGCTCGTCCTGACCCCGGCCAGCAGGGAGGGGAGGGCAGTCCCTTCTCTTTTGCATCTTGATCAGCTCGGGGGCTTCCCTCTAGCGGGAGGGCGGATCTAGCAGGCGGGTTGAACAAGTTAGCATGTGAGCGACTGTTTCTACATCTTCAGAAACGAGACGCCTGTGTGGAGTAATCTGGAGATCCTTTCTCTGAGCGTCCGGAAACTCATCTGTGAAACCCCACAGGTAGATTCTTCTTGCCCGCACCGCCCCCCCCCCATTGGATGTGACAACAAGCACTGTGTGAAGTCCTCCTCTCAGCCCAGGTGCCCACCTCACCTGGACAGCAGGGGTGCAGTCGATGCGGCTGGAGCCTGGGGAGGCGCCGGAGGGTCCCGGCTGTGGCCACATGCTCCCCGTCGCTGTCCTGAGTCTGCAGGGCGTCCCAACATTCATGTTGCACCCAGTCCCACCAACTGTGTAGCCAGGCGAGGTTGCCGCAGACCCGTGAACAGCGCCAACTGCTTACGGCACACTCCCCCGAGATAACCAGGATGTACACTCGCATCGCGTGCCAGGAATGTCACTTTTGCAATGCCCGACAGTTTGTGTTCTCTTCTCCTTAAGCCCGTGTCTGTCCTCATACCTGCTCCACATAGACAGGCACGGGACAGAGAGAGACCGGGGCAGGAGAGCGACAGGCAGCCGTGTCTGCAGCGGGCTGGCTCCCGGGCTCGTGGGCAGAATCCAGGGGGAAGCACTTGGAGGCACAACCATGGGGTTTTTTGTGAGAGCACGGGGATCCCAGGTCAGAGGGCATGGCTTGGGGGAGATTGACAGTGTCTGTCAATGCTTCCGCTAACCTCTCGGTCAGAGCCTGGCCGACTGGTGTGGAGCTGATGGGTGGGAACGGGTGGCATGTTGGCTCCCTGACATGAAGTACAGACAACTCAGACATTCATGTGTGGCCTGGAGGGCAGGCTGAGCTTCCCAGGGGTCCGTGGGAGTGTGGAGGCTGGGGTCAGAATGAAGGGCTCCTGGCGGCCAGCATTGTGGTGCAGCAGTTAAAGCTGTTGCCTGTGACGCCAGTATCCCTTATTGGCAACAGTTCCTGTCCTGGCTGCTCCACTTCTGACCCAGCTCCCTGCTAATGGCCTGGGAAAACAGCAGAGGTTGGCCCTAGTGCTTGGGCCCCTGCACCCACATGAGAGACCCGGAAGAAGCTCCTGGCTCCTGGCTTCAGCCTGGCTCAGCCTGGGCTGTTGTGGCCACCCAGGGAGAGAACCAGTGGATGGAAGACTTTCTCTCTCCCTCTCTCTCTCTCTCTTCCTCTCTCTCTGTCTCTGTCTCTCTGTAACTCTGACTTTCAAATAAATGTTTATAAAAAAGAATAAAGAGTTCCTAATGGGTGGGAGGGACTTTGAGACTGGAGGCTGGGGTTGGCACAGTGGGCCCCACCCCAGCCTGACCCTCAGAAGGGCAGAGGGTGCTGGTCCACAGATCCCAGCAGCCAGATGAGAAGACCGGGGATCTCAGAGGCCCCCAGGGGTCCAGTGGACACTGAGGGAGCCAAGGGCAGCTCCTTGAGGTGGCAGCGCCGACCAAGCACTGAGCCCCAGAAGAGCATCTTTGGCTGCGGCATCACGTTGGGTGTGTCAGGTTCGTCTAACTGGGTCCCACCTGCCCCCAGCCGGGAGAGCCAGGTGGAAGAGGAGAGCTGTTACAGAAGAGGGGGAAGTAGATGCGTTGTGTTCTGTGACCCTGAGGGCCTCGTCTTAGCTGAATACAAAACGGCACACGCTGGCCTTCACCTCGTGTGCCCGGCAGGACCTCTGATGACGCCCGGCTTTGTCCCATCTCCCCCCCACCCCTGCGTCCCCCTCAACTCTGGGAATCACTCTGCATATGGTAGGAAACCCGGAATCCTCAGGGACTGCTCATTGCTGAAGGGGAGCTGGCTCCCTGTGTCCAAGGGGCATGCACACGAGTGCTCCTGGGCCTCCCGCCCCCACCCCCAGGGCTCCCCCTGCACCCCGGGGTGGTGCTGACTTGTAGGCTTCACACAGAGCCGCCAGCTCCAAGCTCTGGCGCACTCGAGCGTCATCTGGGGAGCCCTTACGAGCACAGATGTGCAAGCCTCTTCCATGCCAGCCGGACTGGAGCACGGAGTGGGGAGCAGGCCCAGCAGGGGCAGCCCTCGCTGGGCTGTGAGAATCACTCTCGGTGCGGCTTAACTGCACGAATGACATGGCCTCTGCCGTAGAAACCGGGACCCAGCACGCCTAGGTCTGAGCCCAAGACTGCATGTATCTCTCCTGCTCCCCTCTCCTCCCCTCCCCTCCTTTCCCCTCTCCTCCCCTCCCCTCTCCTCTCCCTCTCTCATCTCCATCTCTCTCTCTATCATCTCTCTATCTTCTTTACCTAACTACGTACCTACCTACTTGTACATTAGTTCATTATTTGGGAGAAAGAACGAAGGGGACCCAAGTACTTGAGCCCTCACCTTGCCTCCCAGGGTGCACAGCAGCAGGAAGCTGGATCCGGAGCGGAAGAGCCAGGACTCAAGCGCAGGCCTCCCAAGGTGTCCTAACCACTGAGCCAGACAGCTCCCCCAGCCCCCATTTAATGCATAGGCAGAGGCCGGGTGTCACAGGCATGGGAGAGCTTGCGGGGGCTCGGAGAGAATATTCGGAGGTCTTTGTGTTGCTGTTGGTTTTGAGAGAAACTGAGAAGTGGGGAGGGAGAATGGCAGAGGACATGGCAGCCAGGTGGGTGTTGAGGTTCCCTGCTCACGTTCTGGGAGAAGGGCGAGGGAGGAAGGGAGTGACCCCACGGCTCTGGTGGAGCCGATGGCCGTGTCCCGAGGACGCTGCTCCCACCCTGGGGCCAGTGACCACTGCGATTGCAGAATGGGGTGGTATTCTCTTCGGATGACAGAGGCTGCGAGGCTAGGGGCCTGGAACAGCGTGCTGACAGAAGAGAAAGGGCGGGGGCTGTCTGAGGGCCGGGCGGGTTGCAGGGCTGGGTAGGGCGGCCACTGGGGTGGCCTGTAAGCTGCCTCTGATGATCCCCCTGGCCAGGACCCAGCAGAGAGGCAGCTGCAGCCCCAAGCTCTGGGACCATGCAGAGGAGGCGGGCTGCTCTCGGATTCCCGAAATAAGCGAAACCCCTTCCTGGGGTCAGGCACTCCGCCCCACCCCCCCTTTTTTAAGATTTATTTATTTATTTCAAGGGCAGAATTACAGAGAAGCAGAGGCAGAGAGAGGGAGAGAAAGAGGTCTTCGATCTGCTGGTTCCCTCCCTAGTTGGCCGCAACGGCCGGAGCTGCGCCGATCCAAAGTCAGGAGCCAGGAACTTCTTCCAGGTCTCCCATGCAGGTGCAGGGGCCCAAGGACTTGGGCCGCCAGAGTACACATGGGGCTCGGCGGAGGCCTGGGCCAGCGCGGGAGGCAGAGCAACAAGAGGACATCTGAGAACTGAGATCTCTGTCCATGTGGCGCCGCTGCGACAAAGAGCGCGAGCAGAGGTGGCTCTCTCCTCCCCCTTCAAATATGTCAACGAGAAAATAGTTAAGTGTCTTTTGATGACGCACAGGGGGACAACGGCTTTCCTTCTGTCTGCAGAGGACGGGTGGGCACACAACAAAGGCAAAGCCCCGGAGCCTTGCTCTTTTTGTTTTGTTTTGTTTTTTGTTTTTTTGGTCACTGAACCCAGCCTGCAGGGTCGCAGGGCAATGCCCAGGGCCCAGGGCAGCAGAGCTGCCCAGCGTGAAGCCAGGTGGAGACCTAGAGCAGAGACAGCCGCAGCCCCGAGGCTGGGCGTCGGGAAATGGCACATGCCCAGGCTTGACCACAGAGACAGCCGCACGCTGTGGCTGCTCTGACGGGCCCCTCGGAACAGTAAACTGAGGCAGGAGACGTTTCTTGAGCTCTGGCCAGCTCCGGCTGGGGGCGAGAATTCCATCAGAATCCCTGTGCTCACTCCGTAAAGAAATGTGAGGTCTGGGGACTGAGTGCTGCCTCCCCACCCTGTTCTTCTTTGTGTCTCCCCTCGCCGGCATTTGTCCACACCCTGTCCCTCTGTTCAGGCGTTTCCTGGTCTAATCGGGAGCCCAGAGCTCCGGTAACAGAAGACTGCAGAGGCTGGAGGCCGGAGCCCACGACAGAGGCAGCTTTCCCGTACGTGAAAGTCTACAGTCTACAGCTCCTCCAAAACACTCAGCTCGCCCATCCAGCTCTGCTAAGCCGAGTGTAGGAACTCCGGGGACCCAGGTTGAGCGTTCACATTATAACTGCTAAATGGTAAAATCAGTCAATTCACACTGGGTCTGTAGAGCATTAATATCTAATAACAAATATCTGCCATGGTGGGAATCCCACTCACTTCTTCCAGGAGCACAAACTTCCACCAGCAAGAGTGAGGGCATCTCAAGGAGGCAGCCTCCCTCGCTCCTCTGGATGCTGGTAGTTCTTCCCTCAGGTGACCCAGCCATGCTTCGGGACGAGTGCACGAGAGCTGATAGGAGTTGTAGCGCAAGGGCGAGGCAGTGGTTGTGAGCATGGTGGTCAGCTCATCCGATTCTGGAGCGCTCGGAGCAGCACAGTGGGACAGGAGAGGTGCAGGGGACAGGTGCTTGCCTGCAGGAAGCGCAGGACGTGTTTGGATTGGAGTCAAATTCTAGAAGCCTGAAATTCAGCCATGAGGCAGCTGGGGGCACGTGAATACAACACAACTCTTCCTGACACCATGGGTTGACTTTGCAGGTGGAATCCAGTCGCTTCCTTGTGGAAGCTCCCATTCCTGGAGCTGTTAGATTTCCCCATTCCCGGAGGTGAAACGCGGAGCAGGTCTCGGCCACGCGTGGGGCATGCTCTGGGATCTCGGGTCTGGACCGCGGTGGTCAGACCTCAGAGCAGCCTCCTCCACGGCTTTGCACCTGCTGCTTGGTGAGCCACACTCCCGGGGATGCCATTGCACAAAATTCTTAAGAAGGAAGAGAAAATCCAGGGTGGTGAGCAATGGACTCTACCCCAACGCGTTCCCCCCATCGCTGCTGTCCAGTCCTGGGCAGTGGGCACAGGACGGCTCTTCTGTGAGGTGCGGGGTCGCTTCACTGTGCCTGGGCTGGACCTCAGGCAGGGCAGAGTCTGCTACAGGAGCCTGCCACAAAGCCGCCCTGGTGACTCGGGGCTTCGAACGCTGGGGAGGGGCTTGGGACTCGGAGGCAGGGACAAAAGTGTATGAGATGTTGGGCGGGCCATGATCCTCCAAGGGGCCATGACACTACGCCACTGCTGTGCAGTGTGGGCTGCCCTATGAGAGCTCTGCGCAATGGGTGGAGTCGCCATGAGGACAGAAATGTGCACAGAGGCCCCTCGGTGGTGGTGATAAGCAAGGCTGGAGTTCAGAAGCCTTGTGAAGGGCGGTGTGACTTCAAAAGTCGTAGCTTTGATACCTCTTTGGGGACACTTCCCCATGCAGTGCTGATGGTATTCATTGCTTTATTTGAAAGACAGAGAGAGAGAGAAAGAGAGAGAGAGAGAGGGAGAGGAGTCTTCCAGCCATCGGTTCACTTCCCAGATGGCCACAACAGCCAGGACTGTGCCAGGCAGACGGTTGGAGACCGGCAGACAGATCTTTCGTTGCCAGTTCACAGCCCACACAGCAAGGGCTGGGCCAGGCAGAAGCCAGGAGAAACTCCATCCCAGACACCTGTGTGGGCGGCAGGGACCAATTACTAGCGCCATCACCCATCCTCCTCCTAGCAGGGGTGGGGAACCTTTATCCTGCCAGGGTCATTTGGATATTTACAACATCACTCACGGGCCATGCAAAATCATCAACTCAAAAATTAGCCTGCTACAGAATGATTGGATTTGGCCTTGGCAGGGCCAGACTACATGATTCCCCAGGCCTCACACAACCTGTGAGCAGGACAGTGCCCCCGCCCGCCTTGGGCTGTGCATCAGCGGGGAGCTAGAACTGGAAGGAGCACAGGGACCCAGAGCAGACACTGCAGCGTGGGTGCAGGTGTCCCAGGAGGCACACCAAGCAGCAGCGCCCCAGGCAGGTTTGCCGGGGCCTCCTGTGGTCCATGTGCCACTGCGGACAGCCGGGGTTGGTTTCCTGTTGTGTCTATGCTGCTGCATTCAGACCGGGGTTCGGAGCAGTCACGAGGGGCGCTGCAGACCCCAGACCGCTGACGCGTCCCCCTCTCTCCCCCACTGTCCTCTCCCGCCCCTTGCTGGCTTGCTCTTGGGAGAGGTAGAGGAGGGAAGGCGTGCCTATAGACATGCACACGCAGGGACAACACCTGTGCAGGGAGCCTCACCATGGGAAGGGGGAGGGAGACTTGATGGGAGACGCGCTCAGCCTGCAAACTTGGAGTTTCCGATCTGGCTTCTTTCCCGTGGACCGGCTCCTCCGCCGCACGCCGCAGCGAGACCCCGGATAATGACTAATGGGCTCAGCAGGTGAAAGCTGCCTTTCCTCATTACCCTGCTCCTGCCGACGCCGAGGATCCTGTTGGCTTCAAGTGAATGATTCCGTCCTGATAAAATCCCACTGGTAGGAGGGAAAGCCTGTGTTCTCACGGCGTGCTGGAATTTCGCAGCACGAGCCAGATTTGTGCACCTGTGAAGGTCACGGATGGGGTTTGCAGAAATGGGGCTGGGTTTTTTTTTTCCCTTCTTTTTTTTAACCTCCTGATATATGAGAATCCTTCAAAAATGTGTGGAAAAATTGTGCCCACGACTGGCTCTCCTGGGAGCACCCCCTCTTCTTTGGCGTGGGAGTGGCCTCCGGCACACAGTAGGGAGGGACTCACGAGGTCACCCTTGGGGGCTGCTGTTGTCTGTTTTAGCACCAACAAGGACATCATGAAGCCCTGGTTCCTTTCCAGCCACCAAGCCAGGGGCGTCCCCTGCAGTTTGGAAAGATGACCTTGGGTTGTCTCCGGGGAAGGTCTCCAGGGAGCACAGGGACAGTTCTGTCAGCCAAGTTCAGGAGAGATGCGGAGCCTTGCTATTCATTAACCGTTAAAAGGGGCACAAGCATGGGTGGTCGCTTTGTGCACTGGTTAAGACGTCACCCGGGATGCTCAGGTGCCATAGCTGAGGGCCTGGTTCCAGTCCCCCCACTGCTTCTGACCCCAGCTCCCTGCTCATGCACACCCTGGGAGGCAGCAGGTGAGGGCGCAACTACCGGGGTCCCTGCCAGCCACATGGGGGACCTGGATGGAGCTCCTGGTTCCTGGTTTTGGACTGGTCTGGCTGCAGCTGCTGCGGGCATTTGGAGAGTGAGTGAGTGGCTGGGAGGGTTCTCTCTTTCTCTCTGCCTTTCACATGCAATATCTAAATACACAAACATGTAAGGCAGCAGAAACATGCAGAGGGAGATAGAGCACCCAGGAAGCCACCCACTGGGGTGCTGGGGCCGTGGGCCATGGGGAGGACCCGACCTTTGTATCCACGGACCCTGGGCTGCCGCTGCAGAGAAGTGTGTGTGGAGAGAGGGCTTTCTCATCTTCCACGCGGAGGGGAGGCCCCCGGGCGGACGTGCTCCTGGGACAGCCTGCAGAAGTTGGCTCTCGGGGCCTCGTGGGCACTTGAGCGCCCTGGTCAGGCATCTTCCCAGCAGGAGGCCTGGGTGCATGGGTGGGAAGGTTCGGCGGGTAGGCGCCTGTGTCACACGCCTGGCACTCGGATAGGGCTCACCCTCTGAGAGAAGAGCTTGTGCTTGGGTTTCGGCTCTCTCAGTTGGGGGGTTGCGTTTGGGGTGCTCACAGAAAGCCCCCAGAAGCCCCCAGGACAGCCCCCGGTCCCCGCTGGGGGTTTCCAGACGTCCGGCCTTCCACGTCTCCACAGGGATCGCACGGGGGTCTGTGCCCTGCTTCCCTCGGTATCCAAGCAAGCCTGGGGTGGGAGATTTTATCCCGCCACAAAGTTTAGCATTTTTGCGAGACCGAAATGCTACATTTTTCTATCACGGGAAGTGACTCGGGATGCAGTAAAAATGTTATTTGCTTATGGCAAACTCTGCAAGCCTGCCCGCAGTGGAAAGAACCTGATCTCGCACAGCGACAAGGCTGCTGGGAAGTCCCATCGCCCGCTCCTCCCCATGTGGGTAATTTCTGAGCGACGCGTGTGCGCCGCTCTCCTCTGGGGCTATAATTAGGCCGACAGGGGTGACTCTGTTAGCAGCAACGTGAAGCGGCAGGCAGATAAGCACCCCGGGATCGCACAATCTAGAAATGGAGTCAGCTCCGAGGGCGGCAGCTTCCGTCCCCAGCCTTGTCACCGGGAAGAAGGAGGCACCTGTGGGTAGCTTTCTATCAACCAGCACCTATGGTTCTCTCCACGTGAAGCTCACCCCGGCACTTGGGCTGGTGGGCGGCCGTGTCTCCCGCTGAGCAGTCCGTCTGCCATCCCAATGGACACGGCGGCAGGCAGGTTCAAGTATTCATCACGCAGCTGCTACCACTTATCAGGAGAAATCAGAAGTTGTCTTCATTCAAACACCTGCTAATTAATTTTGGTCTTGCCGATTCTAAGAAATCGGAGAGCCGAAGGAAGAACGAGAAGATCCTAGACGGATGCACTGGTGGCCCTTGACGTGATGGCCGACCTGGGAAATAGGAGGAATTGTGAAATTGCTTCTCTAGCAGCAGTCCGGGGGTGTAGATGGTGGCTGGTGTGGGCACAGCAACTTAACCTATTTTTTTTTTACTTGGCGAGAGCCGTTGTCAGCTGGGCCCCCGTTATCACAGGAGCCCTGGCCATGTGGCTGATCCTCCACTGTTTTTCCAGCTTCGGCCTTTTCTTGTGGGCTGTCCGGTAGGAAGGTGGTCCTCCACGCTCATTCCTCACTTCAGAGGCAGAGCTGTGGTTGCAGCTGAGCCCCTGGGTCTCGGGTCAGAGGGTCAGCGTGATGTCTGGGGCAGTGTTCTGATGAGCGGACTTCAGTCGCGGCACGGGATCGAGAAGCAGGTGTTTCTGAAGTCCCTTCACAGCTTTTCCATCATACGCATTTTTGAGAACTGTGAGGATCCCTCGTGGGTGTGCTGTAGGTGTGGGTGCACCTGGGGACGTGAGTATCAGCACCTTCCCCGGGCAGGTGCATCATTGGATCGGTGTTTCTGGAATGTTCCAACTCCTGCTGGGCATTGTATCCTTAATGAGGAATAGACTAAAATTCCTATGGCTCAATCTATTCAGGATTTGTGTGGTATACTTCATGCATTTATTACATTTTCACTTATGTAAGTCGGAAACACACACACACACACACAGTGGGAGGTCCCATTTCTCACTTCACTCCCCAGATGTCTGCCATGGCTCCGGCTGGGGGACATCACTCAGAGCCAGGAACTCCATCCAGGTCTCCCACAGAGCGGGCAGAGGCCTAAGCACTTGAGCCACCATCTGCTGCTCCCCCAGGCACAGTAGCAGGAGGGTGACTGCAGGTGGAGCAGCTGGGACTCTAACTGGAACTCCGGGATGGGATTCGACAGCGATACTGTACGTGCCAGCTGACTCTGCTGAGCCACAGCGCTGTCCCCACGCCCAGTGTCTTAGCTCCAGGGTCAAACATTCACCCTCGAGCCCTCATATTTGGGAGCCAGCTCATGTGCTGGCTGATCTACTTCTGATCCAGCTTCTTGCTGATGGCCTGGAAAAGCCCTGGAAGATGGCCCAAGTGGTTGGGCCCCTGCAGCCATGTGGGAGACCTGGCTCCTGGCTTCAGCCTGGCCCAGCTCCGGCCCTTGCAGCCATCTGGAGAATGAACCAGTGGATGGAAGATTCGTCTCTATTCATCTCTCTGCCCCTCCCTCTCGGTAACTGTGGCTTTCAAATAAATAAATAAATAAATAAAATCATGAAAAAAAATGAAAAAGTCATATTTAAATTACTTTTGAGTAGAACAGGGGGCATCTTTGTGGCCAGAAGTGAGAGGCGTTGGCCCACCTGAACTCTGGCTGCCTTTCCCTCTCCATGTCCCCTCTCCACATCCCGGTTAGCCTCCATTTCCAGCCAGCAATGGGAACAAGAAGGCTGAGCCCTGGGGGTCAATGCTGAGCCCCTCCTACTGCTCTCTCAAGTTCAGCCCAGTGGAGCCCGGAGACCAGGGAGATCCAGGACCAGCTTCATTCCCGGCAGAATGCACCTGGCTTGGGATGTGGAGCGGAAGGCTGGCTCCTGGTCCCACTGGGCCAGGTGGGCGTGGCCTCCGTCACAGGGGCTCCAGGCTTCTCTAGGCTGCCCTGGGGGACAAGCTGGGCCACAGGGCAGAGAGAGCCAGCGTGGGCTCGTCACACGTGGACATGGCCAGCTGCGTCCAAGTCACTCATCATACGTCCTACATGAGGCTGGGGCTGGGAGAAGCAGCCAGGAGGGCCGTGTCCACCTGGGTGCATGGAAACACAGTGGGGTGTGAACGTCCCCTCGTCACCATCTGTGGGATTGGCCCGTTCTTGGACCACCCTCTCTGTGGGACAAGTTGTTAACACGGGGCCTCCAACCCTCCCCCGGCACAGGGCGAGAAACACCGTGAGCCAGGAACCCAGGGCCAGCCATCCCCTCCTCTCCTGTGTGCTGCTGCAAGGGGGCAAGCTCCGGTGAGCGGGATGGCCCCTGCTCAGGTGTGCTGGCTGGCCGGAAGACTGGGGGAGAACTGGGAAACGTCTGGTAGAGCTGTCCTGATCCCACGTCGGGACTTGACCTCCTTCTGTTCACGGGCGAGCGTGTGTAGGCTGTGCCGGTGGCTGGGCTCCTATTCTTAGCAACCGCCATGCAGTCCACCTGCTGTGCTGACGTAGAAAATCCTTGCTCAGCTTGAGAGAAACGCTTTGCAGTGACAAGTTCTCCGGGCCCGATGTCTCCGCACGTGTCACGGGGAGGTGTGACAAGGGCCTGTGCACCGAGGAAGGGGGGAATGAAGAGCTCAGATGTCGATGGGTGTGCGTGTGCGTGTGCGTGTGTGTGTGTTTGCATGCAGTGTAGACTTTTAGAGTCGGAAGGACTCCGAAAGGTAACTGATTCCAAAGCTTCATTCCGCTGATGAAGAGGCTGGGGATCAGAGACCGGAGGAACGAACAGGCCCTGGGGAGAGGATGGCATGAGGGGCTGGCGAGCCAGGGGAGGAAGCTGGTGTTTTGTGTTTGAGAACGGAGTGCAGTTCCATGTGGTTTGACAGCAAGGGGGTGCAGACAGAATCTGTGAGATGTGGGAGCCAAACCTAGGAAGGGGAGGAGTTTTGGGGGTGCTTGAAGGTGCAGGTGAGGGCAGGCGGGAGCTGAGTAGCAGGACCAACAGGGCACATGAACCCCCCTCTCAGCCTCGCTCCCCTCTGATGGCATGAAGCCCCGGAAAGGGCGCACCTGCCGGGGAGCTGATGAGAGGAGAGCCTGTTGCTGGGCCAGCACTGAGGAGCAGGCCCTGGGAGTAAACAAAGGGTCAGGAACGGGACTCTCAGGTTTTTTAAGGAAAACCAAGGAGGGGAAGTGGAGTGGAGGAAGAGGAGGAGGAGGGAGAGGAGGAGAAGTGGAGAGGGAGGAGAAGAAAGGGCAGTGGGGCAGCTAAGGGACCGTGGTTACCAGGGTTCCCTGTTCATTGGGTCAGACCCGGGCGCAGCCACCCGGGGCCAGGCACAGACCGCGATGGGGCAGGAGCCGAGTGACCCCCAGGAGTCCTGTACTAGCAGCCCACTCCCGTCAGGCAGAGTGCTGGGGCGTCTGTGGCCCGCTATGGGTCTGCAGCGGCACCTCAGGGCCCCAGGCCTGGCTCCAGCCTTGTGAGCTTCTCCTCCATCCTGGGAAAGGGACAAGAGATGCCGGCCTTGTGGGTGGGAAGGTGGAACGCGATGCCTTCCCTCGCGCGTTCCCGGTTGCCTTCTCTTCTCTCCATTGACAGAATCCAGTCATTGAGGGTCTGCAGGGCTCTCGTCTCCCTCGGGTCTTTTGAGCCGGAGGGAGGCAGCGGGGCTGGGGGGAGAGCTCGGTGGCCGTTCCTGTTGGGTAGCCTTGGACTGAGGCCTGCTAGATCAGGTTAATTATTTGCTGTGGATTAAACTGGACTTTAATTATGGGCTCAAATAAGATCCTGGTGAGACTCATCTGAGTGGATGCTAAGACGTGACTTTCTTCTCCTGGCTTGGCCGGGAAGAGGGAAGGAGCAGTATAGAGCTGCTTAATTACACCCAGGGCGAGATCTGAGGGAGGGAGCCCGAGCCCTGTGATCCCATGATATGCTAATTAGACGCTGTCATACATGTTGGTTTGCAGAACACGCATCGGGTATTTCTGCCACAGCTTTGAAGAGAATTGCACTGTTTTATGAGCCCCCGTGCTCTCTGATGATAGAAACTTCTGGTCGGGGCGAGAAGCCAGCTCCCGCAGTCGTTCAGCCGTCATCGCCGTGCTGGCGAAGGGCCCTGCAGGAAGGTGACGTGTGCAGAATTGTAACAGGAAGGTGGCCATGATTCAAGGTCGCTGGCTCTGGCAGCTCGGACGGAGGAGAGGGGTCGTCCCGCTTAGGCAGCACAGCGCTGGCGTTCTCCTCTGGTTCTGTCCCTCCCTTAACGCTGCTTTGTGCTGGACTTCCTCGCATCCTTATTGCTCCAACAGGAGGCTAAGCTGTGCCAAGGCGTACGCCAGACACAGCAAGCACGTGGAAATGCTAGTGGAATTAAGTCCTCACACGTCTGGCCCTGTAGACTGATCCCTCGGGCTCGGGTTTAGACGTCTGGGTGAACGCATAGGCAGAGATGCGGAGTGGGTTCTGTGTGAGCTCACGAGCTCCAAGGGAGCCTGCGTAGCATCCATTGAGTCCTGTGTCCTCCGAGATG
This sequence comes from Lepus europaeus, assembly GCF_033115175.1. Taxonomy (NCBI): domain Eukaryota; kingdom Metazoa; phylum Chordata; class Mammalia; order Lagomorpha; family Leporidae; genus Lepus; species Lepus europaeus. The sequence goes on along the minus strand of NC_084840.1, from coordinate 96,790,524 downwards.
GGATAACTTGGATGCAATGCTGGTCGGGGGCTGTGGTCAGAGAGCAGTACCTGGTACCCAAACCAGTCCGACCTTTGAGAACCCCCAGGGAGCTGAAATCGGGGCCAAGGTCACTGGCCTTAATTCTGAACACCTCTTGGCGTCTCATGGACTCCTTCCTTCTGTCACCCCAATCCCACGAGGTGCATTTGAATGCCCTGTGTTCTTCCCTGTCCTCCTGGGGACGTGGGTTCTGGGCACCCTGCTCTGTTTCGTCAGAGCTACATTTGCAGTGGTGGCCCTGGTCAGGCTGTTCCGAGTGGTTCCTTGGCCTGTTTTTCCCAATACCCAGTGAGCTGCCGCTGGGGCCATCACTGTCGATTGCATTTGGAAGCCGGGCCCTCGCTGCAGCCTGGTTAATTCCGGAGCTCTGCTCTGGTCTCGAGGCCGGACGATGAAGCGCCTCCCTTCTCGGGGCTGATGGAGTGCGGGCTGACCAGAAGGCATTTCTTCTGGCCCCAGAGGGCTGGAAATTCCACCCTGGGTGCTCCCACTGCCAGCACGGGCTCCGCCACGCTCACACGAGGAGCCAGAAGATCAGGTTCCGTCGTCTCCCCGTTGCTGTCTTAACAGCTTTTGCAGAGTCTGTTCCGCACTGCTCCGAGCCAGCATGCAGAGCTGGTGGCTTGGACTTGGGCTGGGGCTGGGGGCCGCTCCTGCTTCCTCCCCAGCCCATGCATTGACAAACAGCTCAGAAGATAACACTCTGATGTCCTCTCTCAGCGGTGAGTCAGCGTTCACAACTCTGGAGTGGCCGGCCACGGCAGGGCACTGTCGGCGACTGGGCAGTTGCACTTCCTCTTCCTCTTCCGTCAGAGCGGAGATGCTTCCTGCTTGCTAGCGTGTAATTATCCAGGGAAGGCTCGAACCTCTGTCCTTGTGTCTCAGCCCTGCCGTGTAAAGGCGCTCTCTAACCGTCTAATAGCACCGGGTTCTGACTGCACCACAGGAACGCTGGGACAAAGCAGTGGCCGTGACCCTCAGCCCCATATGGTTGTTCAAGTGAGTTATCTCACAGCTGACATACATGCCAGTGTCGAGTAGCCGCTTAAGCATCCATCTGGGTAAATTCCGGTTCCCTCTTACTTGTCCTGAAGCTGGAAGCATCGAAAGGGATGCTTATGACTTGCATCAGGAATTACGTTTGAAATCTGAATTGAGGTCGGAGAACAGTGCTCGTCGTCGACCGGTGACGATGAATGTCACTCGCTGAGTAGCAGAAGTGCATGGGCGAGAACCCTGAGCGGCGTGTGGTGTCATTGCTTCTACCATTTGTGGTTAAGGTGACTCTGTGCCAGAGAGTGCAAAGTCACGCAGCCAGAAAATGGATTGGAGCCCAAGGTGAGTCCATGGGGTCCCATTTTCATGTAGGCTGTGTGTGGGTTAACCCCTTAACAGCGGCTCCTGGGATGTTTTAATAGAAAAGGACTTTTGATGGAAAAGGAGTGATTCAAGACTGACCTTGAAGATTGGGTGCAGTGGGAAGAATTGAAAGTCATGGGGGCTGGTGCTGTGGCCCAAGGGGTTAAGCCGCCACCTGCAGTGCTGGCATCTCGTAGGGGCACCAGTTGGAGTGCCTACTGTTCCACTTGTGATCTGGCTCCCTGCTCATGCCCCTGGGGAGGCAGCAGAAGCTGGCACAAGAGCTTGGGTCCGTGCACCCACGTGGGAGACTGGAATGGAGGTCTAGTCTCCTGGCTTCAGCCTGGCCCAGCCCCAGCTGTTCCGGCCACCTGGGGAGTGAACCAGCGGATGGAAGATCTCTCTCTCTGTATCTCTGTCTCTCCCTCTCTCTCTGTAACTCTGACTTTCAAATCAATCTGAAGAAAACAAGGTCTCTCTTTCCAGCGAATGGAGAGTGTTCCTTTAACCCATCGCCATGAATTCACTGTGAGTTTCACGCGTGACCCTGTCCAGGGAGTGCAGTGTCGGGTGGACATGAGCATTCAGACGCTCTCCTCCAGGGTGGGGGTCTCTGTCGTCCTGCGGTTCTTGGTGGGAGGCAGGGGCCCAGGTCCTCCGCTGAAGCACTAGTGGGTGGCAGGGGACAAAAGTCCTTCCTCTCCGCTCCTTGCTCTTTGCTGCTTGGGTGCCTTGGCCTGGCCAACGAGACGTTTCTGCGTAACATGGAGACGCAGTCCGTGAGCTCACGGCTCGCTGGTGTCCACTGCACTGGGCTCCCTGGCTGCCTGGCTCTCTCTTTTCCACTAATATTTTCTGAGCATGAGCCCCAGGCTTCACTGAGTGTTTTGTGAGCGCTCACTACCCACTGTTTCATAACACGTGGTTAGAGCTCTCTGGGGAAGCAGAACAAACAGTACACACACACACAAACACACACTTTTACTTATGTTTTGTACGGAATTGGCTCACGTGAAGGTGGAGGCCGAGGAGCTGCACCTGTGCCCTCTGTAGGCTCCGGGAGCAGGGCAGCCTGCAGTACAGCCCTGGGAGCTGAGGGACGATGGCAGTACTGCCAGGCCGCGGGCTGGGCACTGACGCTCCCGGTCACGCCGGCACACAGAGAGGGAGGCTTCTTCTTCCAGAGACTGGGTGACAGTCACCTGCCTCAGGGTGGGCCATCTGTCTGCCAGTCACTGAACTCTCATCCAGAAACGGCCTCACAGACGCAGCCAGAGACAAGGGCTAGCCCAATGTTTGCACCCCCGTGATCAAGCCACGCTGATACACGGCACGAACCGTCGCCTGTGGATTCCCACCAAGGGGCTGCCATTGGCTCCTCATCTGTGACATCACAAGTTCCAGCTGGCACAAGTCCCATTTAAGAAATGCACAGTTAGAGGCCGGCGCCGTGGCTCACTTGGTTAATCCTCTGCCTGTGGCACCAGCATCCCATATGGGCACGGGTTCTGTCCCGGTTGCTCCTCTTCCAGTCCAGCTCTCTGCTGTGGCCCGGGAAGGCAGTGGAGGATGGCCCAAGTGCTTGGGCCCTGCACCGCATGGGAGACCAGGAAAAGCACCTGGCTCCTGGCTTCAGATCGGCGCAACGCGCTGGCCGTGGTGGCCATCTGGGGAGTGAACCAACAGAAAGAAGACCTTTCTCTCTGTCTCTCACTGTCTATAACTGTCAAATAAATAAATAAAAAAAAAGAAATGCAGTTAGATTTTAAATGGATAATGAAATTGTAAACAAAATAAGAATCCAAATCACTTTACAGAAATCTGTAGAACAGAAGAAAAACCCATCCGTAATCATATCCTTCTACTACGATGATGACCACATTTGTGATTTTCTGAGTTTCTGCTTTTTTAACCTCTGCACATCTCCATAGTTATGTTCAAGTCCATGCAGCTTCAGAGAAATGCTTGCTGGGAACGCGGCTCCTCCAGGGACTGGGAACGGCTGTGGGGTTCTGAGAGGCCTGAATGTAACGCGTCTCAGAGGTGAGAAGCCAGCTCAGGCATCCCACCCCAGGCCCAGTTAGCATCCATGAAGCGAGCCTCAGACCACTTTCAGATATGTCCCGTTTGCAGCTAGAGTGCAGGGGGAGGGAGTCACAGAGAAGAATGTGTAAGCCCACAAGGGAAGGCGAGTTCCCAAGGGGAGCTCTGTGGCCAAAGCCTGCTCCGTCCTGGGGCTCACGTTCAAATTAAGCTAGCAGGTGCACAGCCAGGTGTGCTGGCTACAGCAAGATAAAGGAGAAGTAGCAGAGTTCCCACTCAATTTTGCCTTCAGGAAGGGGCAGGATTTGGAGGGATGAGGGGAAAATGAGTCAAAGTTGAGGGGCCAGTGCTGCCAGGGACGCGAGGGTGGAAATGGCACACGACAGCCGCGGGGTGCCCGCCCAGCCCCGTCACAGGTGTGTCGTGACAAGCATTTGCATCAGCAGTTTTCACACGTTATAGCCCCAAGGTCCCTTTATGCTCTTCAACCTTACGAAGCACTCCCCAGAGCTGCTGTTTACGTGGGACGTGTCTTTTTTTTGCTTTTTCTTTTTTAAAAAAATTGTATCAAGGGAACAGATTTCATGTGTTTCGTATAAACCGTTTTAAGCACATAATGATACGTAGGCCATATCTGTTGGCGCTCACTGGATTTGAAATGAAAGTTATCAACATATTCTTATGAAAAATAATTGTGTTTTCTACAACAGAATCCTTTTAAAAGATTTTATTTATTTGAAAGGCAGAGTGTCAGAGGCACAGAGACAGACAGAGGGAGCTCTTCCATCCGCTGGTTCACTCCCCAAATGGCTGCAATGGTGAGAGCTGAGTTGGGCTGAAGCCAGGGACCACGAACACCATCTGGGTCTCCCACGTGGGTGCAGGGGACAAGCACTTGGGCCATCTTAACTGTGGCTTAACCTGCAGTGCCACAATGCCAGTCCCTGAACAAAAAACTTTAATGAAAGACTAGCATCGTCTTTAAAAATCTTAATAGAAGTCATGTGCCTTGAATCTGTTGGAAGATGCGCTTTTGGAGTCTGGCCTTAGATGGAGACCGGGTCAGGCCAGGAGGGAGGCCTGGAAGCCATTCGCAGGTAACTGGGAACGTCCTTCTCTGACAGTAGAGTTTGACAAGAAGGAATTTCGTAGAAGGGAGCGGCAGTGCGGTCTCCAGCTGTAGCCGTCAACCTGTGCTCTCTGTTGCAATTCCTTGGCTCCCCCGTGCAGTGTGGATGGTGCTTGTATCTGTGTGTGATCACGGGACACCACCCATCTCTCCTCTGCATACTTCCCCCCCACACCTCCACGCCCGTCGTCTCCAGCCCCGTGGGGCCGCCTGGTCTCAGACCGTGAATCTCCAAACCTCTGGCAGCCTACAGGGGCTCAAGCTGACTGATAGACTTCTTCAAGACTGGGAGGAAAGACCGGTGCATGTGTGTGTGTGTACAGAAAAACACCATCTCACAGCCAGCCAATAAAACACAAGTTGGGCCATGACAGCTGGCAATGAGACAAGGGTCAAGTGTCCATTTCCAGACCCTCGGCCGCTTTCTGGGTAAGCCGCCCCTTTGAGCCCACTGACCAAAGGAGCTGACGACGAAGGGGGCACCCACCAAGCCCCTGCGTCTCATCTGGGACCGGGAAAGGGAGACACCATGACTCTGTGGCTATTCAATGCCACGTGGAGGTGCCGTAAAACGCCCAGACGTCCTCACACAGGCAGAGGCACCACCCCAGCTTCTACGGAAGCTGAGATGGGGAGAGCCCTGCTTGTGCCCTGGACCACAGCTGGGGTGCTATTCGGGCCTTGGTCTCTCCCCTCTCTCTCTCCCTGCCCCCGTTCTTGGGGCACCCCTCTGGGCCACTCATGATGAGGACTTCTCCCGCCCTCACACGTGAACGTGTCTGCTCACTTTCCCACTTCCTAGATAAATTCGTCCTCGCTTTGGGCACCTTTAGATGCCTCCACTTTGAATTCTTACCCCTGTGAGAGACTGGAATAGGGATTAGAATCCTCGGGGCCACACCACGATGAGGCCTGAGTGAGTGGATGGAGGGTCACCCCTCCCCCCGCCTCCTCTCCTTCCTGTCGGGAAGGTGGTAACAGCAGGACCGAGGGAGGGCCCCGCGTGTGCTCTGGGGGACAGGAGAGAGCGGGGATTCTGCTCTCATGAGGAAGGGGAGTGGTGGCTTGCTCACTTATTTGCCCAGCAACACTGGTGCTGAAAGGGAGGAAGTGTGGGTGAGAGGTACTGGGGCCGAAACGGAGGTACCCCGAGAGGCCGGCCCGCAACAGCAGGAGAAAGCAGCCCAGGACCAGCCAGTCAGCTTGTGGATGTCCAGGGAAGGAGCGGGCGTGGCAGAGGAGGGAGGGCGAGATCTTCTGCCTCAGATATCAACAGGGGAAGATCAATCTCCCCCACCCCCCCATGATGGCTCTCAAAGGCGGGATGGCACGGTGCTGCCAAGGTAGAGGATAACACCGAAAACAGCGCCGGCACAGGCACCCACGCCAGGAAACGCAACAAAACACAGCGCAGTGTTGCAACGCCAATAACACGAGTGACAGACAAGGCAGTGCAGGAAGCGGAAGTCTCCCCAGGAAACGGGAATCTCCACGGGGCAAGACTTCCCGTGACGTGAGTCTGGAATCTTTATAGGAACACATGCTCCTTTTAACAGAGCTGACTGGCTTGTAATAAAAATCTGGTATGTTTTCTCAATATAAAAGTGGAATTCATATGCAAGGCCCTTCCCTTAATATATGCATGGGTTGTAATGCAAAGGAAAAACACCTGTTAGGGAATACGCAAAGCTGGAAAAGCAACTAGAGACAGCATTTAAGTTACACGCACGTCAACAGTGCAAATGCATGCCTGAGATCCCTTGAATTTACAGAGGCCTAGACGACTTGCTTTCTTAGTACCACTTCCAGCACCCTATCTGAAAAAGCAAACCTTGAACACACACACGTGCACGCACACACGCACACATGGCACACACGGACAGACATGGGCACACACATACACACACACGGACAGACATGGACACACACATACACACACGGACAGACATGGACACACACACACACACACGGACAGACATGGACACACACACATACACACACGGACAAACATGGGCACACACATACACACACGGACAAACATGGGCACACACATACACACGGACAGACATGGGCACACACACAAACACACATGGACAGACATGGGCACACACATACACACACGGACAGACATGCGCACACACATACACACACGGACAGACATGCACACACACATACATACATGGACAGACATGGGCACACACACATACACACATGGACAGACATGGGCACACACGCACACACATACACACACGGACAGACATGGGCACACACATTCACACACGGACAGACATGGGCACACATGCACACACATACACATGGACAGACATGCGCACACACACATACACACACACGGACAGACATGGGCACACACACATACATACATGGACAGACATGGGCACACACGCACACACATACACACACGGACTGACATGCGCACACACATATATACACACACGGACAGACATGGGCACACACACATACATACATGGACAGACATGAGCACACATGCACACAGCCCCGTTCATTCAGGTAACAAAATGGGATTCAGTTAACATAATGATCCGGCTCATCAAGAGCTTCTCTTCCCTATCTCTGGAGTTAGGGAAAAGTATGTGATGAGCCCCCCCCAAGGAACACAGTGACCTAAGAGCCCCCCACCACCACAAGGACCTCAGAGCCCTCCCTAGAAGCACAAGGACCTCAGAGCCCCCCCAGGGAGAACAATGACCTCAGAGCCTCCCCAAGGAGCACAGTGACCCCTAGGAGCACAAGGACCTCAGAGCCCCCCTAGGGGCACAAAGACCTCAGAGCCCCCCCCCCCCAGGAGCACAGTGACCTCAGAGCCCCCCCCAGGAGCACAGTGACCTCAGAGCCCCCCCCCAGGAGCACAGTGACCTCAGAGCCACTCCCAGGAGCACAGTGACCTCAGAGCCCCCCACCCCAGGAGCACAAGGACCTCAGAGCCCCCCCCCAGGAGCACAGTGACCTCAGAGCCCCCCCAGGAGCACAGTGACCTCAGAGCCCCCCTAGGAGCAGTGACCTCAGAGTCCCCCCCAGGAGCACAGTGACCTCAGAGCCCCCCACCCCAGGAGCACAGTGACCTCAGAGCCCCCCCCCAGGAGCACAGTGACCTCAGAGCCCCCCCCCAGGAGCACAGTGACCTCAGAGCCCCCCACCCCAGGAGCACAAGGACCTCAGAGCCCCACCCCCACCCCAGGAGCACAAGGACCTCAGAGCCCCACCCCCACCCCAGGAGCACAGTGACCTCAGAGCCCCACCCCCACCCCAGGAGCACAGTGACCTCAGAGCCCTCCCAGGAGCACAGTGACCTCAGAGCCCCCCTCCAGGAGCACAGTGACCTCAGAGCCCCCCCCCCAGGAGCACAGTGACCTCAGAGCCCCCCCCAGGAGCACAGTGACCTCAGAGCCCCCCCCCCGGAGCACAGTGACCTCAGAGCCCCCCCCCCCAGGAGCACAGTGACCTCAGAGCCCCCCCCCCCGGAGCACAGTGACCTCAGAGCCCCCCCCCCCAGGAGCACAGTGACCTCAGAGCCCCCCCCCCAGGAGCACAGTGACCTCAGAGCCCCACCCCCACCCCAGGAGCACAGTGACCTCAGAGCCCTCCCAGGAGCACAGTGACCTCAGAGCCCCCCCCCCCCCCAGGAGCACAGTGACCTCAGTGCAGGCTGCGCCTCAGGCTGCTGCTCTTCAGGATGGGCCCAGCCTGCAGACTTGAGGTTGCTGATTCCCGCCCTCCCGTGGGGCAGCACCCTGGGTGCGGCCACGCAGGTGCCCAGACCCTGCTGCACCTCACCTATGCTGCAGGCTCCAGGCTCCTTACAACCACCCAGACAGGCGCTCCACCCCCAGCCCCGCTCAGACCTGGTCATTCCTTCCTCCCGTTGCCACCTGAGACTCGGGGTCCAAACAGAAGGAGAGGATGTGGTGGAGTTCGGCGTGCGCTGGCCTGGCCAGCCAACCTCCCACGCCACCTGCCTCACGGCAACATCAGGGCTGGGCTGCCACTTCCTGTGGACCAGGAGGCCCCGGGGCATCGCCTGCTACCCAGGCTCTGTCTTCCCCTCCTACCAGGATCTCTGGACATTTCTCCCATGAACACTTCTTTTGAAAAGACAGGAGGAGCCTGGTGCATGATGGAACGTAGCCACGCTGACGACCCTGCCAGCCACGGCTTTTCCTTTCTTGATGGTTTTGCACTGGGACTTTCCCTCCAGTCTCTCCAAGTCACTGACACCTCTTGGCCAGCCGTGGGGCCGCCTCGCTTCCACGGGAAGCTGGCGACTCTGTGCGTGACGGAGTCACAGGACAACGGGAAGAAGTCAGCACGGGCCCAGCTCGAGAGCCTCAGCCACTGTCGGGCGGACGCAGCCCCCGGCCCAGTCATTTCCTATTAGCGAACCCGCTTAAGCGATCACTTAGTATCTCAGACAGGAAAAGGAAGCAATGCCGCTGGCCTTGTAAGATGAGGCGCCGTGTGCATAGAAACGAGACTCCCGGACCGAGGCTCCATCCCCCCACCCCCCACTGTTCCAGGCTTAAAGAGAATCCCAGCGTCGGAGGGAGGAAGGTCCGCTGGCTGACCTTGCAGCCGCTTCCTGCCTAGGAGGCAGAGCAGCCCCACCCCCGGCCATGTGTGCGGGAGCTCCCCAAACCCCTGGCTGAGCGAACTTCTTGAAGGCAGACCTTGGCACTTCTGACCCGGCCATCTAATGAGAAAGAGAGGGCCACGCTGGAAACACGGGCACAGGCTCGGAGTCAGGCTACGAGGCGGGGGAAGCTGTCTCCTAGAGACAGTCGATTTTTCAACATCCCAAGCTCGCCCGACACAACAGGAGCCGGGCGAGCCAGGGGAGGCTAACCCAAGAGCTGGCTGAGGCAGGACGGGAGCTCTGCGCTGGCCATCCGTGGTGTTCAAGGCCCGGCCTCTCCCCTAGCAGCGGCTGAGCGGCCGCCTTGTGCTGCCACCTCCCACCCTGCCCTGGCTGTGCCTCTGCTCACGACAACAGTGCACGGCAGAAGCCCCTGTGTATTCACCAATATTGTAATGCTCATGGCAAAGCCAGCGCCGCCACCCACGGCACCCCGGGACCTAGGGTGAGCCCCACTTGAAGGCATTGCGAAGGGATCTGCCTCCCACCTGGGGTGGGACGAGGAGCACACGCCCCCTTCTCTGTGAGACCTGGGCCGCCGACCCCGGCCACCCACCTGGCCATCAGCCAACACCCCAACACCGTCTGGGCTGCCCAAGGCTGCTCTTCCCTGAGTCTCGGCTAACGTCCTCCCCTGTCCGCTAACCCCGAGTCCCAGTGGTTGCAGTCTTGATTTCTAGTCTCCATCTAGTTAGCAATGACCTCAATCCAGACCCGCGTGGCTACTTGACTTAGAGCTGCCTTTGGGTGCCATAGGCGGCTTCCCTGTGTGCCCCCAAGATGGCCATCAGGGTAGGGTGCAGCTGGGACCCCTTCATGTCACCACCAACCAAGCCCTCACCAGGCTTTCTTCGGCCCCCACCACGGTCGCTGTGAAGAGAACACAGCGTGAACTGACCCTAAACCAGAGCCAGCACCCCCGGGTCTCCGGGAAAGGACCCAGACCCTAGCTTCCTGGTGAACAGCAATGCTGGTACCGGAGGCTCGCTGCTCTCTGCTGACAACAGAGAAGACAGCAAATCACGCAGCGGCAGCCCTTGATGGTGAAGACGGCCACGCTGCGGAAGAATCAGCAATAGTAAGAGACAAGGAGAGCTCACAGCACAGAGAACCGCAGCAGCTCCCATCCATCACTGGAGCAGTGTGTGAGCAGGAGGCTCCAGTGCCACATCACTGGTCAGGACACGCGCCCGGGGCAGACTTGTCCATCAGCAGACGCACCCTGTCCTCTGGGGCTTGCGATGGGTGCGGTACGGCTGATATTGGCTGTCCACGTGGCAGCATCGCGTGGTGGGTCCTGTAAGAGGGGTCAGCGTCTTTCTCGTTGGGCCTGTCCTGGAAGCAGGGAACAAGCTTGCTCTGTCACGGGCCAGGGCTGGTCACCGAGGGCCTGGATTGGCCTAAGGTGGTGGGCTGCCCGTTGAGCTCTGCATCTTCTGCACGTGCCCGGTGCCCTTTTGTCTTTGCGCTGTGCTGTGACGCTGCTGCCCGATCACCAACTTCTAGCCCCAGCATCAGGAGCGAAACAGATGTCTGGTTTTTGCCAACTACCCAGTCTCAGGTGCTCAGCTATAGCAACAGATTCAGCTGGGGCTCACCGGAAAAAACACCTTTCACATCTGGATCCAACACACGCACACACAGCCAGCCAAGAGCCCCACAGTTCACAGAGAGCAGACTGCCAGTGGCCGAGAGCTGGGGAGTGACACGAGCTGGTGTGGCCACAGAGAGGCTCACTGTGTCCTGGTGTGGGGGTGAGAACTCGGCACGGCAACAGGCCATGGAAACAGTCCATACATATGGACCATGCACGTGAAAACAGCTGAAAATCCAAACAAAGCCCACAGGTCAGACCAATGTCAAATCCCTGGTTTTGCTATCGCGCCATGCTTGGCAGGAAGCCAATCCTGGGGGAGCTTGGGGAACAGGTGCATGGGTTTCCCCTCCAGATTCCTCTGCAACTTCCTGTGAAATGAGCAGTTGTCTCAGAATAAGAAGTTTTGGGGGGCCTGGCATTGTGGGGGCAGTGGGGAAAGCCACCACCCACACGTGGGCATCCCATAAGGGCACCGGTTTGATCCTGACTGCTCCACTTCTGATTCAGCTCTCTGCTATGGCCTGGGAAGGCAGCAGAAGACAGCACAAGTGCTTGGGCCCCTGCCCCCATCGGGAAGACCCAGAAGAAGCTCCTGGCTCCTGGCTTTGGCCTGGCCCAGCCTAAGTCATTGCAGCCACCTGGGGAGGAAACCAGTGGATGGAAGATCCTCTCTCTCTCTCTCTCTCCCTCTCTCTCTCTCTCTCTCTCTCTCTCTCTGTAATTCTGCCTTTCAATTAAATACAAAATAAACTTAAAAAAAGAAAAATGCAATTCATATGCAAAAGTCACCTTTGCTCTTGCATGGATGATGAACACTGATTTTTGTATTCTCTTTCCTACTACGCTTTCTTGTTGTTGTCAGTGCAGGCCGTGACCCCCCAGATGATCCCCTGAGTTGTTGGTGGATGGTGAGACCCACGGCTTGAACCTGGCTGGCCTGGGGAAGAAAGCCTTGGTCATCCCACGAGGCCAGCACCGGGCCTGATGGGCCACCTCCATCCCCCGGCACCGTGCGCCGTGCACCACGTCTGTCCTGACAAAGAGAAGCTGCCGTGGTCTTGGCAGTGCAGAGACAGCAGGGCAGGGCTCTAACCCTGGAGCTGCCGGGTCCCGGTAAGCTGAACCCAGGGCCAGGCCATGGCTGCTTCTCCATGATTCCTTTGGCCCCAGTGGCTGTATTCCTGGTGCCCTGGCTGGAGGGAGAGTTGCATGAGGCCGGCGCGGTGAGCGGTGCCAGGCACGGCACACTCGGGGCGCCTTCCTGGCGAGCGTGGTCGCAGGTGCACGCCGGCGGGCTGCACACCTTGCTGGCATGCTGGCTGGGGCCTGGCACCTCACCTGGGGTGGGCAACGTGCTCCGAGCAGCCGCTGTGCACGAAGAACAAAAGCGGCCGCTGACATCCTGGCGCTCCCTGCGGCCCTGCACACCTTCTCACGGTGCCGCTGTCATTGTGCCCAGAGGTAAAAATAGCTCCACTTTCAAGCCTCACCTCAATAAATTAGGACGAGGGTTAGAGGCCAGGGTTCTAGCAGAGGGATCCTTGGCAGCAACAAAGGGCTGGCCCCTCAGGCTGGGGGGAGGTCAGCCCCACTGCTAATTTGTCTCCACTCACTCGCTTCGGCTCCAACGCCGCCGCCCACCTGAAGACCAGGTGCACCTTCCTTGGTACTGAGTGGCCTTTGAACAATGAATATTTTCAACAGAACCTATTTATCCGGAGGAGAAATGAATATAATCCCAGTCGGTGTTCAAAAGACACTTTGGGTTTTGTAACCTGCACAGGAGCGTACGGTGCAGCCCCAGCCTTTTGTGAACCGGGGGCCGAGCGCTTTCCCAGTGACCGGAGGTAATTACCAACAGAGGGGCGATCCTCCTTCAAGTCCAGCGGGAGCCCAGTGGAGACGGCTCGTCGTGGTCACACCCACGCGGAGCACGAAATCACGTGATGGATGGCAGCCCGGGACGTGCATTATACACAGAGCCCTCTTCAAAGGAATCCCACCAATTATGGCTTTTCTGGAGCTGCAAGGTTCCGCGAGTGCCGGGGGGAAGAGGCGCAGTCAGGACGAGGACTGTCCCTGGCTAATCTGCCGCTTGAAGGGGCCGCCTTTGTGCCCCAGGAAGCTTGGCCCCCCCGGCTGTCGTCCGCACTGCCACATTCCCTGGACCTTGACCTCGGGGCCTTTTAGAATCCCATCAGCGAGGTCACACCCTAGAGGCTCCTCAGTCGTCCAGAGTGGGCCTGGGCATCATCGGTATTTGCTTTTAATCCCTGGAGTTGATCTGATTTTTTTTAGAAGTCTATTTGTATCTATTTGAAAGCCAGGGAGAGACAAAGACAGAGACAGAGTGAGATGGAGAGATCTCTCATCTGCCGGGTTCACTTCCCAAATGACTGCAATGGCTGAGGCTGGGCCAGGCCAAAGTCAGGAGCCCGGAACTCCATCCAGGTCTCCCATATGGCAGGGACCCAGGGACTTGCCATCACCTGCTGCCTCCCAGGGTGCCAATTAGCTGGAAGCTGGATCAGAAACACCAGTGGGACTTCCACCAGTCACCTCAGTGTGCAATATGGGCACCCTGAGCCATGACCTAACCCACTACAGCACAAGGCCCACGCCCACGGCCAAGGTCTAGGAACGGAGACGTGACCGCTGCAGTTAAGAGATTTGCTCATGGATGGCAGGCCTATTAATGGCTGATCTGTACAGTGATCTGCCCTCAAGGAGACCCAACAGGCCAGTCCACTGCAGTGGCTTTCAATGTGGTAAGCCTGGGCTTCAGCAGAAGTCAGCTTGTGAAGAGCCCTGGCAGCTCTGCCAAGAGTTGGATCACTGGAAATGGACCTGCCCTGGAGTCGAAGGATGCCCAGGTCAGAGCCACAGATCTTATTGGCTCTAAGCTGAAAAGCCCTTCACTCAGCCCAACTTCCAAAGTGACCACTGCAGCTGAGGGGATGGTCAAGTAGGGTCAGCAACATTGCAGGCAGAACTGTAAATTTCTTGTTAGAGATGCCCCCTGCCTTTACCTGGCCAGCTCTCCTCCCAGGCCAGCCAAGTAATGAAAGTCAACAGAGTGCCTTCCCCTAGGAGGTTCACACCTCCCTTAGGATGTATCCCATGTGAAGAGATAGATAGGTCTGGGCCTCTTAACTTACAAGGCCTAAAGCCCAACAGATTATTATCAAGCCCCTTCTATCAGGTTCTATTTGCCTCTCAATCAGAAAACTTAATTGTAGCTTAGACAGCACCTTTCTTAGCTCCTCTAATAATGACTCCGTCCTTTGTTCTAGGCCCTGTCTAGCGCACTTGGGCCACATTCCTTTGTAATCATAACCTCTACTCTACCACCAATGGCTCTACTCCCAACCTGTGTGTACTGATGGTCCTCTTCCCCACTTAATGCTGTATAATTGTTCAAACCTGGTAAATGCCACTCTTAGGATCATTGGTTACTATCCTCACTCTGTCTTTTATGACCTTGTCTAAATATGATCAGAGTCGGCAAACTTGGAAGGCTTCCATAGCCTTGGCAACTCATGACGAGGGCCTAGGGTGGTTACTGGCACCATAAACTAGAGTGTCAATTTGTTGGGTCAACAACAGGAGCCACTGTGCACTTGCTCCTCATGTGGGATCTCTGTCCTTAATGTGCTGTACATTTTGATTTAATGCTATAACTAGTACTCAAACAGTATGTTTCACTTTGTGTTTCTATGTGGGTGCAAACTGTTGAAATCTTTATACAAAATTGATCTTCTGTATATAAAGAGAATTGAAAATGAATCTTGATGTGAATGGAAGGGGAGAGGGAGCGGGAGAGGGGAGGGTTGCGGGTGGGAGGGAAGTTATGGGAGGGGGAAGCCATTGTAATCCACAAGCTGTACACTGGAAATTTATATTCATTAAATAAAAGTTAAAAAAAAAAAAGAGAGATTTGCTCATCCCTTAGCCAATTAAGAAAAACCAAACGGTGTTCTTTAGGAATGAGTTTCCAGTATGCCTAGATTCCAGATCAGCAAACCAAAGCCCGAGTAAGACAGACAGCACCAGAGACACAGAACCATTGAAGAGAGGCAGGGAGAGACCTGCTGGAAGGAACAGGCTCGTGAGATGTAGGAGCTGGCAAGCCTGGAACCGCAGGGGCCCAGCAGAGGGCTGACGTCACAGGCAGGTCAAGTGCAAGGCAGCCCGAGACCTCCTCCAGCGACCCCGGTTCCTCCCTTAAGACCCTCACCTGACCGGGTGAGGCCCACCCACACAACGGGAGGTGCACAAGTCTAGTCATCACTCTCCCTCCTCAGTGGGCTCCAGACCCCAGCCTCAAATGCCTCCCCAGAACCTTCCAATCCTCCTGCACCCTGTACTTCTGCCTCTCCCAGAGCTGGCGACTGCGGGCATTTGGGAAGTGAACCAGCAAATGAAAGATACCTCTCTCTGTCTCTGTGCTGCTCTGCCTTTCAAGCAAACAAAAATAAGTGATCCAGGGAGAAAAAAAGTCCTTGATGTGGTGAAACAAATTTATGAATTTCACTACATCCCAACCCTCGAGTGCACATTTTTTGACATCCTTTGCAACAGAACAGGAAGTGTGCACGAAGCACTCTGGCCGCATACCACAGGGGGTCAAGGACTTTTGAGCTCACTTGAACAGTGAGCTGCACCGACCACTTTTGTTGGGAAGTACATTCTCACTTGAAAGGACTATTGACCAACTCGGCCTTGGTATTTGCCAGGCATTCTCTCTAAAATGAATGACACGATCTTGCCACTGCAAGTGAAACCAGGCACAAAACGCTTGCAGCCCTGGGATTCTGGCTTTCAAGTGAAAATGGGAGGGCCGGAAGAGTTGCCTCTGCCACCGTGCGCTCTGTGGCTTCCGGACTGTGAGAGCCTTTTCTCCCAAGGGGACTTTCTGATAGTGTTTCGTGAAATGCATCAACTTGACTCCAGGAACCAACACCTTCCTGTGATGGGTGGTGTCCCGTGATCTCACACAGATACAAGCACCATCCACACTGCACGGGGGAGCCAAGGAATTGCAACAGAGAGCACAGGTTGACGGCTACACCTGGAGACCGCACTGCCGCTCCCTTCTACGAAATTCCTTCTTGTCAAACTCTACTGTCAGAGAAGGACGTTCCCAGTTACCTGCGAATGGCTTCCAGGCCTTCTTCCTGGCCTGACCCAGTCTCCATCTAAGGCCAGACTCTCTGCACCTTCTCTCCCAGCTTCAGCTGGGCCAGGCCAAAGCCAGGGGCCAGGAGCTCCATCCAGGTCTCCCACATAGATGCAGGGGCCCAAGCATTAGGCCATCTTCCACTGCTTTCCCAGGCCATTAGCAGGGAGCTGGACTGGAAGTGGAGCAGCCGGGACTTGAAGTGGCACCCATGTGGGATGCTGGTGTCATAGGCAGTGGCTTTACCCACTGTGCCACAGCGCCGGCCCCAGGAACAGGATTTTATCTCAGAGCTTTGACTCCTGAACCGCACTTTTGCCATTAGCTACCCTGACTTTATTATTTTTTTATTTAAAAATTATTTATTTTTATTTGAAAGGGAGGTACAGAGAGATGGGGGGGCAGAGAAAGCAAGAGGGAGGGGGAAAGCGAGAGGGAGAGGGAGAGAGCAAGAGCGAATGAGAGAGAGAGAAAGCACACTCCTAATTACTGGTTCACTCCCCAAATGCCCACAATAGCCAGGGCTGGGCCAGGCTGAAGCCAGGAGCTGGGAACCCCATCCAAGTCTCCCATGTGGATGGCAGGGGCCTAAGTACTTGAGCCACTGCTGCCTCCTGGGGTGTGTGCATTGGGTAGAAGCTGGATTGCAGTTGGAGCCAGGCCTTGAACCAGGGACCCTGCTGTGGGATGCTGGTGTCCCAGGGAGTGGCCTAACCACTGTGCCACTCAGCCACCCTGGAGGCCTTGACTTCGGTATCTCACAGCCATGGGAATAAACTCCCATGCATGCATCTTAACAATCAGCTTGGGCTAAGATACTTCCTCCTATAGCTCTGTAGTGATTTTCTAAATTTAAAATGCGCACGACTTGTTGGCTTTGCTTTTTCATTCATTCGGAAGCCTTCCGAGTTCCTCACTTGTGCCAGGTACTGGGCTATGCCGTGGACAGCGAGCCCGCCAGGGCCCTCGACGTCAGAGGGTGCTGGAGCATGGAGGAGCCGGCAGGAAACCAGGTCAGTGCAGGGCCGTGGGATGACGTCCACAAGGGGGAAGGAGGCCAGGAAGGAGGAGAGGACCCCGCCTTCAGTCCCCACATCCACATTTGTCTGCAGCCCAGGTTTCCCCACACTGAAGCCCGTGTAGCTGCCTCTGAGGCCTGGGAGTGTCCCACGGGGAGGTTTCTGAGCCGCACCGCTGGCACGGTCCTGGCCCTCCGGCTCTGCTGACACAGCTTACAGAAGGGGCCATCCCACGTTGGCTCACTTTCTGAGTGCGCGCCATGCCACCTGGTAATTGTTCAATGGGAGGAGGGCCTTTCTGGGAAAACTCGAAAACGCACACAGGAAAGGTGCGGGGACGGACGTCAGGTTGTGCGCTCCGCGGCCCCTTTTCTGTGCGGCAAACCCTTCTGCAGGTGTCTAGCGCCTGGGGGAGGGACCACAGCCCACTAAGCCTCGCGCAGTCTGCTATACTCTGTAGCACACAGGTGCACCTTATAGCAAGCGGCGCCACTTCGCGTGTGCTTTGATTCCCCAACATACAGTGTCACTTCTGAGTGCTCGTGTCCAGGAGTCAGCAGGGGAAGGGAGGCATGTTTTAGTTATCATTTTTCCGCCTTCCGCCTCGCATCCACGCTGGCCACAGAGGCAGCTCCGTGGATGCGACTGGAACCTCTTCACTGTGGGGGAAATTAGCTGCGAAACTATCCGACAGTCGCCGGCTAATTCCTTTCACTTCTTTCGGGAAAGACACAAAGAAGCGCTGATTTTAATCTGAGACTACCTCTTTCAAAGGAATCTCAAGCGAGGCACTGCTCCTGCAGAAGCTGAAAAAGATAGGGAAGCATTTGTTCCAGGGGAGGGATGCCGTAAAACAATGTCGAGGGGCAAAGGCACACCTGGTGACCTCTCCCTTACCTGGACAGGCAGGGAGAGAGATCTGATGCAGCCGGCACCTATCACTGGGGACCCGGGCTACACTTACTCTCTAATGGGAAGACAAGAGAGAGCACGCTCAGTGGGTACTCCGTGATCAGACAAAAGCGGCGGGAAGTCTAGGGGGCCTTCCCTGCGCACAGGTTCAAAGCAGCGTTCTGCGCGGGAAACACTTAACAATACACAGAGACAGCGCTGGCATTGAAGTTCAGGTGATCTACCTAAAGTGATCCCAGGAGAGGTGGGCTTGGAGCGCTATTGTGCGCGTGACTTTTTTCCCAGAAGCACGGCGTTGGTTTTATAACGTGCTTTTCACCATCGTGTGTAGACTGTACCTGTGAAAGAAGGGGCCCCTTCATCCCCGCGCCTCTCAGCAGCGGGCCCGGGACCCGGGACACTCACGGCCCTCACGTAAAAGCGCTTGCACTTTGCGTGCGTGTGCAATTTTAAATTATTTTTTTTTAAAAAATGACTTTTCTCAGTGAGTTAAAAATTGTAAATTGGGACATTGTAAAATCTCTAATAGTATACAAGGGGCCCTCAAAGATAGCACAGGGGGCATTATTGTAGGGAAGGGGAACAAATGAAACTCACAGGCCCTGTGCCTGCGATAGTGCCTGTGTGCCTGAATGATTCTTCTGATTGGCTTGGGATGGGTATTCGGAGCGTGGGCCGGGTATTCTTCCCCCACGGTGGTGCGCCTAGTGCCATGCTGACAAATTGAAGGAAGTAAATGTCCTGAAATGAAATTTCTTTCTTTCTTTTTTTTTTGGACAGGCAGAGTGGACAGTGAGAGAGAGACAGAGAGAAAGGTCTTCCTTTAACATTGGTTCACCCTCCAATGGCCTCTGCGGCCGGTGCACTGCGGCCGGCACACCACGCTGATCCAAAGGCAGGAGCCAGGTGCTTCTCCTGGTCTCCCATGGGGTGCAGGGCCCAAGCACTTGGGCCATCCTCCACTGCACTCCCTGGCCACGGCAGAGAGCTGGCCTGGAAGAGGAGCAACTGGGACAGAACTGGCACCCCGAATGGGACTAGAACCTGGTGTGCCGGCGCTGCAGGTGGAGGATTAGCCTAGTGAGCCGCGGCGCTGGCCCTGAAATGACATTTCTTCAGATGACCTCATCACGAGCAGACATTCTAGAAACCCACAGGTGGGTGGGAATAATGGACGACTGAGTCGTCCGAGAACCTGTGATGATTTTTGAGAAAATAAGCGAGGGTGAAGTCCACCAGCCACAAAAACAAAAACCCTAGGACACATGACCTCACGTGAACTGCGTCTTGCTGTGCTATTCCTGGGTGACAAATGTGTGGAAACTCCCAGGGACTGCTACAGTTTGTAGATACACTGAAGCGCATGTGGCTTAGTTAATAGAAAACCCGCGATGGTCAAGACTCTCTGCCCAGGGGCCGACGCTGTGGTGTAGCAGGTTAAGCCACTGCCTGCAACACCAGCATTGCCATATGGGTGCCCGTTTGAGTCCTGGCTGCTCCACTTCCAATCCAGCTCCCTGCTTATGGCCTGGGAAAAGCATTGGAAAGTGGCCCAAGTTCTTGGGCCCGTGCCACCCACATGGAGCTCCCGGCTCCTGGCCCAGCCCTGTCTGTTGTAGCCATTGGGGACTGAACCAGTAGATGGAAGACTTCTCTCTCTGTCTCTCTCTCTCTCTCTCTCTGGCAGAAAGCAATGGATTCAGGCAGGAGAGGAGCCGTCCACGGGCCTGAGTTTCTGTGTGTGGGGCGTGGAGGAGAGGGTGTGGCCAGGGCACGGACCCTCCTTAGGTGAGGAAGAGGGAGCCGGCGCCTCTGCCAGCTGAACCCGTGTGAGCTCTCTGCCATCACTGGCAGGTTACTGCTCATTCCGGGACTGGGGTGTGAGAAGCACCCCAGTCTGTGTGCTGGGGCTCCCCTGCACCAGGACTTTGTGCTCCCCGAGAGGAGCAGCTTTGCCAGTGGCCAGGCGGCCTCTGCCTCCTCTGCACGCCGTGCGCACAGAACACGGCTCCCGCGGCTCTCGCGGCATGAGGGTCTGCGGGCACTTGTCCAGGGGCCCCTCCCCGACCTGGACAGCATCTTAGACCCCTCATCTGTAGTTAGGTGTGTCGGCGTTCACATCGTTTGTTTTCATTTTACCGAAATGATGCCCTTTCTTCACCACTGACACGATGCTACTCCATCTCCGGGTCTGGAATGCATTGGTGCACACGTGCGTGGATGCGTGTCTGAGCGACACTCAGGGGCACCTTCACACGCACCGAATGAGGGAAATGAGAGAGGGAGACCTCGACTTGAAGTGGAAGCCATTTATCAAATGTCATTGTGCTGCAAGAAAAAGAGCTTTTTAAATTACTGCTTGAAAACCCTTTCTCTGCGGGCACAAGAGATTATAACATTACCAATCACACACCATCCAAGTAAATATTGAGCATGGAAAATATATTTCACTTTCAGTCCTAGATGTTACAATGTTAATAAAAATATCAAGAAGCATGAACTCTCAGGAGTCATTAGAGCTACTGTGTACAGAGCTTGCTTCCAAATAATATCAAAGGGAGAGCTAACCGCACTCGATGGAGCTCTAACAGCAAGGGACAACAAGGCGTGGCGAGAACTGGGTCTAGGCATGCCGTCTGTAGCCAGGCTGCAGGTCAGTGGAACTCCATTTGCTGGAGTTTTGATTTGCAATGTCATTTTTCTTCCTACAACAGTTTACTAATATGACTGATTTTGGAGGTCTGTAGCCAATCTTGCCGCTAAGGCTGCTAAGCAAAGAAGCAATTAGAATCACCAATGCAGAATGACAGCACGTTGGACCTTTGGGGGAGGCTGTGACTGGTCACCTTACCTGAGACGTGACGCGCAAGGTAACCAGACAGGCACTGCCGTGCACACAAAACCGGGGACAAAAGGCGGAGTGAACAATCCCGGGTCCTTGTGCTTTGTTCCCGGACCACAGCCCTCGATGGATATCTGAAGTCGTTTCCATAAATGACTACCCCACTCTTTCAAAACGGTTCGCTCTACTCGCGGGAGGAGAGTTGAGGGACGCCCCAGGAGTTTCAGAGAGGTTGCTGATAAGGCCAACCGGAAGGGAAGCGGCGTGTGTGTGTGTTCAAGGCAGAGAGGTTCACACAGGCAGGGAGAACGCTGGTGTCTCCGTGCCCGAACTGTGCTGTGGGCCCTGAGACGGGAGCCACAGTGCTGGCTGCTCTGTAGAACGGGCACCTGTTACCAGCCGGCGAGCTCTGGCGGCCCCTCAGCCGTGGAGTCCACAGGGACAGGATTGAGAACCAGGATCCTGGACGTGTTTCACCTGTTCAGCGTGGTTCTAGCCACTTCCTGCGGGAGGGTGCTGTGCTGTGTATTGTGCATTTCCACCCCCGCCTGCTCTCCCCTGGCCTGATTCACCTGTGACTCTCGCCGTCCGAGCGCCTTCGCCACCTGCAAGGAGTGAGGCGTGGCTCGCCCTCGCCGGCATGGCCCTCTCCTTCCCTGGCCCTGTATCCCCGGCTACACCTCCCCCTGGCAGAGCTGCCCTGCTGTGATAAGAGCCGAGTGCTTCGAGAGCGAGTGGAGCCCAGATCCCAGATGTGGCAAGTCCCCAGGCAGAGAGAACATTTCCAGATCCAGCCTGGACCCTTGGGCCAGCTGCCTCTGCTTTTCCAGGCGCATTAGCAGGGAGCTGGATTGGAAGTGGAGCTGCTGGGACAAGAACCGGCGCCCATGTGGGATGCTGGCCTCACAGGCAGGGGCTTAACCTGCTGCGTCACAGCGCTGGCCACAGATCCTGCTCTCCTGTGGGAAGTCCGCTGCCAGAGAGGTGCTTTGGCAGGAGCTGACAGTGGGCCATCACATCCAGGTCTTAGACACCTGGTCCAAGGACAATCTCAGCACTCAGGCCCCACTGCCCTGGCCCTTCGGCTGGCTTCAGCCACATTCGTCTTCACAGGTGAATTCCCAGTTCTAGCTTCCTCTCCCTTACTCACGTGGGAGCTGACCCTGGCCTTGGTGGTTGGGTCACTAACTAGAAATCGAAGACTAAGGGGCAGAGAGAAGGAGCCCGCACAATCTCTCCCCCCGCCCCCCTGATTCTGGGCAGCGTCTGTCTGTAGGTGACAGCCCCCACCGTCAGAGAGAGACGCTGCCAGGGCCCTAGACGTGCAGTCAAACCCTGGCCTTTGAGCCCTGCTGCTGCAAACAGTATCTCCCCCTCCCGAGGCCGGGTGTCTCAGCAGCTCTGGCGGCGACCGTCTTACTTCCAACTCTCACGCCCTCATTAAACAACTTTTATTTGGAACATCTGTGTTGGGTTTCTTTTTGCTCCCCTACGTTTGTTTCTTGAGTCTTTTATTCTTTTGGTCGTGTTAGCCCTGGAGTAAGGTGCAGCTGGCTTTATTGGTGCGACGTTAGCCAGCTCAGTGCCGCTGTCACGTTCAGAGTGGCGATCCCATTCAAGTAGAAGCAAGTGTATCGGAATGTACACATCGGAGTGGAGCAATGGATGCCCTTGTCTGGAGACAGAAAAACCAAGAGAAAAAAACAAACAAAACAGCAGGGCGAGGTTTTCAGTAGCTGAGAAGTGTGCCCAGTGGCTGCTGGGTTGCAAGGGGCTTTGCAGATGCCCTGGGGGCAGAGAAATTTATCTCCAAATAACTGTGCTGTGAGTTTTAGGGTTTGCGTCCAAATGAGCTCAAAGATAAACTTTAGAGAGGGACAACCCATGTTTCCTTTTGCATTTGCACAGAGGACTTAGTGTTAAGATGAAGATTGTCCTTTAGTCTAGGATTCTATTTTGAATAGAACCAATTTTTTTTTTCAAAACACTGTGTAAGTGTTACTGAGTTAGCTAACATTAATAACAGTGTTATACAAATATGTATATGGAGATTTAATAAACATGGTGGCATTCTGGTGTTTTAATTTTGAAAATAATTTTACAAATGTGCAGTCGAAAAAGGAGCAGAATTGGAAAGCCACAGGCAGCGTGCCCCCAGGCACTGCCTGGCGAGATGTAAAGGCGGGGCCCTGTCTCTTGTCCGACCCCCTTCACCCATGGTGGTCTTGCATGCCCTTTGCCAAGAGGAATTCGCAGACTTGAGGGGGTGACCCCGCTGGCCTCAAGGACTTGTGTGATAGATGGCCACTGTGGGCCTGGGCTGGTTTGTCTGAGGGAGTTCAAGGCCGCAGCGGAGCGGAACTGCTACCTGCACATAGCCCCCAGTCCACCTGGAGCCCACCTGGCATCGTAAATTCCCAGTGACCAATCAAAGGAAGGTCATGGGCATCACTGACCAACCAGAACCTTCACACCCAACTCCCCTGGGAGCCCGGGAATGAAGCCATAGCTGCTCTGTGCTTTGCGATAAGCACCTGCTTTCTCCCACCACCCCAAGGTCAGTGATCGGCTTTGTGCGCGTGGGGCGAGCGGACGTGGACTTGGGGGTTCTACAGCAATGCTTCCAACGAGCTTGGCCACACAGTGAGAGAAGAAGACAGCAAAGAGCTCAGGATGGGCGTCTCTGGCCCACGCAGGAAGAGGAGAGAGGATGAGGAGGGTGTAGAGTGAGACACTCACTTCTCTTTTTTCAGTACAAGCTTGTGGGGGTGTCGTGGTGCTGAAGCGCGGATTTGGAAAAAGCTGAGGTGCTGGCCTGACATGCAGGAATAGCCCTTGGCAGGCCCCGGGGGACGGGGAGGGTGACAAAGCCACTCGGTTTCAAAGTCGAACTCCTCCCCCCCCCCCCCCCCCCGTTTCCCTTCATTTCATTCACTTTGTATTGTTCTTGTGTTTTATCTAAATAGGCAGCTACTATTTTGTTTCCACTACATTTTATTTAAAGATATTTAAAATGATTGCTATTACCACCTGAATTATGTAACATTTGTCATTAGGAAAGGCAATGAAGATACAGAGTTTATTCACTTTGAGTGATTTTATTGAGATATGCGTCACAGACTATAAAATGCATCCATTGAAAGCACATGGTCCAGTGGCTTTTAGTGCGGTCACACACACGTGCAGGTGTCGCCCTACTTAATTTGGGAGAATTTTCATTAGCTCATAAAGAGACCTCACCCTAGGATCTGCGTGTGGCACAGCAGAGCAAGTCACCGCCTGCAGTGCCAGCATCCCGGGCAGGCGCCGGTTCCCACCCTGGCTGCTCCACTTCCCATCCAGCTCCCTGCTAATGCGCCTGGGAGAGCAGCGGGAGATGGCCCCAGTGTTTGGGCCCCTGCACCCACGTGGGAGAAGTGGATGCAGCCCCTGGCATCAGCCTGGCCCACACCTGGCTAATGCAGCCATTTGGGGAGTGAACCAGTGGATGGAAGATGTCTTTCCAATAATTAAACAAATCTTTAAAAAAAGAGAGAAAGAAACCTCCTCTCCTGTAGTTCAGACACCCGTGTTCCATTCTCTCCCCACTCTAAGCGACGGATAACCTACTTTTCACCTCTGCAGATTAGATTGGTCCATTATGGGAATTTTAAATTAATGAAATCAAGGGTATTAAAACAGTTCCCAGAAAATAGAATTATAAGATAATTTATTTTAGTGTTAGAAATGTTGACATCCACACATGTGAGCGGTCTTCAAAACATTCATGAAAATGCAACTTTAGGGAAAACTATAGATGGATCTGGAACATTTGTTTTTGCACAGCATAAATTTGCCTTTTATTTTGCCTTTAAAATAATTATTTAGTTTTGTTTTATTTGAAAGGCAAAGAGAGAGAGAGAGAGAGAGAGAGAGAGAGAGAGAGAGAGAGAGAGAGAAAGGTCTTTCATTGACTAGTTGACTTCCCAGATGTGCGCAGCAGCCAGGCCTGGGCCAGGACAAAGCCAGGAGCTTGGAACGCAGCCCGGGTCTCCCACGTGGGTGGCAGGGACCCAAATACTTGGGCCATCACTGCTGCCTCCCAGGGTGTGCATTAGCAGGGAGCGGGGATTGGAAGCAAGCGGGACTCAAACCATGTACTTCCATGGATTTTTTCGTTTCTTCTAAGTTATCTAATTTATTGTTACATAAGTTATATAATTTATTAAGTAAATCCCTTAAGAACCCTTCTGAAGGGTTCACTCCCCAGTTGGCCGCCACAGCTGGCACGCTGCACTGATCTGAAGCCAGGAGCCAGGTGCTTCCTCCTGGTCTCCCATGCAGGTGCAGGGACCCAAGTGCTTGGACCATCTTCTGTTGCTTTCTCAGGCCATAGCAGAGAGCTGGATTGGAGGAGGGGCAGCCAGGACAGGAATCGATGCCCATATGGGATGTGGGTGCTACAGGCAGAAGCTTGGCCCACTACACCGCAGCGCAGCCCCGCTCTATTGGTTTTTCGATGCTCGTCTCATTACTTTGTACTGCAAGCTTTGGTTACTTCCTTCCCTCTGCTTGCTTTGGGGTTAGTGTTTTTTCCCTTCTTTTCATTAGCCTATTAAAATGGAAAGTTAGGTATAGATTTGAGATGGATCTTGCTTTGGGAAGAATGCTTTAGGGCTAGAGATGTTCCCTTACCACTGTTTTAGTTACACCCAGACGTTTCTGTGTATCTTACATTTTTGTTCACCTCCAAGTGTTTCTCTTGGCCATTCCGGTTTATTTAGATGTGGGTAATTTCCACCTGTGTGTGAGTGCCCCACACTTCCTCACGGCATTGACGTCTAGTTTCATTCCGCTGTGGTCAGAGAACACACTTCTTACTGCTTCTGTCCCTTCAAATCTATTGCGCTGTATTTGTAGACATGTGTCTGTCCTGGGGAGCACCTGGAGGAACGCACATTCTTTTAAAAACAGATTTATTTATGTATTTGAAAGGCAGAGTCACAGAAAGAGAGAGAGAGAGAGAGAGTGAGAGAGGGAGAGAGGGAGGAATAGAGATGTTGATTTTCTATTCCCTGGTTCACTCCTCAGTTGGCCACAATGGCTGGGGCTGGGCCAGGGCAAAGCCTGTAGCCAGGAGCTTCATCCGGGTCTCCATTGTGGGTAGCAGGGACCCTTATACTTAGGCCATCATCCGCTGCTTCCCAGGAGCATTAGCAGGGAGCTGGATGGGAAGTGGAGGAGCAAGAACTCGAACAAGTGCCCATATGGGATGCTGGCATAATAGGCAGTGGCTTCACCAGCTGTGCACCGTGCTGGTCTCTGTTTTTATCCTTTGTCTTTCAATCTGCTCGTGTCTTTGGATTTGAGCTGTGTTTCCTGAAGACAGCATTTAGTTGGAATTTTTTAATGCAATTTGAAAAACCTCTGTCCTTTGATTGGATTGTCTAATCCATTCACACTTAATGTTATTTTTGTCTGCGATTTTCTTTTGTTTCTCAGGTGCATCAAGTCTGTTTTGTTCCTCTCTTCCTCTTGTCTTTTCAAGTGCATGTTTTTCTAATGCAGCGTTTTAATTTCCTTAATTATTTTTTCACTTTTTCAAAGCCTTTTTAATAGTTGAAAATGGGTTGTCCTGTGGCTTCCCATAAGCACACTAAGCTATCAGAATTAGCTTTAACTTTTACTGACCTAATTTCGATGCCATGTTACTCTTGCGTAGTTTATGTGATATTCCTGTCACTTATACTGTATTTATAAATGTTATAAGCCCAACATGACATGGTGACAGCTTATTCTTTTATAGGTTTATGTGGTTTAAAGGAACATCTACGCTTGTGTATTTATAGCTGTTGTTACATCAAATTGTATGTGGTCTTGGCACAAACGCTGCCGACTCTAATCGCTCTCAGAGAAGCTCAGCACATGTTCTCCAGCGAACATTTCTTCATTTGCTTGATGAGCTTAAGATCATTTCCAGAGAACTTTGACTTTTCTCTTATTAGTAATTTTTTCTTTTTTTTTTTTTTTTTTTTTTTTTTACCAGTTTGCCCAGGGAGTGGATCCCGAGAACTCTGGAAGCAGAACCTCATTTTTACTGCGAATTTGCCCCCACATGGGCGATTTGTCCTGCTCTGGTTCCCACAGGCTGAGATATAACCTCCCTCCATTGCTGGTCCAATATGGAGATACACACATGTGCTTATCTTAGGGGTCCCTGCAGGTTCATGCTGAATAGACACTGTAAAAAATCGTGCAGGATTTCAAGAATTTTTTCCATCAAAATGAACTCAGCTTTAAAAATATTTTTGAAGGAATTTATTGATACATTAGATTCTCAGTCACAGCAAATGATTACTATAACACAGTTCGCAACAATTCTCATCTTAATGTGCTTTTCATGCAAACAGAACGGATTCAATGTGGTCACGGACACGGGTCTGTGCGGTAGTCAAAGGCCAGCCGTTAGCAAGTGACTGTCAGTTACTTTGTGGTGCCAGGCCGGTTTGTGTGGTGCTTGTAGGGACGTTAGGAGGGTGGCTCAGTGAGGCCGGGGGGCGACCCTGTGAGTGGGGACAGGGCCCGTTCACAGCACGTTTGCAAGTTGGACCGCGGTGTGTGAACACAGCGGCTCACGTCAGGAGTCGAGGGTGATTAATGGACTCCTGCTCATGACACGCAAGGTTCACTGGTCAGTCTGTTTCCATTTAGACGATGTGTGTGCACAGCGTGTGCTCCCCCGGGAGAGACACGCGGCAGGGGCTGAGATGGGAGCGGAGCGGATCCAGGCGTGCGCTCAGAACGCGGCCAGATGTTTTCCCGGGAGTGCTGCTGCGTTGTTCCCAGCATGCAGCCCGGGGCCGCCTGAGCTGCAAAACCCAACACCTGGGACTTCACGCAGATTAACTGAGAGGGGGACCCGCCCTTCCCCGGCACGCCCAGCGCCCAGCGGAGAGAAGAGGGGACGGGAGGCAGGGCTGACCTGCCAGGAGCCAGGTGCCCTCCTGGGGACATTCCTCTGCGCCTTGGCTGCCAGTGTGGCTGACTTCCCCCTAAAGACACACTGGGGAAAACAGCTGGACAGGCTTAAGGAACAACTTCCTTAACAAAGGGCACGTGGCTTCATCTGTCCAGCGAAATGAGCGCTGGCCTCGGTGCCGAATGTCCGAATGTCGTTGGGCTGGGCAGGAGGGCAGGTGGAGGCGTGGGGCAGTCTCTGGGGCGGCTGGATCAGGCAGCGGCTGGAGACACCGTCTGCTTTCCCTTTCCTGGCCTTTGTTGTTTGTTTGTTTCCATAGGAATCTGGCAGCCAGGGAGGCTGAGGCGAGGGAGGCTGATGATTTAGGGCCTTTGCTTCTCGTAGGTTCATTTATTTATCAGTGCAAACGCTGAGCTCACTCCCTGAAGATTTACTGCGGGGCTGAGCTGCGTGGAGGACGAAGCGCTCTGGTGGGAACCCAGAACCCTGCTGCAATCCGAGGCGGATGGAATTCCCATGTAAATCAACCTCGCTCTCATGTCGTCCTGTGCTGTGGGGATTGTGTTTT
The DNA here is from genome assembly GCF_033115175.1 of Lepus europaeus. Lineage (NCBI taxonomy): Eukaryota > Metazoa > Chordata > Mammalia > Lagomorpha > Leporidae > Lepus > Lepus europaeus. The sequence continues at coordinate 96,762,207 of NC_084840.1, read as the reverse complement.
GTTTGGGTTCTGTTTGAACGGTCTTGTCTCGTAATACCACGTCGGGATTATACTTCAACTGCGAGAAGGCATTAATCCGTGGACTCAGGGGTATAGAACTCGTGAGCTGGGAAGGATCTCTGGTGTGAGTGCCTGATTTATTAATAGGGATCTCAGGGGCCCGCCCAGGGTCCCCCAGCCCATGACGTCCCACTCCAGATGGCTTATGGTACCTGGGGACCCGTGATCTCATAGCCAGACTCTAGAAGGAACGATTCCGAGGCAGGCAGGCGTGCGATGTCTTTGGCTTCAGCCCCGATTTGGAGAATTTCTTCGGTGCCTGTCTTTCTGGAACAACCCTGGGCACATCGGAAGCCTTTCTTCCCTCTGACTCGCACACAATGCCAGGTGCCTCATAGCAGCCACACATCTCAAAGCCTACAGTTACAGAGCTCAGCTCCCAGTTCTCCAGGAAACATCATGTTGGGTACAGATCCGGCACTTATAAGTAAACGCTTGAGAATGTTCCAGATAAATCAGCTGCGTGTGTTAAATGATCTTCCTCGGGGCCTGTGATGACCCTGAGCCTGGTAGAATTTGGTGGACGCATCCATTTATCTTGTTCTGCATTAAACACGTGTACCAACTGCCTGCTGCATACCGGAGCTCAGATTCACCCCCGGGAGATGACTAAGGGCCATGGCTGAAATCAAGGGTGTGTTTTACAGAACAGCGGCGGGATCCCAGTGCTGGGAGGTACATCGACAACCATCCCTATGTCTCCACTTACCATTAAGTCAAGTGAAACACGTGAGAGGCCACTCACCCAGGTAGACAACGAGGGTTAGACTTTCCAGCATTGAGCCCGGCTGCTTCTACCACATCCCTGTCTGTCTGTATTTGGCATCTTCCTGTGTGAAACAGTTCATGAGTGAGAACAACAACAACAAAACAGGGCTGACATTGCTGTGGCAGGTAGAGCTATTGTCGGCATCCCAGAGGGGCATAGCAGTTCGAGTCCCAGCTGCTCAACTTCCGATCCAGCTCCCTCCTAATGCGCCTGCGAAGGCAGTGGAAGATGGCCCAAGTGCTTGAGCCCCTGCACCCACGTGGGAGACCTAGATGAAGCTCCTGGCTTCAGCCTGGCCCAGCCTGGGCCATTGTACCCATGAACCAGTGGATGGGACATCTCTCTCTCTCTCTGTCACTGTCTCTCTCTCTGCTACTTTGCCTTTCAACTGAATAACATAAATCTTTTTAGATGTTTAGATCAAATTTTATTGACATGGGTAAAATGAATCTTGATTGGTCTTGATGTGTCTAGTAGGTTTGTGCTCAAAACTGAATGATTAGGTGTGCTATCCAAACAGAAAACCTATTTCCTCTAGCAGACTGAAAGGACATGTGACCTGGACCAGCCTGGACTTGCGAAGACAGGAATAGCATCTTAACTACTTTGCTTCCAAAGAGCAGAGAGCAATGGAACGCTCAGCAGGAGCAGGCTCGCTGGGAAATCTAATTTAGACGCGGACGCTTCGGGTCTCGCCCCAGGCTCAGGCACAGGCAGTGCGCGGGCCTTTTAGTGCGGGAGGAGACCTAGGCCTCAACTTGACCTCACTCTCGTCCACGAGAAAGTGATGAGGGCCAAGACCTGTGACTCCTAGCAGCCACTGTCCCAGAACCTCTGCCAGGAAGTATGCCCCACACAGCCACCTTCCCACCACCCTCTACAGGAAGTGTGCCCCCCACAGCCACCTTCCCAGAACCCTCTGTCAGGAAGTGTGCCCCCCACAGCCACCTTCCCACCACCCTCTACAGGAAGTGTGCCCACCACAGCCACCTTCCCAGAACCCTCTGTCAGGAAGTGTGCCCCCCACAGCCACCATCCCACCACCCTCTACAGGAAGTGTGCCCCCCCACAGCCACCATCCCAGAACCTCTGTCAGGAAGTGTGCCCCCCACAGCCACCATCCCAGAACCCTCTACAGGAAGTGTGCCCACCACAGCCACCATCCCAGAACCCTCTGTCAGGAAGTGTGCCCACCACAGCCACCATCCCACCACACTCTACAGGAATTGTGCCCACCACAGCCACCATCCCACCACACTCTACAGGAAGTGTGCCCACCACAGCCACCATCCCAGAACCTCTGTCAGGAAGTGTGCCCACCACAGCCACCATCCCAGAACCCTCCGTCAGGAAGTGTGCCCACCACAGCCACCATCCCAGAACCCTCCGTCAGGAAGTGTGCCCACCACAGCCACCTTCCCAGAACCCTCTACAGGAAGTGTGCCCCCCACAGCCACCATCCCAGAACCCTCTACAGGAAGTGTGCCCCCCCACAGCCACCTTCCCACCACCCTCTGTCAGGAAGCGTGCCCCCCACAGCCACCATCCCAGAACCCTCTGTCAGGAAGTGTGCCCCCCACAGCCACCATCCCAGAACCCTAAGTCAGGAAATGTGCCCACCACAACCACCACCCCAGAACCCTCTACGGGAAGTGTGCCCACCACAGCCACCATCCCAGAACTCTCTACAGGAAGTGTGCCCCCAACAGCCACCTTCCCAGAACCTCTGTCAGGAAGTGTGCCCCCCACAGCCACCACCCCAGAACCCTCTACAGGAAGTGTGCCCACCACAGCCACCATCCCAGAACCTTCTACAGGAAGTGTGCCCACCACAGCCACCATCCCAGAACCTTCTACAGGAAGTGTGCCCACCACAGCCACCTTCCCAGAACCCTCTACAGGAAGTGTGCCCCCAACAGCCACCATCCCACCACACTCTGTCAGGAAGTGTGCCCACCAGAGCCACCATCCCAGAACCCTCTACAGGAAGTGTGCCCCCAACAGCCACCATCCCACCACCCTCTACAGGAAGTGTGCCCTCCACAGCCACCATCCCACCACCCTCTACAGGAAGTGTGCCCACCACAGCCACCATCCCACCACACTCTACAGGAAGTGTGCCCACCACAGACACCTTCCCAGAACCTCTGTCAGGAAGTGTGCCCCCCACAGCCACCATCCCAGAACCCTCTACAGGAAGTGTGCCCACCACAGACACCTTCCCAGAACCTCTGTCAGGAAGTGTGCCCACCACAGACACCTTCCCAGAACCTCTGTCAGGAAGTGTGCCCACCACAGCCACCATCCCACCACACTCTACAGGAAGTGTGCCCACCACAGACACCTTCCCAGAACCCTCTACAAGAAGTGTGCCCCCCACAGCCACCATCCCAGAACCCTCTACAGGAAGTGTGCCCCCCACAGCCACCATCCCACCACACTCTACAGGAATTGTGCCCACCACAGCCACCTTCCCAGAACCCTCTACAGGAAGTGTGCCCCCAACAGCCACCATCCCACCACACTCTACAGGAATTGTGCCCACCACAGCCACCTTCCCAGAACCCTCTACAGGAAGTGTGCCCCCAACAGCCACCATCCCACCACACTCTACAGGAATTGTGCCCACCACAGCCACCTTCCCAGAACCCTCTACAGGAAGTGTGCCCTCCACAGCCACCATCCCACCACACTCTACAGGAATTGTGCCCACCACAGCCACCTTCCCAGAACCCTCTACAGGAAGTGTGCCCACCACAGCCACCATCCCACCACACTCTACAGGAATTGTGCCCACCACAGCCACCTTCCCAGAACCCTCTACAGGAAGTGTGCCCACCACAGCCACCATCCCAGAACCTCTGTCAGGAAGTGTGCCCCCCACAGCCACCATCCCACCACACTCTACAGGAATTGTGCCCACCACAGACACCTTCCCAGAACCTCTGTCAGGAAGTGTGCCCCCCACAGCCACCATCCCACCACACTCTACAGGAAGTGTGCCCCCCACAGCCACCATCCCAGGACCTCTGTCAGCCACTGTCCCAGAACCCTTTGCAGTGTTATCTACCAGGCCAGGTCTTGACTTAGACTTTTTCTTCCCAGACCCAGCGTGCTGTGCCTCGGGCCGGGGGTGGAGGGGACGTGTGGTCTCTGCCTCCGTGGCGCCTTCTCCCTTGCACACCTGGCTCCTGGCGTTCAGCACGCCGTTCCTCCTGAGGGTTCCGGTTTTCAGTGCTGCTGGCATTCAATTCTTGTTTAGGATTTAGTCAGTTCCTCCATGGAGAATGCCAGTCCCAACTGCAGTCTTTGCCTAACCTAAGCTTTCATTTAGAGTTTTCCTATAAAATATGAATTTGTGAATGGGAGTTGAAGGCAGGAGGCTGGGGAGCTCCCGGGCATTGGATGAGCTGTCACATTTCCATAACCTGATTTAGATCCAGGGAGGCCATCGTGACTGGAATTTTCTGAAAGGATGACGGGGAGCGCAGTGCTGAGAGGTTATGACAGACACAGCCTGCGGAGTGACTGCTGGGACGAAGGCTTGTGACTGCGCTGACACGCGTGGGCGTGTGCCGGAATGTTGGGGCGGGGGCAGGAAGCAGAGTTAAATTGGGAATTTTCAGGGCATAGAGAGACTCAGGATGAGAACAGCTTGTCACAAAGGAGGAATTAAAAAAATACAGTTGCATGTCAGTCACAGCAGAGAGTGATCGAGTGACATCTGGTTGGAACTTAGGAGGAGCCGGTACTGAAACTGCTGACCCCATGGCCCACCTTTGTTTTATTATTATTTTAAAAATTATTTATTTATTTAAAAGAGTTGGACAGACAGCCATAGAGAGAGAATCTTCCATCTGCTGGTTCACTCCCCAAATGTCCCCAACAGCCAGTGCTGGGCCGGGCCAAAGCTAGAAGCCTGGAACTCTGGGTCTCCCACATGGGTGCAGGGGCCCAAGTACTTGGTCCATTAGCTACTGCTTGCCCCAGTGCATTAGCAGGGAGCTGGATCAGAAGTGGAGCAGCAGGGACTCGAACTGGCGCCCACAGGGGATGCTGGAGTCACAGTCAGTGGCTTATCCAGCCGCGCCAGAATGGCGGCCTCTCATCTTTCACCTGGCCTTTCCGTTTCCAGCTGAGAGGAGAAGATTCCCGACCTCAAGTGAGCGCCAGAGCTCTTGTCACTGAATTGGGCTGGGCAGAGAAGCCTCGTGACGATGGAAACGCTGCCCCGGGAGCTGTCCACTGCTGCTGCTCACCAAGGCCGTGTGCGCAGTGTGCCCTCGGCCTCCTCCCGGAGCCGGCTGATTGCAGAGTGCACCGGCCTGGCCGGGGGCTGCCGACTGAGTCAGCTTCGTAGGAAGGCAGGTCCAGGGAGCCTGGGCCTCAGCGGGGGTCTGAGAAGCTGGCCGGAACTGAGGCTTGCCCTCTGCCGAGAGCACTTGTCCAAATCCAAATCGAATTCCCCCATGCAAGTGCAGGATATTTTCAGTCCCCATTTTGTTTTGAAAATAAACTTATCTTTATAGTCCAATTTTTCATGAATTTAAAAAATTATTTTATTTGAAAGGCAGCAAAAGAGCATCTCGTATCCATTGGGTTCGCTTCCCCAATTCCTCAAAGCAGCTGGTGCTGGGCCAGGTTGAAGCCAGGAGCCAGGATCGCAATCCAGGTCTCCTGTGTGGGTGGCAGGGACCTCGGTACTTGCGCCATCACCTGCTGCCTCCCGCGGTGGCCATTAGCAGGAAGCTGGACTCCAGATCAGAGCCAGGTCTTGAACCCAGGCACTCTGGTATGGCAGGTGGATGTCCCAAGAGGCGTCTAACCACTGCGCCACACACCTGCCCCACAGCCCCCAGTTTGAAATGAAGAGAATGTAACAATTGGGCAGTGGGGGTAGGGAGGGGGACATGGCACATCCTCTCTCTCCTCCTCTCCCCTCCCCTCTCCTCTCTCTCCTCTGCTCCCCTCCCCTCCCCTCTCCCCTCTCTCCTCTCCTCCCCTCCCCTCCCCTCCCCTCCCCTCTCCCCCCTCCCCTCCCTTCCCCTCCCCTCCCCCCTCCTTTCTCTCAAATGGTGGCAGGAGCGTTTGCCAGGCACTTCCCTCATCAGGAGTGCTTGCCTGTGCGGCAGACCCCACGGACTTCACCCCTGCAGCCTCACCCCTGTTTAATAGCTCCTCCCTCGACAGCCGGCTCTGCAGCCATGGCCATCAGCCTTCCGCTCTGCCTCCGTGTCCTCAGCTATTTATTTCCTCTCTACGGGCCACGCAGCGTCAGCTGCTCGGTGGCTGCCCCAGTTCTCTTAGCATAGCAGCACCGGGCTTCATCCATGTGGCCAGGCACGCACTTTCCTGCTTTCCGAAAGCCCAGTGACAGCCCTCAGACGTCGGCGCCACATTTCCTCCATCTGTGCGTGTGTGGATGGACATTTAGTAGTTTTATTTCACGGCTCCTGAGTTACCAGTCCAGGTCCCCTGGGTCCTATCACCTGCTCCAAGCCCTCATTCCTTCCAGAAGTTTCTGGGAAGTGCACCTTTGCCCCGTCCTTCACACGAGGGGAATGGTTCAGATCACACGTGCCTTTTGCTCCCATGATCCCATCGAGCCTGGATTTCCAAGCTTCAGTGCAGGCTCTCTCTTACGAACAAGCCCTAATTCTGAGCTGTTGCTGTGGGCAGCTCGGCTTACAGAAGTTACCGTTCCCTAGTGGTCAGTCCCTCCCCAGTTCAGACTGGAGATGCCAAGACTCGACCCAAACATGGTGGCACCGAGCAGGTTGGGCAGTCAGCACCACTGTGGTGCCAGGCCAGGACCAGGGAAGTGATGGCTTCCCAACAGCTCACCTGCAGATAGACTCGTCGGCATGAGCAGGTGTCTCGTCCGGACACCGTGCGTGTTCGCGAGGCTTGAGGGGAGACACAGGAAGCGCAGCGAGCAGCCTTGTGTGTCACTGCCACTCCCGATGGCAGTGACAGAGACAGTAGGAAAGCCAAAAGGAGGAAGAGAAAGGGGAGGGGAGGGGCGGCAGCAATGTGGCCTGACCTTGACCCTGGGCAAGACTCCATGTCTCTGAGCCTTGGTCACGGAGTCTGCAAACGCATGACACGTTTGGGGACAGGCGCAGCTCTGGGTCATTGACATCTGCTGAGGCTCTCTGCACCACCCCATTTCTCAGAGCCTCTGCCCTCCTGGGTCTGCATTAGCTCCCGTCAGCCTGTCCCCCCAGGCCCCCTCTCACCAAAGTGACCTCCCTTCCCTTCCCAGCATCCCACAGCTCTGATTAACCCAGGATCGCCGGTCTCAGCTGGGCGTCAGAGGACAGCAGGCGGCTCGATCCAACTCCCCCACCTGCATGAAGGACTTTGCAACCTCTAAGCACTCCTAGAGTTAGTTGCATTTTTTTTTTTAAATAAAAAATGGCACTTTGCTTATTATCCCCAAAGCATGCACCAGAGATGAGATTTCAGCCAGCGTTGCCAGAGTGAAGTCAAAACCTCAGGCACAGTAGGGGAAGGATATTTTGGGCCGGCCGGCCGAGGTCAGCTCATTCCGTGCACCTGTCCCCCGGCAGCTCCACGCGGCCTCTGCCTGTTCACAGCGTCTTTCCTCTCCATGCCTCTGAACCGCCAGTTTCTCTAAAGCTGTTTGCCTTCCCAGAATGGCTTTTTGGGCAGAAGCACCAGGGATTCCAGAGGTGAAGAGACATGGAGAAAGGGGCATTTGCCCAGGCTGCTGGTTTTTCTGAGTCATTTCATAGGGATGGATTTGAGCCACCTTTGTGATGCTGTGATATGAGCTACATGATTGTTTACCTGTGAGTTTGGGCAGAAACGTTCACCGGCAGTGAGAATATAAATCAATGGACTGACGAGACCTTAGAAGGATGTTTTGTAAGAAGAATCAATTTACAATTTTTTTTTTTACCAGGTTGCAAGTCTTTCTTATTGGAAGTGGCATGGCTCTTGGGACTTCATGTGCCCCTTCCCCTCATTCTAAAAATGAGGAACCAGATCCCAGGAATGGTCTGGTCTCTGCCCTTGCTCCTGTGGTCTCGTCCTTGGCTGCCCTGCAGAGAGCTTTGGGAACAAAGGTGGAGTGACGGGGGAATGTCCACCCTTGTGACTGACTGGGAGGCAGGTTCCTCCCCAGACGCCAAGCTGCAGACGGACAACCGAGGCCAGGAACCAGGAAAGGGCACTGCGTTGCGTGCTCAGAGCTCTGAACTGAAGTCCATCTCAGAAACACAGCTCCCCTGCCTGCTCCTGCTAGCAGTGGTCGGAAGGTGTAGAAGTGGCACCAGAGCCATAGCTTGTGGAGCTTAACAAAGAAAAGCCTCCTTGTGCAGGGCGATTGCATAACAGCCCTGCCTCCCGTGGCTGTGGTTGCCTTTCCATTTGCTAGTTAAGGAATAAGAGTTGCAATTTGTCAAAAAAAAAAAAAAGGCTAAAAATACTGCACTGTGCCTCCCAGAGTGCATGGAAGTACCCAAGAAGGTCAGGGAGGTGCAGACACTTTATAACCCGAGCGCACACAGCGCAAGCTGCTCTCCCCTTCCCGGCCGCTTTAGACACCGCTTTGTCCCGTCTCCTCCATCGGAGCTGCTGAGATGTTTTGCTTCAGGCGGGCGTCTTTCTCACGGTGTCAGTCCACGAGGAGCAGTTCCGGTTCTCTGTGGCTGGGACTTAAACGCGTTGCCGGCAGGGAGAGCGGCGGGTCAGAATCACAGCTTGGTAGATTTCCAGTTATCACGGCTCCTCCGCGAGTCTCTGAAAAGTGTAGGTCACTGGGCAAGTGCTCTTGTGCCTGCTGGGGATAGCTGACCCTGAAAACGGTGAAAAAATTAAATTAAGAATTTTTTTTTATTATTGTGCTCCCAGCAAAAACAGTTATGGAACCAGTCAAGTGTCCGTGCCACTGAAGCCTGCGGGCGTAATTGTGATTCCAGGCAGGTTCTTGGAACCCTCGCTTTTCTCTTAACAAAGTGGTTAATTATAGCACAGGATTCTTGAGCTTGCATGGAAAATACCACCGTTTTTCCTTGGGTATCCCTGAATCTCCACTTCTCTCTAGGCCTTAACCAAACACCCACCACTGCAGAGGGATCAAAGAAGGAGCTGTTCTCCCTCCCTTTGTCCTTTGCCCAATTTCAGGTGGAAAAGCAATCAGATGTGCGTTACAGGGCTGCCCGGCCTCTCAGCCCTGGAAGCCGCCCAGGGGTGCAGTTGTGTCTACAACCTGCTCCGGACTCCGCTCCGCTTGGGCATTCGACTGTGACTGCTGCTATTTGTAACTGATACCTCCAGATTTTGCTGCTGAAGATTGATTCCCTCTGAACTTACCCGGTTAACAGAATACATCCGTTTTGTTTTCTAATGCCTGCCTGTTTTCAGTCCACTCAGATGAGCACCAAGCGTCTGATATTTTTGTTGCAATATGTTGCAAGGTGTTGTGTAAGTGATTTGCAACATCTCCATTGCCCTTGGGGGTGGGGGGGACACTGTCAGCTCAAGGGTTTTGACTGCCTGCAGAACAGGGCTCTTCTGGGGTGGGGTTTGCCGGTCTAAGGGTCACTCTGGAAGATTGTGCGGCAGGGAGGGGCCTGAAGGCAGAACAGGCAGAGACAGGGGTGAGGGGTAGACAACAATCAGGGACCCAGAATGCACCAGGACCAGGGAGACAGGGCGAGGGAGAGAGATGGGGAGAGAGAGAGGGAGAGGGAGAGAGGGAGGGGGGGGAGGAGGAGAGGGAGAGAGGGGGAGGGATAGGGAGAGAGGGCAAGGGAGAGAGGGAGAGAGGGAGAAGGAGAGAGGGCGAGGGAGAGGGAGAGAGGGGGAGAGTGGGGAAAAGGGAGAGAGAGGTAGAGAGGGAGAGTGAGAGAGGGGGAGAGAGGGGGGGAGAGGGGGAGAGGGAGAAGGAGAGAGGGGGAGAGAGGGAGAGAGAGAAAGAGAGACAGAGAGAGAGGGAGAGAGGGAGAGAGGGAAAGGGAGAGGGAGGGGGAGAGGGGGAGAGGGAAAGAGGGAGAGAGGGAGAGAGAGAGAGGGAGAGAGGGTGAGGGAGAGGGAGGGGGGAGAGGGAGAGAGGGCAAGGGAGAGAGGGAGATGGAAAGAGGGAGAGGGGAGGAGAGGGGGAGAGGGAGAGAGGGGTAGGGAAAGAGCGAGAAGGAGAGAGGGCAAGGGAGAGAGGGAGAGAGGGCAAGGGAGAGGGAGAGAGGGCGAGGGACAGGGAGAGGGAGCCCAGCAGATATAAGGGGTGAGGGTCAGAGAGGCAAAAATAGAGCCCTCGTGGTTATGGAGGAAAGTGGGACAGGGCCCCTGGGATCCCCCACCACACCACAGAGGCTGTTTTTAACCCAGCTGGAGCTATTTTGCAAGTTTAGTGAGTGCTGTGGAACTCCCCCCTCCCAACCGTGCCTGATTTTCTGGCACCTTGTGGCCATTTGCGGTCTTCCGATGGCTACCCACAAGCCGCTCTGCGTCCACGGAAGCCCAGCAGCAAGGCCGTCCGTCCTCCTTCCAGGCGACACAGTTCGTGGTTAGGAGACCTGCCTCTCCCCACGCGGCCAGCGCCGGTGCTGGCTGTGCCCGGCCCCAGAGACGAATCAGGCAGATCCCCAAGTCTCTGGTCCCCTCAGTCGCCAGAGACTCCTGTGGCTTCTTACCCTTCCCGTCGCCTACCTGCTAAACTCGGCCCACGCGAGACAAGAGAGCCGTGCGCGTGGCCATCCACTGGGAAAAACATCGGCAGCCTCCTGGGTGGGCCGGCTGGAACACCGCGCCACAGCTTCCTTGAGGCCTGAGGGAAGGGGGTTAGGGACAGACGTGGCCTCCTGGGGACGCGGTGCACCGTGGGTTTCCCTGGGGCACGGCTCGGAGAGGGCGAGCTGAAGCCTCGCGGGCTGAGTTTGGTCTGCAAGTGGCGGCCAGCCGTGGATTCCAGGACGCCTCTCTCTTCAACCCGGAGAGTGCAGTACATACATGAAGCCAAAAAACGAAGAATGGATCGAAAATCCCTGGGCTCAACTGTGCCGCTTGCCTGTGTTCCTGCAAAGTAAATGAATTGCTTAATGCTATTCACATGTCGACTGTCTTGAACAACACAGTTATATTTTTGTTCACTTTGACATTGGTGGGCGCTCATCTCAGATATGGTCCTTGAAGATCTTGCCATTTACAGAGGAAGGAAATTGATATTTATGCTTATGAAACACAGGATTTTTCCTAACCGCTAATGGAAATACAGTCCTTTATGACTTTTAAAGACTCTTCAAAGATATTTCATTTGAACCCCAAAGACCCGTGAAGCAGGTGGCAGAAACAAATAACAAAGACAACAAACAAATAAGCAAACAAATTCAGGTACAACAGCATTCGTGTCAAAAAATGCGTGATCTGGGTTAACGTGGGAGAAGTTGGCGGAGAAATCTGTAGCAAGGCTGTTCCTTCGGGTGGCTGATTTCTGCCCCTACACAAGGCATGGAAGGAAGACGGATTCCAGGCTACAGAAGAGTCAAGAACCGAACCGGGGCATCTGGCAGCCTTTGGACGCACACCGTGTATTGGATAATCGCGCTGTGCCGATAGAGACTGACTGCATTGTGCGCTTGCACTGTGGCTAGAGACTGACAGGTCTTTGGGTTCAGCAGATAACACAGGTGTGGGCGTTGGCTTCACACTCAATATGCTGGCTGAGGTGCTCTTGGGCAGTGCCTAGATTAGATTCCTGTCCCAGCTCCTGACTCCAGCTTCCTCCAGTGCCCACCCTGGGAGGCAGCAGGTGACCGCTCAAGTCCTGGGGTCCCTGCCACCCACACGGGCGACCTGGATGGAGCTCCTGGCTCCTGGCTTCCTTCTAGCTGTGCCCTGGCCCTTGTGGGATTCCCGAGAGTGAACCACCAGGTGGGAGCTCTGTCTTTCTTTTTGCCTTTTCAATAAAAGAATTTTTTTAAAAAAGAAATGTATACCTGGACACAAATCTGTGTCTAACTCTTAAATGATTCAGAACCAACCGATAGTGTGTGTGTGTGAGAGAGAGAGAGAGAGAGAGAGCGCAAATGTGCTACAAGGTCATCTATTGGTATCTGTGCAGTTACTTTACTCAGAATAACACTAATTGAAATGTTTCAGCTTGGATTTGGAATTCAGAAGTCCAGGGTGCTGAGAGCCACGAGGAGGCCGTGTTCAACCGAACAGCGCAGGGTGTTTTGTTTTCCTTAACTGTCTCACCCAGAAGCCGCTGACACCCCAGGATCCAAACAAGCCTGTCGAACCTCGTAGCCTTTTTATTATTCTTTTACTCTCAGATAAATTATCCATTATGTTCCTTATTGAAAAACGCACGCCGGCTGCCAGCCCGCTCAGCACCAGGGAGAAGTTTTGCTTCTGCTCCGTGGCTCTAACTTTCCCAGGCGACACCCTGGGCAGCCTTCTCCCCGGCACTGGATGCTCCCAGCTCAGCTCTGGCTCCCCCCCGCCCCCAGCCTAGGGCCTCTCCGACAAGTTGGTCTTCGAAAGATTCGTGCAAACTGTGCATCCTAAAAAAAAAAAAATTGCCTGGATATCAAAATATATTTTTTACCAAAGTAAGCGTCTCTTGATTCCATTTTCCATGAACTTTTTGAAGTACCCTCATATTTCAAGAAATTATATAAATTATCTAATTCCTTTAAACTCCACTTCCAAGGCGTAAGCGTTTGGTGCAGTGGCCAAGAGTCTGCCTGGGTTCCTGCACCCCACACTGCAGTGCCCGGGCCCCAGTGCCTGCTCTGCCTCCGGCTCGGCTTCCTGCAGGCGACGGCTCGGGTGCTGGGTCCCTGGACCTCATCTAGGAACCTGGACGGACTGTGGCTCTGGGCCTCACTCTGGCCTAGCCCCGGCTACCACGGGCACTTCAGGACTGGGTAAATGGAAGATCTCTGTCAGTCAGTCAATCTCTTTCTTTCTGCCTTTCACATACATAAAACAAATAAAATAAAAAGTTAAGAACCCCTCTGCTTCCCACAGCTGGAGCAGTGATACACACAAGCACTGGACATATAATCTTACCTGATTGTGTTGTGTGGACTGTTACTTTACGTCATTGTGAATCTCTTATCCATTTTTCTGGAGAACAATTTTTTTCTAGAATAATCCCTGACAATAGGCTAGAATAGGCATGTAACAAAGACCCCTCAGGTGTCTGTGTTTTGGTGGGAGACACCAGAAGCACTGGGCAGGCTGGCAGGGACCTCACTCAGCTCAGAGGGGCAAGTGGATGTCTGAGTGAGGGTCTCCCCAGCCTGGCCCATGAGGCACAGAGCCCCCAGCCGAGTGGACAGCTCAGGAAACCACAGCAGGGGTCCTCATCACCTCCCCCAGGAAGAGACATGCTTTTGTCACTTTCTGTCCGGTTTGATTGGCGGGTGCTGGTCTGGCCGTGGGGCTGCGAGACTTTTAATGGGAGATGCGTTTCCACAGAGACCACAGGAGTAGCACATTCTTCCTTAAGACCATCCGGGTCCAGCCAGTTTTCACGGTGCCTGGGCATCGTGGAACTCCGACAGGCCTTAAGCCCTCTGCGAGGGCAGGCGGGCGCTGTAGGCGTGCCAGCAGCCGCTGGGAAGTCCCCCCAAGCGTGTCATTCTGCACACCGAAGCGGCAAGGCCCGGTGTGAGGTGGGATTCGGAGCGACAGAGGCTTAGTCTTCTCGTTTTGTTTTCTGTTTTAGGGACCAGCCTGTAAGCAGCCTGTCTTATTAGTTTTGCTTCCATGTGGTCAGATAGATGCACTAGAGGAGTCTTAACTTCTCGGGCTATTGGAAATTGCGGTTTCAGATCCTACTGGGAAACACACAGCAGTGGAAACAGACAGAGGCGACGGGCTCGATGCTGGGGGCTTTGCGAAAACGACTTCCCGGCCCCAGAGTGGCTCCGTCTTGTACTTGACTTAAACTCGGGCACCGAGGAGGTAGCAGCTATTCCCAGGCCTTGGGGGCTGGGGATGGCAGTGGCCCCGTCACCTCCACCGTGCACGCTGCGTGGAGGCTGGAGAGGGTCCCAAGGCAGTGCACGTCCACAGCCCTTCCTTTCCCCTCTCCCCCGTGCTCGCAAATGTTTACAAACTCTGTGATTCTGACGACCCCACTTGATGGTTGCTGCTCTCCCTCCTGTCGCTGGGCGAGTTCAAGCCCCACCTTACCCCCCAGGGCCGGTGCAGAGCCCCACTCATCAGCTCAGCCTCCTCTCTGGGCTGGTAGATCTCTACATAAAGAACGATGTAGACACAGACTGTGTGCTCACGGGCCACACCCAGCTGCACCAGACCGCCAGCACGCATGCCCCTTCTCACTCGACTCTGGCACCTGCAGAACTCACCTGCGCGTGTAATCTGTTTGCAGGGGAAGAATCCCTTAGACAGTGTTTGCCATGTGCACAGCTTCTGTCTGGAAGCAAGACATCTCTGCAGGAGGAAATCTCGCTGACAGAAGGGGAGAAAAAAATATGATCGGGTTCCTGTGGATACTGCACCGCTATAAATCCATGGCCTGGTTTCATCAGCCTTCCTCTTGCTAGGCACAACTGTGCATTTTCAGGTTCAGTTTGAACTGAAGCCAGGAGACAGGAGCTGCTTCTGGGTCTCCTACACGGGTGCCGGGGGCCAAGCCCTTGGACCATTTCTGCTGCTATCCCAGGCCATTAGCAGGGAGTTGGATTGGAAGTGGAGCAGCCAGATGGCCACATGGGATGCTGGCCTTGTGGGTGGCAGCTTTACCCAGTGCGCCACCTCCTAAGCGTGTTCACTCAGCAGTGGGGATCGGCCCATGTGCTGGCTGGGAAGCGTGTTTCTTGTTGGTTTCAGTTTTGGAATTTAATTCCCAATTTCAGGACTTATTTCAGAAATCACAAGGATTCATATCAAGTAATGCTAACGCCTGAGAGCTGGCGGGGTCTTAGGAAATTAAGTCGCGTGTACAGATTCAGGATCAGCGTGTCCGAGTGGGTGAACCTTGGTTCTAAATGTCTTTGTCTGAAGTTCTATTTGTTTGGTTTTTTATATACATATATTTGAAAGGCAGGGTATCAGAGAGAGACAGAGAAACACAGAAGCCGAGAGATCTTCTGCCCGCTGGATTACCTCATCGTGACATTGGCTGGGTCAGCAGTAGGAGACTCATCTGGGTCTCCCACGGGGGTGGCAGGGACTCACGTACCTGGGCCGTCACCTGCTGCTTCCCCAGGGTCCAATAAGAAGGAACTGGATTGGACGTAGAGCCGGGACTCCAACCTAGGTGCTCCGATTTGCTCATCCCAAACGGCGACTTGACCAGTGCTCCAAACACCTGTCTCCCTGGTTCCACACTCCATCGCTGGCGCTGGCTGGTGTCTGGGATGGGACTGAGAGCCTGAATAAATTCTTTCTGGTGCTGCTTGCATTCTACAGAAATCCTCTCCTTTTAATCCTGGCCGCAGCGATAGCCTTTTACTGGAGATAGCTAGAAATATAATTTCAGCTTTGATTATGTTTTAAAAGTATGCCGATTAAAAGTGAGACCACGTGACGCAGTCTCCAGGAGGTAGGAACTGTTACCATCAGTGTGTGAATTCGAAGGACAGAATTTCATCCACTCTGATGCTCTAAGCAACAGGGCCAGCTTGCTTCTACGTGGCAAGAAATACAAGAAATACGTTGGGACAAAATGTAAGACATGTACTGAATGGAAGGAAATGCCTCCACTCAACAATTAATTTATTAATTTTTAAAAAAGGAAGTATTTATTTATTTGTAAGGCGGGGCATGAGACACCCCCCCCCCACACACACACAGAGAGAGAGAGAGAGAGAGAGAGAGAGAGAGAGATCATCTGTCTGCTGGTTCATTGCTCAAATTTCTGCCATAGCCCAAGCTGGACCAGTTTGAAGCCAGGAGGCAGAGACTCCACCTGCGCCTCCTCCGTGGGTGGCAAGGGCTCAGACACTTGGGCCATCACACGTGCCCTCCCAGGCACGTTAGCAAAAAGCTGGATCCTCATGGAAGCAGCTAAGACTCCAACTCGCACTCCGGTATGGGATCCAGGGGTACCATGTGGCAGCTTGACCCCTGTAACCACAGTGCTGGCCTTTTGTTAATTTTATTATTCATAATAGGAAGAAAGATACATACATTTAATTTTAAGCGTGATCTGAATTTCTCTTTTTCTTATTTGTAAACCAGAACGTTTCAGTGTGCAGAATGTACCGAGGGCTTCTGATTTCAGCTTTGACATCCTCCAGAAGAACAGATACTTTCTGTGTTGAAGGCGGTTTACCCAGGACCTGTGCTGTACCACTTGTCTTTCCTTGGTTCTTCCATTATTTTGCTGGAGGGATTAAATTGGCAGGGACTCAAGTACGTGGGCCATCCCCTGCCACTCCCGAGGGTTCAGTTTGAAGCAATTGGGTTGGAAGTGGAGCCAGGACTTGAACCCAGGTACCCTGATTTGGGATGTGGCATCCCAAGTGGTGCGGACCAAGTGATACACATTTGGATTTCACAAACTCCTCTGCTCTTATTCTCCATCTAAGTTTTTAAACATTATTTATCCGTGTTCATTTTGCTTGATAGGCAAAGAAACAGCTTCCTGCTAGTGCACACCCTGGGAGGCAGCAGGTGATGGTTCAAGGAGTTGTGTCCCTGTCACCCGTCTCAGAGACCTAGGCTGAATTTCTGGCCCCTGGCTTTGGCCTAGCTCAGCCCTGGTTCACTCAGGCATCTGGGGAGTGAACCAGCCAATGGATGATCGATTTCTCTCTCTCTCTCTCTCTCTCTCTCTCTCTCTGCCAAATAAAATCAACAAAAACATTTTAAAGACATCTTCTCATATAATAGAACCAATGCAGAAATACACCATCTATATTCTGAGGTTACAGTTGTTTCAAGGAAGAAAAATCTCATTGAGCCATATTATTACATGGCGCCCCACCCAGGACTTGTGCCAACAGATGATTATTAGGTTCCATAATACACCTGGAAATTCTTTGCACAGGAAAATGAGGAGTCTGTGTTCTCTCTCAGAATGTGAGCTGAAGTGTATGATAACTTTTAAAGATTTATTTAATTTATTTGAAAGGCAGAGTTATATAAATAGGGAGACATACACACACACACACACAGAAAGAGAGAGAGAGAGAGAGAGAGAGAGAGATCTTCTGGTTCACTCCTCAAATGGCCACAATGACCAGGGCTGGGTCAGACTGAAGCCAGGAGCCAGGAGGTGCATCTGGGTCCCCCAGGTGGGTGCAGGGTTGCATTAGTAGAGAGGTGGATTAGAAGTGGAGCAACCGAGACTCAATCGGCACCCATATAGAATGCCCGCTACACTTCAACTCCAGCCCTATGATGACTTTTGATGACTAAAAGTGGGGACCTGACACTGGGCACCCTCTGCCTGGCTCTCCCGCTCCATAGGACACACACATCACCATGGAGAGCCTGTGTTGGCGAGAGACCCCATGAGAGGCACACGTCTCCTACGGGATTGCCTGGCCCTGGCTGTGCAGCCGCTGCTGTCAATGTCGCTCCAGCCCTGGTCCCAGGGAGATGAGAGGAGGAGCCTGGCAGAGGCCCCAGCTCACGCCGTCCACAGCTGTACCCTGTGAGCTGCTCTGGAGTCCTGCACAAACCAAGAGAGCCAGTGATGGCTCTGCTCTTGAGCCACCACGTTTAGAAGGATGGTTTATTAAGCAGCTTAGAAAATGGCCTGCATCGGGTCGGGTGTTTGCAGAGGGCTTTAAAGACCAGAGAAACGATCGCAAAGATCAACTCCCCAGGAAACACCTGTTGTACCCGCCGGAGCACCCAGGGCCCCTTCTCAGGGAGACACGGATCCCGTGTCCCCCACCTGCAGTGCCCCGCCTTCTGTGTGGGTCACGGCCAACACTGAGTGTGGCTCAGGGTCTCTGTGTGTTTAGGTGCATGTGTGTCTGTGGTTGTGTGTCTCTGTATCTGTATGTATGTGTGTGTCTGCACGTGTGTCTGTGTGTCTCTGTGTACGTGTTTGTATGTGTATGTCCGTGTGTGCTTATGTGTATGTCCGTGTGTGTCTATCTATATGTACGTGTGTGTTTGTACATGTGTCTGTATGTCTACGTATGTGTGTGTATCTGCATGTGTCTACCCAGGTTTGTCTGTATGTCTGTTTGTGTCTACAAGTGTCTCTGTTTGTGTCTGTGTTCATATGTGTTTCTGCACATATATGTGTATGTATGTATCTCTGTATCTGTATGTGGGTGTCTGCACGTGTGTCTGTGTGTTTATGTGTGTCTGTATGTGTGTGCATCTACATGAGGGCGTTTGTCCGTGTGTCTCTGTGTACATGTCTGTATGTGTATGTCTCTGTGTGTGTCTGCATGTATGTTCCCGGATGGATATGTCTATCTATGTTTGTATCTGCACATGTGTGCCCTTGTGTGTCTGTCTCAGTATGTCTGTGTGTGTCTGTGTGTGTTCTGTATTTTCCCAATTTATCCAAGGGAGCTAAGTAATCTCGCTGTGGTTTCTTTCTGCGCGCACACACAAAGATCCCAGGGAGAGAATATTGGTTATCAATTGAGCTTTAAAGCAGATGTGGGAGAGCCCTGAGGGAAGAATGTACAAACCAGAAGGAAACAAGAATCGAAACCCTGCAATGTTCCCATTATCCACATGAATTGCAAACTAAGTTCAGGATGCTATGTAGGAGCCCAGAGGCCTCACGAAGCTGTGGAATAAATTGGTGGGAACTGTCAGTTACTCACGTGATGGTGTTGTAACCTAAGATTATCACCATTTTAGAAACCGCATCTCAGCGACGGTAGTCACGGAATCTTATTTTCCAAAGCCTGCTTACGTCACCGCTGATTAAACACCAAATCATGTCCCCAAGACCCGGTAACTGCCATTCTGGGTACAGACTCAATGTTCCACTCACAGCTCCGATGCCTTCTGGGTCAAGGCCCACGGGACCATAACGGCAGAAGCCCGTCTCCGAGCAGACCTGCCTGGGACCAGGGAAGGCAGCTGTGCAGGTGCTGGGCGGAAGAGCTTACAGTCCTGCTGTGGTCCTGGGTGGCTCAGAGCAGCGAGCACGTGTGCTGTGCTAGTGACCGGTCACGTATGTACACATGTCTGTATGGAGCAGGGACATGTAGAGTCCCCAGACTGTGAAGCAACAGGAGTGTCAGCTTTAGATAGAAACAAGAATACACCTGTCGTAAAGCTCGTGTGTCCTCAACACAGTGGCAGGTCAGGCAGAGTTAGAGAGACAGAGAGAGAGAGAGCAAGAGCAGGGGCTTCCATATGTGGGTTCACTCCCTAAATGGTTGCGATGGCCAGGACTGAGCCAGGCTGAAGCCAGGAACCTGGAACTCCATCCAGGTCTCCCACGTGGGTGCAGGAGCCCAGGCACTTGGCCATGATCTGCTGCTTTCCTGGGTGCATTAACAGGGAGCTGGATTGGAAGTGGAGCAGCCGGGACTCGAACCAGTGCTGACATAGGTAGCCGGCTTAATCCGCTGTGGCAGTCCCTCCTTGTGGGCTTTCTCCTGAGGCATTTTACTTTAATATCCTCTCATCCTGGACAAGGTAGAATCCTCATTGCCAGTGTTAGTTAAAGGCAGACCTTGTACGTGTCGGCCTATAATTCCAGCTGCGATCATTTGAAAATCACATTTATGTGAATGTCCAGGTACAGCGGTATGTTTTTGACAACTGAAATATTAGAATTTTGATTCCTGGGGAATAGTGGCTTTGTTTGAGAAAGGAAAGGCTTTCAGAGATGTGGGAAGCCTTGTGCTAGGAAGATTCCTTCCATTTACTTCACAAAGGCCCAGCCCCGTGAAGACAGCCAAAGTCCATCTGACGTCTGGCTCAGAGTGTCCCAGTCTGCTGACGCGGTAAAGAGAGGCCCGGGGCGGCTCACCAGTTCTCAAAGTCCCATGAGATGTGTGCGCTCCCAGCAGCCGAGATGTGCCGACCTGTGGGCTGAGCGCTCAGGTGAGCATTAAATGCTTCAAGATTTCCTTTTCAAATGCATTTTATTTGCTCATTTGTTTTCACTGCATTTGAAAGACAGAGACAGTTCACTCCCCAAATGCCACAACACCAGGGCTGGGCCAGGTTGAAGCCAGGACCTGGGACTCCACCCAGGGACCCAGGGACTTGCGCCATCACCTGCTGCCTCCCAGGGTGTGCGTTAGCAGGAAGCAGGATCTGAAGTGGAGGAGCTAGGACTTGAACCAGGCACTCTGATAGGGGAAGTGGGTGCCCCAAGCAGTGCCATAACCATGGCCCCCAACACGTACCTCCTTTTGCTTCCCTGGCCCCTTACCCAGACACCCATGTCTGTGCTACTATCTGCGTCTCCTGAGGATCAGGAGGGGTTGAGTGATGTGCTGACTCCAACAGATCCACACAGCGGAACCAGGAGTCCCACCAACCTCTGCTGCTGTCCACTGCAGGCTGAGGCAGGGGGATCGCTCCTCCTGCCGGAGATGGGGGATGGGGGAGGCCCCGAGGGCTGATTGCAAGGAGAAGTTTAGTCTTTACACGGAGCAGGGCGGGTCCATCCTGTGTGCTGTGCGTCTGAAGACCCGCCCTGGTCGAACGACTGACTCACACTGACCGTGAGGGCCTGTCTCGGCTGGCACAGAGCCAGAGTCTCCGTGTGCCTGTCTCGCCCATATCTCTCTCTGCAAAACGTGTTTGCAGCACCCTTTCTATTTATAGAATGAAATGCTTCTCTCTGGAGCCAGAGGGCCCTCGAGACGGCCGCGGGAGGCAGGTGGCATAGGCGCGCCGTGAGCACAGTTGTAAAAAGTGCCACCTCTGTGTCCAAGGACGCACGAGGGACTCAGGGTGCTGCTCCCATGTCTCATTTTGGCTTCTGGGACTTGCTGGCTTGAGTAGAAGGATTCCGAGTTCTGGGATTCCTGCTGCATATACCCCAAGGCCAGACACTGCTCCCACGAGAGGAGAGGCTGTGACCATGATGTCACACAGGGTCTCTCCTCCTTAGGAAACCACCGAGTGTGAGACAGAAGCCACATCAGGTCCTGGACCAGGGCTTCCAGCTCCTGGTGTTGCCACTATTGTTTGTGTTTTAAAGGTGGAAGGACCCGTGAAAGAGGGAGAGGGAGAGGGGGAGAGAGAGAGGAAGAGGGAGAGGGAGAGGGAGAGAAAGGGAGAGGGAGAGAGGGAGAGGGAGAGAGGGAGAGAGGGAGAGGGAGGGGGAGGGGGAGGGAGAGGGAGGGGGAGAGGGAGAGGGAGAGAAAGGGAGAGGGAGAGGGGGAGAGGGAGAGAAGGGGAGAGGGAGAGAGGGAGAGGGAGAGGGGGGAGAGGGAGAGAGGGGGAGAGGGAGAGAGGGGGAGAGGGAGAGAGGGGGAGAGGGAGAGAGGGGGAGAGGGAGAGGGAGAGAGAGAGGGAGAGGGAGGGGGAGGGAGAGGGAGAGGGAGGGGAGGGGGAGGGAGAGGGAGAGGGAGAGGGAGAGAGAGGGGAAGGGGGAAGGGGAGGGGAAGAGGGAGAGGGAGATCTTCCATCTACTTGTTCACTCTCCAAATGCCTGCAGCCATCAGGACTGGGCCGGGCTGAAGCCAGGAGTCGACCTCCATCCTGGTCTCCCACAGGCGTGGCAGAGACCCAAGCGCGTGAGAGCTCACGGCTGCCTGCCAGGGTTTGCATCGGCGGGGAGCTGGGACCAGAAGCAGAGATGGGAGCTGAGTGCAGACGCTTCCACGTGTGACGTGGGCGTCCCGAGTGGCATCTCACCTCTGCACCAAGCGCCCACTCCCATTTTCTTATTCAGAATCTCCTTAGTGAGCTGTCTCTTGGGGTACATCCCTCCCACAAAGAGGATCCAAATATACCGAAACTCCAAAGATAAACCACGAAGAGGTGTTTTAACATTGGAGGGTGAACCAACGGCAAAAAGGAAGACCTTTCTCTCTGTCTCTCTCTCTCACTATCCACTCTGCCTGTCAAAAAAAAAAAAAAGGTTTATCTATTTATTTGAAAGGCAAAGTATCAGAGATGAGCAGAGACAGTCTTTCATCTGCTACGGTTCACTTCTCCTGTGGCCACAATGGGCCTGGAGCCTGGATCTCTCGTGTCGTTGGCAGGGCCCAAGCACTTGGACCATCTTCTGCTGTTTCCCAAGCACATTAGCAGGGAGCTGGATTGGAAGTGGAGTAGCCGGGACTCGAACCGGTGTCTATAGGGAATGCTGGCATCGCAGGTGGCAGCTTAACCCTCCGCACCACAAAGCTGGCCCCTGAATGTATTTTTTTTTAAGTATTTGTCAGAGCAATGTTGTTACATAGCAACAGGTATGAGCTTGTCAGACACTGGGGAGGGATTCAGTTGAAATAAAAAAAAAAATCTTGAAAAGGAAAATCCCTAAAGAAGAAATTCTTTGGTGAATCCCTGTGAAAAGCGCAGTCTGATGTCTCACAGGACAGACATCAAATGTGTCGCTGCCACCTGGCTGCACCAGCCCCAGGCGTGGTGCAGAGCTGGAGTCGTAGCTTGAGCGTCACGGTGCTTGTGGACGGACGCTGGTCGTCGGAGACGCGGGTTCTGCTCGTCCTGGGGGCCCCCTCCCTTTTCTCGTCCTCAGAGATGCTGCCCCTTAGGGCAGCCCCGCTGTGTTCCCCCCTGCACGTGATGTAGCGCCACCAGCACCCTCGTGGGAGCACAGGCCACGCCCCTCGCGGCCACGTAACCAGCTTCCAGGGGAGCCTCAGTGAGTGTGTGTGGGAAGGCAGCCCCGAGAGTGCACCTGTTGCGCTCCTGTGTGCACAACGTATTCCGTTATTAAAAAGCACACGGCGGCAGCCTGGGCTGCACCCTGGTGGTGATGTGCCGGCCTCTCCGTGGGACCAGGTCAGGTTTGAAGGGTGAAGCGGCTGGGGTGTGTGGGTGTCCCATAGCTTGTGAGAGACGACGGGAGAGTGCTGGGGAGATTTGGGAGGGAGAGCACAGCCAAGCACCCTGCACTTAACACCCTTAGCCACCAGGTTCAAGGTTGGTTTTCACGCTGGTTAAGGGTGGGGGCCCCTGGAGCGTACCCTGGGAGCATCAGCTTTGTCTCTGTGGATGTGAGATTAGCTGCAATGAATTCCATAGAACCGGGAAAACGGACTCACACTTCATGAACAAAAGGCCAAAAATTAAAATAAAAAAAATCTTTCCACTGTGTTGATCAGACCTCACCTTTGCGACTTGCACGTCTACTTTTTTTTTTTTTTTTAAGAGAAGCTGGCTTTTCTTCCTCAGACCCGCGTGGATGTCTGGCTTCTGCTGGGCGCTCTCTATCCATTTTCCCTTTGTGAACACGGAGGTAACTCATTGCACTTCTGAAAGCAGGGAGTTAATCCTGCTCACGTGGGCCCAGTGCCCAAGCCTTCATGCGGCACAGAATCCCCTGCAGAGACCAGAGCAGAAGGTAGCAATGTCCCTTTAGGCCCATTCGACAAAAGCAGTAGATTTTGTTCCGAAAGCCGAGCGGCTACAGACACTGCGAGCAGCAGGAAGGCCTTTCACAGTGCAAGGAACCTTGCTGCCTGGAATGAGAGCTGCCAGCCGTGGCAAAATATCAAGGAGTCCTTTCTACCACCACTTAGCATTGGGGGAAAAAAAATCGCTAACCCACGCTGCTCGCTCCAGTGTCCCAACAAATAGCCTGCATTTTTATATTTGCATGGGGTGTTGTGCTTGCTAAGAGGGATGTTCTGCCAGATTGTACCTTCCTGTTTGTACCCAAACGCACAGAAGGAAGGGAGAGACTGTAATTGGAGACGTCCTCAGTTAAAATCCATTCTCAGCGAGGACCTCAGATAACCTTCCTCTTTTTATAGACCGGCCTTTCACCAAGATTGCATAGGGATTTTCAAACACATTGTCTTGGGTGTCAAGTTTAATCCTGTAGCGCTGGACTGAAGACTAGACTGTGGCAATCAGAAAGTTGTTCAGCCAGCTGCCCCCAAGGGTTCAAAAAGGATTGGTTTTGAATTAAAAAGATCGAAGAGCCTATGTTCAATTAACCTGGAGAGACCAGGCACTTAATGATGATTTTTCTAAAATACACTCTTCTCTTTTTTATTTATTAAAAGTTATTAAATTGAGAGCGAGAACATGCACTTCCTTCTGCTGTGTGTCACATGCATGACCCCGGAACAGGAAGTGACCTGTAGCTATTCCCCGTCTTTAAGAAATGGAATTAGGCAGTAGTATGGACTCAACTTAGGCTCGAGAAAGACCCTTAGCAGGGGGATTATTAACTGAATGGGAGAGAGCGTCTGGCCTCTTGAGGTTACTGTTTTACATACGGTCTTGTAGAGTGGTTGGCAGATGCTCCATGTTGGGGCCTGGTTCAAGTCCTACCCACGCCACTTCCAATCCAGCTTCCTACTAAGGCACACCTTGGGGTACAGCAAAAGATGACCTAAGTATTTAGGTTCCTGCCACCCTTGTGGGAGACCCAGATGGAGGCCTGGTTCCTGGCTTCAGCTCGGCTCAGCCCCAACTATTGCAGGCCTTTGGGGAGTGAGCCAGCAGGTGGGTGAGCCCTTGTCTGTCTCTCTGCCTTTCAAACAAGATGAAAAGAAACTTTCAAAAATCACAAGGGGCCGGCGCCGCGGCTCACTAGGCTAATCCTCCGCCTGCGGCGCCAGCACCCCGGGTTCTAGTCCTGGTTGGGGCGCTGGATTCTGTCCCAGTTGCTCCTCTTCCAGTCCAGTCTGCTGTGGTCCGGGAGGGCAGTGGAGGATGGCCCAGGTCCTTGGGCCCCTGCACCCGCATGGGAGACCAGGAGAAGCACCTGGCTCCTGGCTTCGGATCAGCACAGCTCTGGCTGTTGTGGCCATTTGGGGAGTGAACCAGCAGAATGGAAGACCTCTCTCTCTCTGGCTCTACCTGTCTCTGTAACTCTGCCTTTCAAATAAATAAAATAATTATTTTAAAAAAAATTACAAAAAGTATTTGGAATTCTTTTCTACTGGATGTATTCTTTACCCCACCTATCCACTCAATCATATGTTTGTATCCGTCTGGAATAATGGATATTTATCTCCTGCTTTGGTGAATGACCCAGTAGTACTTCACTCACTTTTGCTCAACTTGTTCTAGTTTTGTATATTTTAAATACAAGTCCTTCACCAGATGCATGCATTGATGAAGATACTTCGGGGCTGGAGCTGTGGCACAGTGGGTAAACCTGCAGTGCCGGCATCCCATGTGGGCACCAGTTTGAGGCCTGCCTGCTCCACTTCCGATCCAGCTTTCTGCTATGGCCTGGGAAGGCAGTAGAAGATGGCCCATGTGCTTAGGCCCTTGTGCCACGTGGGAGACATGGATGAAGCTCCTGGCTCCTGGCTTCGGATCGGCACAGCTCCAGCCGTATGGCCATTTGGGGAGTGAACCAGCAGATGGAAGACCTCTCTCTCTGCCTCTGCTTCTGCCTCTCTGTAACTCTGTTCTTTCAAATAAATAAATAAATAAATAAATAAGTATTTAAAAAAAGATGAAAGTACCTCAAAAAGTTTATGGGTAAAGAGCATTAAAATATGCATCTATTTTGTGGCAAGCAGTGAAATCCGTGCACAGTTTTTTCATAATGGGTGCTTTCCGTGAGCTTTTGGAAGAACCCTCATGACTCCTCCCACTCTTTGGCTTCTCTCTCTCTTTTGCAGAGCAAATGTTTTCAATTTTATGCAATCCAGTCTATCCATATTTTTCCTTCAATGGATCGTGCTCTTGGTGCTCACTTCAGGGTCATGTAGACTTTCTGAGATTTTCTTCTAGCATTTCTGCGATTCTCTGTGGCAGCTCCAGCTCCGTGTTCCCTTGGAGATGGTTTCGGTGAGAAGTGTCAGGTCTGTGTCTCAGCTCACTTTGCTGGGTCACTGTGTTGACAGTGTTTGTTGGGAGACTCCCTTTCCTCCCACCTTTATTAAAGATCAATTGATTTATTTTTGATTAAGTTACATCAAGAAATACCCATGACTGCCTCCATATATTGTAGGTCTCTTGACAACGTCTGGAGAAAGCTGGTGAGGTTAACTGGAGCATTGGCGTTGGCATTGATGGAAAGTTAATGATGAGGAGGGCAGTGCGGGAGAGCAGCATACAGCAGAGAAGTGGATGGGTGGCGCACTGGAAACTCCACGTAGTGGGTTACCATGGGGTCCGTGGAGTAACAGCTCGGCCACAGGCGCCATGAAGAGGAGGAAAGACCCAGAGGCACTGGGACGCCCTGCCTGTTTGCATGGCAGGAGCTGAGCACGGTGAGGGTGCACCTGCTGGGCACAGCAGGGGAAGGACACCCAAAGAATGCAGGCCAGCTTCCTGTGTCTGGGCTGGGCGGGAGGGCACGGCTGTGTTCTCTGGGGTTGATTTTGGGTGAGGCTGACATTCGGAGGAGGCAGCTGGGTGAAGTAGATGAGTCTCTCCAGCGTGAGGCGCCCTCCTCCAACCCTGAACAGAACAAGAGAGGACGCTTCCCGCCCGATGGTCTTCCGAGTGGGACGTGGGCTTTTCCTGCCTTTGGGTGCGCCTGGCTCTCTGGTCTTCCAGATGGATTGACTGGAGCTCTTGCATTCCTATGTAACGATGCTATCTGATTGTAGAATTGATACACCCAGCTTCCCATGATGCACCTGTGGCATTAGGGACCACGGGCACATGCTCAGACCCCACCCTGTTTGCATATCTAATAGGGTCCCACCCCTTCCTTATAAAAAGAGGTGGAAGGCGGGAGAGAGCGCTCTTTCCTCCATGGACCCTGATTAGGGGAGCTGCTCTGTTTTCTGTCTTCCACCCTGGAATGCACTGGATGGACCTGTGTGTGCTCTGTGCGCCTCTCCCACTCTCTGGCTCCCCCACCCTTCCCTGTTAGAGCCACCATTTTTTTTCTCATCTCTCTCATTTAGGGACAACTCTGTGGCCACCCCATGTTGGGTATTTCTCACCCACTCACGCATGGGTGTGTCAGTTTATTCATTCCCTGCCAAATAAACTCTTCCTATTTGCACACGACACCGCTCTCCACTTAGTGTTTCTATCTCCGTGGGAGACAAGGACTCGTTGCCCATGTCAAGACTGGGATCTGAGCTCCATTGTCAGGTCCCCTGGTCTCTATCCGCCGGCTCACCCTGCACACCCTGGCACCCGTCGGCCTGTGTAGTCCTGAGCCAGCCCCCTGGGACAGCGCCACTTAGGGACACACAGCTTATTAATGGTGACGGTGGAGAGCCCTGATGAGCTGGCCATGTCTCTGTTGGGTCTCGTGACGGGGTCAGATGGGTCCTCCCGGCAGGCAGAGCTTCCTGTGGTCAGCTGGCCTCAGCCTTCGGCAGGGCCGCTCCCTGCCCTTGACACTCGCCAACCTGACAGCCCAGATGGAAAGCCGGAGCCACGCTGACTGGGGACTCCCCGGTCACACACCTGCACTGCTCTTGTTGGCCGCCCTTGAGCTGGCTGGGCCTTGTCAACATTGCTGTGTTAGCTGATCCAGCAGGTTTCCAGGAACACGGAGAGCAGGTGTGCGGTCCCCGCAGGAGCCGTCTGTGACTTAGGGAAGAGACTGTGGGTTCCTCCCTCCGTGCTCCGCTGAGCAGTGGCCTGGCCCGCTTCGGAGCAACAATGAGGACCACGAGGACCACCGCTCACCTCTGCAGTCAAACAGGACCCCAGGATCGGGGTCTGGGCAGTGAAGTTTGCTCAAGGCCAACATCCAAGTTCTCATTCTGCTCGAACGGAAGAGCAAGATTAAGAGAGAAAGACGGCCGCGCTGAACACAGAGGACAGAAGTGCTTCGCCCCCGTCTGTTTTAGCCGTCAGTTTCTTCTTGAGAGGGAGGTTGAGTCTCTTCCTGGCAGACAGGCTCGGGCCGCCTGAGCCCGGCATGGCCCACGGAACGGAACGAATGATTAGATTTCGCATCAGTCAGAGAAAGACAAGGTGCGTATTCTTCCTCCCCTGTGTTTCATCATGAAATACAGGCTTTGCTTGCACTGCGTATTTGCTTAACCAGGTCCTAGGAGCCTTGAATTCAGAAAAAGGGGAAAACAGCGTCTGAGAAGGCAGAGCAGCCGCTCCGAGGACTTTCCCAGGTGGGAGCGCACGCGTCCACTCGCCCGGCACTCCGCGGCGTCTTGGCTGCCTGCACCCGGCCTCCAGGCCCAGGGCTCAGCTCCCTCACCAGCGGGTTCTGGGACCATCAGTGGCCGTAGAATGCTGGTGTTTGTATTTCAGAAACTGCTTGTTGGTGCACATCTGCATGGTAAGCTGTGATAATAACGATAAACACGTCGATGACTTCTTTAGGTTTTTCCTTACATTTAGACTTCTAGCCCAGACTTGAAAATGCTAAGGATTCAAGGATTTCCTGACAATGCCCTCAACGCTGGCTTCCACGCCGATTTCTACAAGTGGACACCCACTTGAGTGCTTCTGGAATGTTGCTA
The DNA here is from genome assembly GCF_033115175.1 of Lepus europaeus. Lineage (NCBI taxonomy): Eukaryota > Metazoa > Chordata > Mammalia > Lagomorpha > Leporidae > Lepus > Lepus europaeus. The sequence goes on along the minus strand of NC_084840.1, from coordinate 96,733,929 downwards.
GGACCCCCTTGTTGGGAACCTCCAGCTCTGTCGCTCACCTCATGTTGCACGTTGTCGTCCATTTGAAGTTCAGTTTGAAGTTATGCTGTTCTTGAGCCAGGACAGCTCACATCAGAGTGACGAGCGTAGCAGTCAGCATCAAGACCCCGCCGGGCGCGTTGGGCCAGAGTGCCTGATGCCTAAACTCCAGCAGTGCCCAGAGAACCTGCTGGAAGCTCCGGTTGGGTGGCCCCCATCCCTCTCCCTGGGACCGCCCAGTGTGGGTAGGAAGCTGGAACCACGTTTTCCTACTTAGAGGAGCAACTTTGCAGATGATCCGTTGGGCCACATGGCAGGGAAAGAGGCCAGATCCGAGATCCAGAAAAACATTGGCATTTCAGGACAATGAACGTACATTTCTCAATATTAGGAGAAAAAGAATTTCAGAGAAAAGGAAACATCCTGTCGTTATTGCAAGTTTTACAGCTAAAAATATTGTTCACCAAGTTTCACTTATTATGTTAATACTGAGAGGCTTTTTTTCCTCCCTCACTAAAACTCAGGATTGTCCCCATACGATGTCTATAAATAAATAAAGGTGAGGGAAACTCTTTAAGCAAGCAAGACGCCTTTTCCTGTGTCCGGGACTCCCAATGTCAGGGGCGGTGAGCGTGTGGCTCTGGCCCAAGGGAGGCAGTCTCCTGTCTCTCTGTGCCTCTGGTTTGGTGGTTCTTGAAGATGTCAAGAACTGGGGCCGACACTGGCTCACTGGATTAAGCCGTTGCTTGCGATGCCAGCATTCTGTAGCTCAAGTCCCAGCTGCTCCACTTCCCAACCAGCTCCCTGCTGATGCGCCAGGGAAGACGGATGGCCAAGAACTTTGGCCCCTCCTACCCATCCAGGAGGCCAGAATGGAGCTCCTGACTCCTGGCGCTGACCCGGCCCAGACCTGGTTGTTGTGGCCATGTTGGGAGTGAACCACTGGATGGAAGATTTCTCTTTCTCTACGGCTCTACTCTTCAAATAAACAAATATTTTTAAAATAAGTAAGTGTGCCCATGAGAGCATTCTCCTTGGATGAAGAAGGGCACAGGAAGTCATCTCCCTTGTGGGAGGCCTGGGCGAAGCACCGGCACTCGGGTCCTATTACAATGGGTGAAGTGTCGGTAGTCACGGCCAGTCTTGGTTCAGTTCGTGAAGTCTGTCTCCACAAGTCCTCTCACGATGCAGCCACTCGTCCTGTGTTGAGACACAAACTTCAGGGGCAGAGTTTGTCACAGGAGTGAACACACCGCTAGGGACACGTGCGTCCCATAGGGGAGAGCCTGGGTGCAAGTCCCTGCTCTGGCTCCCAACTCCAGCTTCCTGCTAGTGCACACCCTGGGAGGCAGTGGCGGTGGCTCAAGTCCTTGGGTCCCTGCACCCACGTGGGGGACCCAGGCTGTGTCCGTGACTCCCGGCTTCGCACTGGCCTGGCCCCAGCTGTTGCAAGCATTCGGGAAGTGACCCAGCAGATGGCAGCTGTCTGTCTGTCTCCATGCCTTTCAAATAAAATACATAAAGAAGTTTAAAAAGAGACACAAACTTCACAGGACGACCCCGGGCTGCATTTGTAGCCGCACTCCCGATGGCTCCATGCAGTCTGAGCGTGGTTCGGTAGGCGTTCCGGTTCCACGTGATCCAATACATCAAATCCTCACGTCACAAGTCTCAGGCTGCATCCCGGCCTTCCCGCTGTCCACCGTGAAGGACGGCGAACACAAGGCTCGCCCGTGTCCGGGCTCCTGACCTCAGCGGGGAGAGGTCCGGCGAGCGGGACTGCTTCTCAGAGAGCGATGTAATTCGGGCTGCTGGCTCAGCTGGCTCACCAGAGACCGCTCTTTGCAGCTGCACGGCGAGCCCTCCCACAGTTTAATGCCTCGCTTGTTTTTGTAGGAGCGCCTCCATGACAGCACTGCCATAACGCGCCAGAGGGTGACGGTGACTTCACATCTCAGTGGATCCGCACCTGCAGGGGAGAAGACCATTGGCAGCCGCCTCTGGCTTCTCAGATGCCGTCCAGCAAATCTCTCCTGTTTGCCGGCTGCTCAGGAGATGCTGGGCAAACCCAGATTTTAGCTCAGGAAATGTAAGTACATGACACGTCAGCACGACACGCTACATATGTGTTGATGTGCCTGTTCACATTCCCTCCATGGGGAGTCTGCAGCTCATGGATTTCATCCAAACCATTTCACGGCACCTCTAGGTGCTAGAAAACACCCCGTGTCGTAGACTTAGTCCCCCTTAACCTTGACGCACCTTGATACACTCACCTTGGATGTGTGCTTCGTAGAAAGATCGGTATCACCCGCACATTCATCGAGTACCCTGCATGTCACAATCTGAACTTGCAGAGCCAGCGCGGTCAAGGTCGTTAGCCTTTGCTGATGGCGGTGTTTAACGAGACCGTCGAGTAAACTGCCCGAGAAGCAGTGGGGATGGAGCGCTCAGTGTAGACCAAGCATCGATCCAGACTTCGCAGGTGTGAGAGTGAACACGGGAAGCAGCGCTTCATGTGCGTGGAGTCTGCATGTGCTCGTATGGGGAGCAGGACTAAGACACGGATTGTAGATGCTCACGCGTAAGACCGCATGGTGAAAAGTGCTCTCCAGGAAACTAACACTGGGCCAGCAGCCTCTGATGCCAGCATCTGGGATGGCCCGCTTCCGACCCAGCTCCCCACGATGCGCCTGGAGAAGCTGTGCAGGGTGGGCCCCTGCACCCTCGTGGGAGACCTGGATGGAGTTCCCGGCTCCTGGCTTCAGCCTGGCCCAGCCCTGGCTGTTGTTGCAGTCATTTGGGGAGTGAACCAGCAGGTGGAAGATCCCTCTCCCTCCCTCTCTCCCTCTCTCTCTCTAACTCTGACTTTCAAATAAATCTTAAAAAAGAAAATGCATATTGGGTCAAGTGAAGGGAAGGTCAGATAAGAAGGTGTCAGGCGTGGGAGGATCTGGCAGAGGATCCTTCTGCGTGGAGGCGTGTGACGGCGGCTGGTGATGGCTGTGGGATCTGTGTAACACGCATGTGATGGCTGTAGGGATATCCTGTAACATGTGTGTAATGGCTGTGGGGGTCTCCTGTGACACGCATGTGATGGCCATAGGGATATCCTGTAACATGTGTGTAATGGCTGTGGGGGTCTCCTGTAACACACATGTGATAGCTGTGGGGGTCTCCTGTAACATGCATGTGGTGGCCTTGGGGATATCTTATAACATGTGTGTAATGGCTGTGGGATCTCTGTAACACACATGTGATGGCCATGGGGATCTCCTGTAACATGTGTGTGTGATGGCAGCTGGTGATGGCCGTGGGTGTCTCCTGTAACATGTGTGTGTGATGGCGGCTGGTGATGGCCGTGGGGGTCTCCTGTAACATGTGTGTGTGATGGCAGCTGGTGATGGCCGTGGGTGTCTCCTGTAACATGTGTGTGTGATGGCGGCTGGTGATGGCCGTGGGGGTCTCCTGTAACATGTGTGTGTGATGGCAGCTGGTGATGGCCGTGGGCGTCTCCTGTAACATGTGTGTGTGATGGCGGCTGGTGATGGCCGTGGGGGTCTCCTGTAACACACAGAGCTCGCCGTGTGCCAGGCACCGCTCCACACGTTTGTGTCCACGTCAGCTGCTGGAGTCCTTGTCACAGCTCTCAGGCGCAGGAACCGTGATCATTTCCAAAGCTACAGGTGCGGAGGTTGGGGTGTCGCCCAGGGCCACACGACTGACGCTGGGTGGGCTGGAGGTCAGTCTACCTGGTGGTGCGCGGTGAGCGTAGACGCTGTTCCAAGAGCAGGCTGTCGGGCTAGCCATTGCGACTGCTGCACCCACAGCAAAGCACCTGGCCTCGTCTCACTGAAGAGCCTCACTCCACTTGTCTGATTCTCACGTCACGCTTCTGACTCCAATTTCCTGCCGATGTGCCTCCTGGGAGCAGCCAGGGACGGCTCAAGTGGCTGGGCCCCTGCCTCCCACGCGGGAGCCCCGGACTGCGTTCTGAGCGCCTAGCTGCCTTCTCTGGCCACTGTGGACATCTGAGCAGCGGGCCAGCTGGTGGGAGTTTTCTCTCTCTCTGTCTCGAGTAGATAAAATTAACTAAACAAGGCACAGTTTCACAGACTCTGAGCTTGTCTTCTGGGGGAAGGGAGAACTGTGTCCCTGGCCTCGTTACCTTTGGGTTGGCCACTAGGCAAGTACGGGAAGATGATATCAGGCTACTGAATACATGAATTTGAAGTTCTGGACTTGAGAGTCACCGGCTTGGCTATGGCATTGAAGCCAAGGGTCTGGATCGTGTCCCAGTCCTAACAGCAGCTAACTCTCAAAGCGGCATTTTCTACGTGGTAGGCACTGCTCTAAGGATTTCATATTATTAACTGGTTCTTTTTTTCTTTTTCATTACGATGGCTTGAGTTGGGACTATTGTCTAACCATTATCACCCTCACTTTTTTTCGGTGGTGAGAATTGAAGGAAAAACCTCAAGTTTAGTGCCCGGAACATAGTAAACTTCTGGGAGCGTCAGCTATCATCGTTGTAATAGTTCCGTGGTGACCTTACCCCTGCGTGTGTGTGCAGTCCAGCACGGTCCCCAGTGAGTGGGCAAAGGTGGCGAGACGGACAGAGGGGTCGCAATGGGTGAGTCTCGGGAGAAGGGTTGTGCTGGGACTGAAGTGTGGACGTTGGGCCCAAGGCCAAGACTCAGAACAGGCTGGCGTGGGAGGAGGTCCTTCTGCCTTGCAGCTCATGAGTTTTCTGGGACTCTCGGTGCGGGGCCTTGTCTCCTCTCGCAGCACGTCCCCCGGAAGTCACTTTGTATTGAGGGGTCCCTGCGGACTCTGGCCGCGACCATCTTCCCTGCGGGCGGGAGCGCTGAACTAGGCATCCCGTCTGTGGTCCCAAGTCCTTTTGTGCCTGGAAGTTACGCGGTGTGCTGGTGTCAGTGGATACTTTACAGCAATGTTTGTTTCCCCAGCCACCCCCCAGTCCCCGTCCATCTGGCGTGTCTGGGGATAGCGCCTCTGCAGGTGCTCCGGGGCCGACACCGGCCAGATTGCCCGGGGGAGCCGTGCGGAGCGACTCCCTTCCTTGAGTAATTCAAAACAAGCCTGCCGCAGGTCCCCCCGGGGCCCAGGCACAGCAGGAAGCGGGACGAACTCTTCGCCGGCTGCATCTCTATTTGCTGCCTTGCCGTGAACGGCCCCGTAACATGAGGCCCCTGGGCTCTGGCTTTCAGATTTTCCCATAACATCCTTGTAGTTGGGTTTGGAGTTCTCAGGTAGTTGGAATGATAGCTTTTTATTATGTCGACGTTTGGGGATTTTGAGGCTGAGTTCATCTGACAGATGTAATATTTTTTCTGGATGACTGTGGATGATCCCGGCGAAGCCTGCCAGAGATGTGGAGACGGCTCAGCCACACCTCTCTGCGCTGTGTCCGTGGGAGCTGTAGCTCCGGTTTGGGTTCCAGACCCCGCCTGCCTGAAGTGTGGGCCTAATTGGATTTTTAAAGTACAAATCTATTTTCACTGGGGCTGGTGTTGCTGTGTGATGGATTGGGCCTCGGCTTGTGGCACCAGCATCCCATCTTGGGCTGCCAGTTGGAGCCCTGGCTACTGCACTTCTGATTCGGCTCCTTGCCATGTGCCGGGAAGGCAGCAGATGATGGCCCAAGTATGTGGACTGCTGTCACCCATGTGGGAGACCCAGATGGAAATCTGGTTCCTGGCTTCGGCCTGGCCCAGCCTTTGCTATTGTGGCCACCTGGGGAGTGAACTAGCAGATGGAAGACTCTCTCTCTCTCTCTTCCTCTCTCTCTCTCTCTCTCATTCCCCATCTCTCCCTCTCTCTGTGTAACTCTACCTTTCCAATAAATAAGTGAGTAAATCTTGTAAAGCATTTATTTTTAATGCAGTGCTGTGCATATATGGTTTATAGCTCAAGCAGAGCCCCAAAGCTTCCACACAAGTTTTCTATCCGCTCCTTTAAGCTCTCAAATCTTGCTCTCCTGAGGTCATCAGATTCACTCTTTTATTGGATTATTCTTGTACCTCCACATTCCTAATTACGTGTCGGTTTTCACATCCATGGCTTCCCAGTTGTCCTCAGGGGAGGGCATTTGGCACAGCAGGTAAGGTTCCTCTTGGGACGCCTGCACCCCATGGTGGGGTACCTGGTTCGATCCCTGGCTCCAGCTCCCTGGCATCACAGATTTGGGGCATGCAGCGGGTGACGGCTCAAGTAAAGGGGCCCTTGCCACCCATGGGGGAGACTCGAACCACGTTCTGGGCTCCTGATTTTGACCCGGCCCCGCCCTGGCTCTTGTGGGCCTTTGGAACGTTAGCCAGTGGGTGGAAGACCCCTCCCTGCTTCCCTGTCTCTCTCTGCCTTTTTAATTAATTAAGTTCACAATAAAAGATTAATAGTGGTACATAATCTGAAAACACATCACCAGCTTAAAAAACAAGAAAAATGTACAATTTTACTCTTGGAATTAATATTTACTTTTGAAAAATTGTGTTTCATTTCCTTTGTTTTATTAAAAAGTTCAGGCATTCACGTGTTTTCAGGTGTTGAACAAACCCTCGTGTCCCCGTCATGCCATTGGAGAAATCAAATTTTACGCTTGAAGTATCGATGGACTTTTTTAAAATCAAGATTAGGGAGCAACACCATAAATGCTGCGGCTGCTACCCCCCAAGCGGGCACAGGGTTTCCATTGCTGGACAGCAAGGAAGTGGTCAACTATGTCTGCTGTGTGTACTCGAGCCCTGGATTTTCCCCATCAATGGGCTTCTGAGGTTTTTAACATATGTGGTACTAGCACGTGCATTTTATTGTCATAAATATCCCACGGCATCTCTCTCTCTCTTTATATTTATATATATTCTCGTGTTTAGAACTTTAATTTTTTATTTTAATTACATTTGAAAAGCAGAGAGAGAGAGAGAGAGTCTTCCATCTGCTATTTCACTCCCCAGATGCCCACAACAGCCAGGGCTGGGCCAGGGCTGACGTTAGGAGCCAGGACTTAATCCAGGTCCCCGCTATGAGCATGAGGGGCCCAAGTACTTGACTCCTACCCTGTTGACTCCCGGAGTGTGTGTCAACCGGAAGCCAGGCTTTGAGCCCAGACACTTGCAACGTCGGCACAGGCGTCCTGAGCAGTGCCTGAACTGCTGACCCCGATGCCTGCCCTGTTCTTATTTACCGATGGACATGTAGTTTATGTTCAAAATTTAGCTACAAAAATCCTGCCGCAAGAGCGCCATTCCACGCCTCCTCCCACACAAAGATGAGGGTACTTAGAGTGTATATACGGGGAAGACGGTGAGTCACGGGGCTTTGTCTGCACTCTTCCTAGATGAAGCCTGTGGCTGCCCTGGACAAGGGGAGTTTAAATCCCCGTTAGCGTGACATGGAGCTTCCAGCTGCTGCTTGCCCCTGCCTGCCTAGGAAGAGCCAAGCTTGCTAGCTTTTTGTCAGGGTCACTGCGTAAAATCCAGTTCCTGTTGTTCCATTTTGCTTTTCCCGCATGAATAGATTTAGCTGCCATTGGATTCTCCCCCAGATTGCTTGCTTGGAGGCCGTATTTGTCTCTTATTTATCCATTTTTGGAGATTCTTTATACTGTTGCAATATTTACTATTTCCCACCCTTTAATGTGGTGAATGTACTTGACCCTGTTGCAGGGTCTACTTCAGTTTTCTTTATTATATCTTTTGATTCTGGGACATTGAGATGTAGATCTTTAAATTTGTTGAATTTGTCCATCTTTTCCTTATGAAGGTCACTTTTCCCTCTCTCGGCAACCCTTTAGAAAGACGCTGTGTTTTTTTTTTTTCTTTTCTTTTTTTTTTTTAATTTTTGACAGGCAGAGTGGACAGTGAGAGAGAGAGAGAGAGACAGAGAGAAAGGTCTTCCTTTTGCCGTTGGTTCACCCTCCAATGGCTGCCGCAGCCAGTGCACTGCGCTGATCCGAACCCAGGAGCCAGGTGCTTCTCCTGGTCTCCCATGCAGGTGCAGGGCCCAAGCACCTGGGCCATCCTCCACTGCACTCCCGGGCCACAGCAGAGAGCTGGCCTGGAAGAGGGGCAACCAGGATAGAATCCAGCACCCCAACCAGGACTAGAACCCGGTGTGCTGGCGCCGCAAGGCGGAAGATTAGCCTGTTGAGCCACGGCACTGTTCTTTCAGTTTTTATGAGCTTGTTTTTCAGGTCCATATACCAGCCCTCATATCATGTGAGGTTGGGGGTAGTTTATTCTTTTGATTTTAAGATTTACTCATTTATTTGGAAAGCAGAGACATGGAGAGAGAGAGAACAAGGGGAGATAGAGAGAACAAGGGGAGAGAGAGAGAGAGAGAGAGAGACAGAGGGAGAGATTCTTCCATCCAGTGGTTCACTACCCAAATGGCTGCAATGGCCAGGGCTGGGCCAGGCCAAATCCAAGAGTCAGGAGCTTCCCCTGGGTCTCCCAAGTGGATGCAGGGGCCCAAGCACTTGGGCCATCTTCTGTTGCTTTCCCAGACCATAGCAGAGAGCTGGATCGGAAGTGGAACAGCCGGGACTCGAACCGGTGCCCATATGGGATGCTGGTACTGTGGGTGGAGGTTTAGCCCACTACACCACAGCACCAGCCCCATAGTTTATTCATTATTATGTGGGTAACCAGTGTCTACAGTTATACTTTCTATAGTTCATCACTTCCTGAGTGATCGGCAAGGTCGCCCCAGCAGATATTAATCTACCCAGGAATGTAGTGTTGCATTGATATTTTTGTTTGTTTCTTTTTCTCTGTCATCACCACACCGCCTTTTACAAAGAAGTTGTGGGGGTCTGGCACTGTGGCACAGTGGATTAAGCCACCAGCATCCCCATATAGGAGCACTGGTCCGAGTTTCAGCTGCTCTGCTTCCAATCCAGCTTCATGCTAACGTGCCTGGGAGGCAGTGATGGCCAAGTATTAGGGCCCGTGCAGCCCACGTGGGAAACCAGGATTGAGTTCCTGGCTCCTGGCTTCACATTGACCAAGCCCTTACTGTTGTGGGCATCTGGGGAGTGAATCAGTGGATGGAAGGTCTCTCCATCTCTCTCCCTTTGTCTCTCTGCCTTTCAAATAAATACAATCTTAAAAAAGTTTTCTGGCATCCACTCTTTTTCTTAATGCTCTCGTATATACGTTGACTTCCACGTGTGAGGGAAACCACGTGGACTTTCTCTTTCTGTGTCTGGCGTATTTTCACTGGACGCAATGATCCCCAGCTCCATCCATGCTGCTGCTACCAGGACTCTGGCTTTGCATCCGTGGCTCGGGACTACTCCATTGCGTAGGTAGACCACACTCGTGTTGTCCCGTAGTGGGCGGCTGGGCATCTTGTTTGGTGTTTAGAGTTATCCAGGTTGTCTCTGCTGAATTATACCTTCGACATGAGAATAGACCGGCTTCTCACGTTAGGTCCTTGCCCCTCTCTCCAAGGAAATCTGTATGTGTGTGTATGTCTACAAGATGTACATACACACGGTTAAGACAAAATGTAAAACATCATTAAATGCGCCGTAAACAAACATGTTAAAAGTACAAAGAGGTCCCCCTCTCTGGTAGGACAGTTTCCTTCATCCCCTGGCTCCTTCCCCTCGTCCTCACCTTGTCTGGTCTGTGCCTGCTGCCTCCCCTCTCCTCTGTTTACCCCCTTCTTTTGTTAGCTTCCTCCCTTCTCTGCTATCCTCCCTGCCCCCTGAGGAGGGTCCCACCAGTGCTGCGACCTGGGACCCCTCCCGTCCTCCCGCACCCCCACAGTCCGGAGCGAGCCTCCGCCGTCGGGTTGATAGTCGGGGCTGCAGATGGTCACTCTCCTGCCTGTCTAGCAAGCCCCTCTCGCTTCTTTGTCTCGCATGATTGCCTGGTGTTTGCGTTTCCGCAAGTGTTAACTCTCACCACTAACTCAAGGTGCCCGCTGTCGCCTGGTCCCCTTGCACGGCACTCAGGCCCAGCAGTCGCTGTGTCCACTTCATTTTGATGACAGCCCGCAACTCACCGACTCTTGCAGTCCGGCCAGGCTCCTGCTGTATGTGCTGGGCGCTGGTCACCTGCAACGCATGGTGGACGCTGAGCCCCAGCGACACTCCCTACGTCTCTGCTCCACAGTCATTTGTGGCTTACCCATGTTCCTGAATGTCAGGTTCATGACTTTCTTCTCAAAATGTGAGTGCACTTTTTCCCATTGTCTCCTAGCTTCTAGTGCTGTGGGTAAGAAATCCAATGTCCTTTTAATTCCTGAACATTAAAAATTATTTATCTTTTTAATTTGAAAGTGGGGGGGAGAGAGAGAGAGAGAGAGAGAGAGAGAGAGAGAGAGAGAGTGAGATTGCCCATCTACCGATTCACTCCTCAAATGCCCACAGGAGCCAGGGTTGGGTCAGGCAGAAGGCAGGAGCCAGGAACTCCATCCAGGCGTCCCATTGGAGTGACTGGGACCCCACTGCTGGACCATCCCCTGCTGCCTCCCAGAGCGTGTATCAGAAGGAGGCTGGGTCAGAAGCAGAGGCCAGGACTCAACCCGGGGCTCTGATGCGGGATACCGGCTTCCCAAGCACCGTGCCACATGCCAGCCCCCATCCAAACGTTTGATGTCAATGGCTTCTTTGCCTTTCTCTGAAGATTTCCAGCTTTTCCCTTTGTTTCCTGCCCCACTGGGCTCTCATGGCGCTGTCCGCTAATGCGCTGATTTGTACTCATTGCATTCAGAGGTCATTGCTAACCTGAATATTTTCTTATTGAGGTTTCTGATCATTTCTCTCCCTTTTTAATGTTCTTACTGCAGTATTAAGGGTTTACTGGATGACTCCCATACTTTATAAAATTATCTCCCATTCTCCATCTCTGTTTTTTGTTCTACGTTTGTTGTCTTGTATTAACATTATCTTCTGGGGGCCGGCGCCATGGCTCACTTGGTTAATCCTCCACCTGTGGCGTCGGCATCCCATGTGGGCTCCGCGTTCTAGTCCTGGTTGCTCCTCTTCCAGTCCAGCTCTCTGCTGTGGCCAAGGGAGTGCAGTGGAGGATGGCCCAAGTCCTTGGGCCCTGCACCCACATGGGAGACCAGGAGGAAGCGCCTGGCTCCTGGCTTCGGATCGGCACAGCTCCGGCCGTGGCGGCCATTTAGGGAGTGAACCAACGGAAGGAAGACCTTTCTCTCTGCTTCTCCCTCTCACTATCTGTAACTCTACCTCTCAAATAAATAAATAAAATCTTAAAAAAATTATCTGCTGAGTCTTCTACTTAAAGAATTCTCACCATTACATTTTAATTATTTTATATTCATGGAAGGATCCTCCTACAACAGTTTCTGAAGTGTCTTCTTTCCTATTCTCGACTCTTGCAGGACCGTGTATCATGTTCAATTCCCTTGTGTTCCTCTTGGTGCTCACTCCCGCCTGCTCCGAGTCTCTGTTCCGGCGTCTCTCCTTTCTCTGGACTCTGGGCATCTGTGTGTATCGGCTTCTTTTTAGTGCAGCCATTTACAAGCCCCCTGGGAGATCCCATCAAGGCCCTGTGGTTCACCGTGGAGTGAGGAGCAGGCTGCAAAGCAGCATCCTACCTCCCCTACTCATTAGCGTGTTTCGGGCCAATCTGCACACACTGTCTCTCCAGTCTCCTCCCTGGTGCATTCTTACGGCTGCAGCCAGGACAGAGGACTCCTCCGACTCCCGCCCCTCAGATGAGCAGCAGGAGAGAGACGGCTGCTTTGCAGGGTTTCTCTCCGAAGCCGATGTCCGCCCTCTCGGCTGCCCTCAGTCACCAGGGCACTGTCCGTCTTCCAGATGCGTTGCTGGACTTGTTCTCACACTTGTCCTGGGGCGTGTAAGCTTTTCTCGTTCCTTCCCTGTCGTGTGAGTGGGGCGGGAGAGAGGGTGAGGAAGGGCGCACCGTGTGTAACCTAATGAAGACCTCACCTGCGGTGTAGTGAGGATCCCACACACAGTGCAGCCGGTAGTGTGTGTAACAGCTGTGGTCCCGGCAGGGAGGGGTGGGACCGGGAAAGAGATGCGTGCTGGGAGCAAATAAGTCTGTCTCGGTGTCGCTGTTTTCCCTGGAAGGGATTTGCCAGAGTGGACAAAGCAAGGCCTGGCAACGCAAGCTTGAAACTTGTGGAGAAGGAAAGGATTGATATTCTTAAGAATTTTAAAATTTAGTTGTACATTAGACTCGGAGAGGGGGAGAGGCAGGCAGAGACAGATAGAGAGGGACCGTCCATCCACTGGTTCACTCCCCAGATGCCTGCACTGGCCCCAGGCAGCGACAGGCTAAAGATGGTAGCCAGTAACTCCATCAGGATCTCCCCGGCGGGTGGCAGGGCCCCAGCTCTTTGACCCCACGTGGCCTGCTGTCTCCTGCTGTCTCCCGGGGCGTGCGTGAGCAGGAAGCTGGAATCGGAAGCAGAGTTGTTACTCGAACCCAGCACTCCAGTGTGGGACGCTGGTGTCTCCGGCGGTAGCCTAACTGTTAGTCCAATGTCCGCTCCTGCTGGCGTGAAATTTTTACAAGAATAAGAATTCAGTGCGTTTGCACTTCAGTGTATTAAGTGCTATACGAACGCAAGAGGATGTCACTGCATTGTAATCTATTTAATAATAATGAGGATCATTCTCGCACATCGAAAGAAGGATGCTTTTAGCTGATTGTTTCTTGCTTTTCACTTTTTCTGTGCACCCAGTCCCTTGCGTGTGCACCTGACGGCGTCGTGGTTTGGAGACTCATTATAAGGGGGAGATGTACACAGGATTCTGTTACAAATCAGTGGCCAGGGCAATGCTTGCATACCAGCAGGGATTTTGCTAATGGAAGTTCACTTAGTATCTGTTCTGTATGACAAATACATGCTGTAGTTTTGAAGTTATCGATTTATTTACTTATTTCAAAGGCAGACAGAGAGCTCTCCCATCCACATCCACTTGCTCGCTTCCCAAACGCCCACAGTCGCTGGGGCTGGGCCAGGCTGAAGCCAGGAGTCAGGAACTCAATCCAGGGGTGCACCTGTACAGGAAGCTGGCTCGGAAACAGAGCTGGGACACACACTAGGCGCCCTGTCTCCAAGTGTTGTGACTTTCAAATACCGATTATAGCCCAGCTACCTGTGGCAAAGCCGCCAGGATTATAGACTGTGTTCACCGAGATCTGATCTCAGAACCTGGGTCAACCACACTGGCATCCAAGGCCAGGACCAGGCTGAGACCATGACGTTGGAGAGGCCGATCACCACGGACTGGCACAAGTGGACGTGCTTGTCCTCTGGACCACGACGAGGGCGCCAGATAAATAATCCTCAGGGCCCAGGCCTCTAACGTCCAGCAGCAGTGCCATCTCCTTGTCCCCTAGTGGTCATTAGGTTCACCAGCCCACATTCCCACAAACACAACGCACCCAATCTGAAGAAAATGCTAGGTCAGCAGGGTTTGATAGAAGATAATCAAAATCTTTCAGTAAGAAAAAAAAATATGGACAAGGGGAACGTGGGAGGGAAGAGGCGGGTAAATGAATATATTTTTTTTTTTTGGACAGGCAGAGTGGACAGTGAGAGAGAGAGACAGAGAGAAAGGTCTTCCTTTTGCCGTTGGTTCACCCTCCAATGGCCGCCGCGGTTGGCGCGCTGCAGCCGGCGCACCGCGCTGATCCGATGGCAGGAGCCAGGGGCTTATCCTGGTCTCCCATGGGGTGCAGGGCCCAAGCACTTGGGCCATCCTCCACTGCCCTCCCTGGCCACAGCAGAGAGCTGGCCTGGAAGAGGGGCAATCAGGACAGAATCCGGTGCCCCGAATGGGACTAGAACCCGGTGTGCCGGCGCCGCAAGGCGGAGGATTAGCCTAGTGAGCCACGGCGCCGGCGGTTAAATGAATATTTTTGAGACTCCTGGAAGAGATCAGCCGAGTGAGTTACAAACACCAGAGTTACTACGTCAGCCAAAAGGGTACAGGAGGTAGAGGAATTTTTTTTCAAATATTAAAGGGAAAACATGTACTATGGAGGAAGTGCTTCGCAATTTCTTTGTGCTTTCATCTTCAAAGACACGTGCATGTTAACTAATTAATCCTTCCAACACCCTGTGACGTGCACGTACAAACAGGGGAGAAGCTGGTCTGAAACGACCGCTCACTGAGCTTGCCCACTTGGGAGGCAAGCCTGCTGCTAGCAAGGGGGCCCCCATCTCAGGACAGCGCACCCTGCACGGTTACAGTGTTACTTTACCTTGGTTCTGAAACATGGAGCAGTGTGATGGTACTGTGTTTGAGGGAGCTTCTAAAACTTTATGGAAAATGTACATAATCTAATTCCATGTTTGCCTGAACTTCAAGAGGACTTCAGGGCCGGCACCATGGCTCACTTGACTAATCCTCTGCCTGGGCGCTGGCATCCCATATGGGCGCCGGTTCTAGTCCCGGCTGCTCCTCTTCCAGTCCAACTCTCTGCTGTGGCCTGGGAAGGCAGTGGAGGATGGCCCAGGTGCTTGGGCCCTTCACCCACATGGGAGAGCAGGAGGAAGCACCTGGCTCCTGGCTTCAGATCCATGCAGTGCCGGCCGTAGAGGCCGTTTGGGGGGTGAACCAACGGAAGGAAGACCTTTCTCTCTGTCTCTCTCTCTCTCACTGTCTATAACTCTACCTCTAAAAGAGGACTTCAGAAAGTTCATGGACAGTGGGATTGAAAAATCAAGCTATTTTGGTGCAAAACATCTTTGAAATTCATGCATATAAGAAATCCTCAGATGGTTCATGGAAAAATATGAAATCATGTAAAGTACGCGCATAGATTTCACACTCATTTTTGCACCAAAAAAGCCATATTCTTTCATTCCATTTTCACGAGACTTTTGAAGAATCCTCTTGTGCATGTGTGTATTTTCTTTTCTTTCTTTTTTTTTTTTTTTTTTTTGACAGGCAGAGTGGACAGTGAGTGAGAGAGAGACAGAGAGAAAGGTCTTCCTTTTTGCCGTTGGTTCACCCTCCAATGGCCGCCACGGTAGACGCGCTGCTGCTGGCGCACCGCGCTGATCCGATGGCAGGAGCCAGGTGATTCTCCTGGTCTCCCATGGGGTGCAGGGCCCAAGCACTTGGGCCATCCTCCATCTGCACTCACTGGCCACAGCAGAGAGCTGGCCTGGAAGAGGGGCAACAGGGACAGGATCGGTGCCCCGACTGGGACTAGAACCCGGTGTGCCGGCGCCGCAAGGCGGAGGATTAGCCTAGTGAGCCGCGGCGCCGGCTATCATGTGTGTATTTTCAAAAGCTGCTCCCAGATATGCAAAACCAATGCTAGAATTTTATTATTTTTTTAAAGATTTATTTTTTATTTGCTTGCAAGGTGGAGTTACAGAGAGGAGAGAAGATACAGAAAGAGAGAGAGAGGGAGAGAGAGAGAGAGGTCTTCCTTCCTCTGGTTCACTCCCCAGATGGCCACAAGGGAGGCTAAAGCCAGGAGCTAGGAGGGTCTCCCACGTGGGTGACAGGGGCCCAGGCATTTGGTCCGTTTTCCACTGCTTTTCCCAGGCCATAGCAGGAAGCCGGATCAAAAGTGGAACAACTGGGATTTGAACTCGTTGCGCCTCAGTGCTGGAATTTTAAAGAAAGAATTCATTGCTGTTTGCGCTTCCTTAGTGCTAGGCTGATGTGAAATCTTCAAACAACCCGAAGTGAAGCCATCGACAGTAGCAGGGGTTGGTGGTTGCTCTATATGACGTGCGGTTGATACATTCAGGTGATAAGCGCCAGCTGAATACCTCCGTGGGAGAAAGCGCTTTTCAGGAGCTTCTCTTCTGCCCAGTCCGGTGAGGTTTACTTTATTTACAGATGCTACTGATTTGATTTAGATTTATGATTTTTTTACCTTATGATGGTGTGAAAGTAGACACGCACAACTGCTTTTCACTTGTAGTACAACATTCCATCAGTTGCATGAGCCATTCGACACTTTGCTATAAGATGCTTCCTGTTGGGTGAGTTTGCCCACTAGTTGGCTAAGACAAGCGCTCTGAGCACATTTAAGGAGGGCGGGGCTAAGCTGTACTGTTCGGTCGGTTGGGTCTATCAGGTGCACGTTTGTCGTGCCCTAACTTTGCCCACCAGGAGCAGAGGGGAGCCAGGAGTCCTCTGATGGGTGTGTGGGTGTTCCAAGCAGCAGCTTAGCCAGCAGGCCAGTGGCCCCCAGGTAAATAACAAGCCCGTGTCTGCATCCTCTCTGCTGCGTCTTTCCTTTTCTGTTGCTCTGTGGGCCTCACCTGTATTTCTCTCCTGTTCTCCTGACCTGTTCTCTGATCTTGGCTCCTACCATATCACTCTGCTGTTAGATGTGCCCATCGAAGCAATGTAAAAGTTCTATTTCATTCTCTTAAATAAATACTAGTTCTTTATTACTACACTCTGCTTTGCCATCTATTTCTTGGGGCAAATGTTAAATACAGCTGTTATAAAGTCCCTGACTTACTTGAGTGAGGATTGGTTCCTACAGTTTTCTCTGGGTCGTGGGTTTTGTTGATCACAACGGGCAAATTCCAGGAGGTGGACCCAAGCGTGTGCCAGAAAACACTCCGTCGACGTGGACGTGGTTGGGTATTATAACGCAGGGCTGGGTTGCAGTTTTTGCAAGGCTAACCCTGTCTCTGGTTGCCCCCCACTGCCCACTGTCTACACCCGTAGACGGCCAGGATCCCACTGAGGTCCCCAGTGCCCGTCAGGAAGTCTCCCCAGTGATGGTGTCAGGCACTGACTTCTGTGTCGTTAGCATGCTGCTCTACAGTTAGTGGAAGATGAGAGCATTCTAATTTTTTAAAAAAAATATTCTTGTTCCTTGGGAGTCACAGGACCGAGACTATATATGGAGTAGACGAGGGGAGCCCAATTAGGAGGCTTGGGCGATAGTTTGGCTGTGAACTAACGCAGCCCGGCGCACTGAGCTGACACAAGAATGCACTCCAGTATCGAGCGCCAGCCATGGACTCTCTTGGGAGAGGAGCGTGGGGAGCAGCTGAGCTGGCCCTTAAAGGCGATGCCTCGAAGCTTCAGCAAGGGGTTAGCCTAAGGAGCTGAGATGGACGAGCGGATTTCAAAAGGTCCATGGAAAATGGAAGGCAGAGAGAAGTTTATTTGGGTGCAGAAAAACTTTGGCAACCCTCGCATATTTTTTGATAATGTGCATTTTCCATGGACGTATGAAGAGCCTCCTATGCATGGATGACAAAATAATTTTGCACCAAAATAAACTTATCCCTGCCTTCCCTTTCCCACGAACCTTTGCCGACATGCCTTCTGCCGACAGCTGGGGACAAGAACGTGTGCCTTGGAAGAGGGTTGGGAGAAGAAAGCACGTGTTGGAGGGGAAGGCAGGCTGAGGGGCGGGCTGAAGACTGGGCGTGGATGGAGCGCAGGACACAGGGTGGCCAGCAGAACCCCACTGACTGCGTTCCTTTGGGTGGATCCCTGAGCCCTGGTAGAGGAGGTCCAAGTCCCTTGGAGAAGTTGAGCGTTCGCCAGGGAGTGGGGCAAAGCCTGCCATAACTTCACGAGCGCCGTGTTTTCTCACTGGGTTGCTCTTGGGACAGACAACGACACATTCTATCAGCGCTCGGTGACAGATGCAGTTAACCCTTTACTCCGCTCAGAATCTGTTACCCCTTTGAGGGTTGCGACTGCAGAAGCAGCTTGCTGCCAAGCCTACAGAGAGGCGACCCCTACCCCGCGTGGAGGGCGCGGGAACAGAGCCAGGGACTGGACCGTGCTGAAAGTCAGCGCACTCCGTGTCAGAAGTCTGGGCAGCGCTGGGAGAAGACAAAGGCTGGGCTCAGCGCCATCCTGGCAAGTGCTGCCCGGCCTGAGCTGTGTGATGAGCGACGTGAGGAAGCCTGGCTGCCTGCAGCCGGCACATCAGACCCCTTCCAGGACAAACACAAGCGGACTTGTTCTCTATTGGTCTTCAGGCGACGCGTTAGCTTCAGCTGTCACATTTCTGATAAAAAAAAAAAAAAAAAAAAAAAAAAAAAAAACTAGCCCAGTGATCCCCTGCGGTAGTCAGCACTTCTAGGAGCATTCCAGGATCAAAGGAACCAATGGATTGTAATAAAACTTGGTAAATTTGGTTGGGAATTTCTGGAGTTTTTAAGAATTCTATTGGCTGACACCAATAGGAAATGCATTAGGGGAAAAAATAATAAACAATGGGAAAATGCATATGTGACTTCTATGCACTGTAAGCATGGATGTTCTATATAATTTTTTTCATTTTTATTTGATAGAAAGATCTCCCATCCACTGATTTGTCTCCCCAGCAGCAGCTGGGGCTGGGCCAGATCTGAGCCAAAGACCCAGAATTCCCTCCAGGCCTCCCATGTGGTGTCAGGGACTCAAGTACTGGAGCCGTCACCCGCTGCCTCCCAGGGAGTGCGTCAGCGGGAAGCCGCACGGGAAAGCGGAGCGGAACTTGAACCCCGGACTCGGATCCTGGAGGCAGTGACCTCTGCTCTGGCCGTAGGCCTGCCCCTCTGTGCCACTTCAAGCCCTGACGAGAGCACACACGTGGCTGGGTCCAGCACCACAGTTGTGCCCGTGAAAGCACAAGGTGGGACAGGTCGGCCTGGCTGCTGTGTTAGGAGAGCCAGCTGAGACTTCAAACCTTCTCGTCCTGTCTCGTTTTATCCATCTGGCTCTTTCCCGTGGCTGGGCATGTTCTGTGAATTCCAAGGAGACCAGACACAAAAGCCACTGAATGCTTCGCTATCCCACCTGGCACTTAGCAGTGCACTGGTCGGCCACGTTCTGTCTCTGTCCTTGGGCCCACAGCTGGCCAGGCGGGGCCCTGCCAGCCCAGAGCGGTGATTCTCGCCTTGGCCTCGGTCCTTACCAGGTGCAGATCTCGGGGTCCCAGACAGAGGGGCCAGTGCGCTTGGTCGAAGCGCAGCCTGAACACAGGCTTTTTGTTTTATGACATCTATTTATTTGAAAGGCAGAGTTACAAGGACAGAGGAGAGTCAGAGAGAGGGAGAGGGAGAGGGAGAGGGAGAGGCAGGGAGAGAGAGAGAGAGAGATCTTCCATCTGCTGATTCACTTCCCAAAAGGCTGCAATGGCTGGGGCTGGGCCTCACTAAAACCAGGAGCCAGGAGCTCCATCCAGGTCTCCCACATGCGTGCAGGGGCCCAAGCACGTGGGCCATCTTCCACTGCTTTTCCAGGCCATAGCAGAGCGCTGGATCAGAAGTGGAGCAGCCGGGACTCGAACTGGTGCTCATACAAGAAGCCAGCATCCCAGGCAGTGGCTTAATCCACTGCACCACGACACCAACACGTGTACATAGACTTTATTTTTTAAAAAAGATTTATTTATTTTATTTGAAAGAGTTACACAGAGAGAGATGGAGAGGCAGAGAGAGAGGTCTTCCATCCGCTGATTCACTTCCCAATTGACTACAGTGGTCTGAGCTATGACGATCTGAAGCCAGGAGCCAGGAGCTTCTTCCAGGTCTCCCACGTGGGTGCAGGAGCCCAAACACTTGGGCTATCTTCTGTTATCCCAGGCCATAGCAGAGAGCTGGATCAGAAGTGGAGCAGCCAGGACTCGAACCGGTGCCCATATGGAATGCTGGCACTGCAGGTGGCAGCTTTATTTGCTACACCATAGCGCTGGCCCCAATACATAGACTTTTAAGAACTCCCCCAACAGGTATAAATGCAACCTAGAAGCATCCACAGGAAATTCAGCTCCCTAAAGTGCCTCTCACAATTAACGTCTTAGAAAACTGCCAGGCTTCTCATCTCATAAATAAAAACTTCCCCTTTATGGCTCCACACAGAGGCATTGGCTCCCCGGACTCACATACGGATTCAGGGTGAGCTTGAGGCTGGAGCACTGGGTGAGAACCGGGCCCGTTTGGTCTGCCTTACGGGTAAGCTTGGCAGAGTTAGAGAGCAGAGTGGAGGAAGCCCAGCTCCGTGTGGACGGCGGATCAACCCCGACTGCAGTCTGCGGAAGCGTGTCACGTGTGAGCTGCAGGACGCGCCCATGGTTAGGACACAAGGGTACAACCCACCTGAGGCTGGCTCCCTGCTTTCTATTCCACAGCCCTAAACCAGGACAGGCAGCCAAAGTTTAGCAACTCCCTCGTAGTGAAAGCGCCTTTGTTGACTTGGAGCCCGTCGCCTACGAAGCCATTTCGCGTAGGTCTAACCACGGTTCAGTCCCAAGGCCCAAGCCAGCAGCCACCCTGGCTGGCCCACTTAGCCCAACTCCCTAAGCCCCTAAAAAATGGCTTTGTCTAGGATATTTATAGAAGAGATCAAGTTCGGCTTCCCCTCCATCCTGCGTCCCTGTGCTGGCTGCGCCTGCCTGGGGCGGGGAGGGGGGGATTTGTCAGCTTCCGAATGGGGGGCTGGGCAAAGTCCAGTGCACAGGGCTGCCTCCTGCTGCAACCCGCGTCCTCGCCCCCATCTCCATCTGCCCCGCAGCCCCCCAAGGAAGGAACTTGACCCGGCAGTGTTTACCTTCCCCACAAACAAATCCCACATTTTCCAGACCTGCAGGCTCTTACGAAAGTCGCGGGAGGGCTGGGGCAGGGCAAGGCGGCCTGCAGGCTGCAGCCCCGGCCCCTCCAGGTCCTCCCGGCTGTGGGTCCCCCCCTCCTGGGAGTCAGGATTCCCTTGTGGCTGCACAGGTTCCCGGGCTCAGAGGTTTTCTGTAAGAAGACTTAGATGGAAAAAAAATGACACGATCTTGTCTCACCCATGCCATGCAGAAAGGAGAAAGGAGCTGATTTCATGTCCTTTTCCCTTGAACGCGAAGGACTTTGGAAATGTCACGTTCAGTCGCCGCAGGGTCGCAGGGGGAGCCCTGCATGCTGGTGGCTTTCTCTTCCTATTGTGTTCCTGCTGACTTTGGAAAGCCCAGCTCTGCCGCTGTGGGTCTCTGTGATCCCCCTTCTCCCTCCAATGCCCCAGCGGGGGCCAGCCACCCTGCCCGGCCATGGGGCGGTGGTGGGTCCAGGTTTCTGTCCCCTACACGAGAAGGGATTTGAAGACAGGCTTGGGTGACGCTCAGCAGGGTTTTTGCACAAGCAAAGGGAAAGCACACACTCAGGGAGTCGGGGCAGAGAGCGCCGCGCTCCTTGAGTTCCAGGTCCTTTCCTTCCTGTGCTCTGGAGGCATCCGGATGATACCTGTGGTCTAGTGGAATATTCATAAGGGGTGGGGCGGTGGGCGGGGCCTGACTCTTGCCCATTCCCACGCCCTGTTTTGGACATCTCTGACGTGCAGTGGTGTGAGATGCATGATAGGGACAGGAGTCCCCGCCATGGGGATCTCATTGTAGTGACTGAGGCTTGTCGTGGGGCTGCCGCCAGTGGCCGTGTTGGATGTTTTTGGCTAGTGACGGTTTCCCCGAAACATCTGGCCTTTTATGTCTTTCTGAAGACTTTATTGATTCACTTTTTTTTTTTTTTTTTTACTTGTGTCAAAGGCAGAGAAACAGAGATCCTTCACACCGTGGTTCAGTGCCCAAACCCCTGGAGCAGCTGGGACAGGGCAAGCTTAAGCCAGGAGCCTGAAACTGCACCAGGGTGTCCCAGGGTAGCAGGGACATAAGCTCTTGAGCTGCCTCTCAGGGTGTGCGTTAGGAGAAAGCGAGACCGGACGTGCAGAAACTGGCACTGGAACCCAGCACTCTGATGTGGGATGCAGGCGTCCCAAGTAGAGAGTGAACTGCTGGACCAAACACCTGTTCCCACTTTTAAAAATGTTCTTTCTTTCTTTTTATTTTATGTTACTTGAAAGGCATGGGGGGAGGAGGAAGAGAGAGCGAGTGCAGAAGAGGCCTTCCATGGGGTGGTTCACTCCCCAAATGCCTGCCACAGCTGGTGCTGGGCCAGGCCAAGGGCAGGGAACTCAGTCCACGTCTCCTCCGTGGGCGTGAGCCGTCACCTGCTCTCTCACAGAGCACACATTAGCGGGAAGCTGGCATCGGAAGTGGAACCAGCACTTGAGCCCGGGCACTCTGGTACGGGACGCAGGTGGCCCAGGCAACATCTCAGTTACTGCACCGAGCAGCTGCACGTTTCTTTTATTTCTAAAACACTGAGATCGCCTAGAATATTCTCCTGGCTCTGTGGGTGAGGTGGTAGGGAGGCAGTGACTGTGTTTGTCAAAATCATCTCCATCTAGGTAGCCCAAGTCCTTGGACCCCTGCACCCACGTGGGAAGAAGCTCCTGGCTCCTGGCTTTGGATCGGCACAGCTCCGGCTGTTGTGGCCATCTGGGGAGTGAACCAGCGGAGGAAAGACCTCTCTTTCTGTCTCTTTCTCTCTTTGCCTCTCCTCTCTCTGTGTAACTCTGACTTTCAAATAAATAAATAAATCTTTAAAAAATATCTTTATCTGGGAAGTATGGTTTACAATCATTTCCCTTGATATATTTCAGCACTATCTCTGGTGAATTAAAAGCTGTTTACTTAATACCTAGTGTGGCCCTGCTAACGGCTTTGCTGTTTTTACTATACAATGGGGGAGCTCCTGTCTCACTCTCAGACTGTGGCTTCACCCTTGACACGCTCGGAGCCTTCCTGCGTTCTCATCCGTCTCTTGCTGGAAGCTCCCACTCCCGGGTCTCCCTTTCTTCTGCTCCTGTGGAATCATCTCCCCAGGCTGACGGCTCTGTCAAGCGCCTCCTCACTTGGGCTGGACTTTGGGCCTGCTGAGATGTGTCCCTGATCTTTCTCCACGCAGAGGCCACGTGGCCCTCTCTTGTGCACTGGTGGCGTTTGCCGTCCGTCTCCGGAACCTGCCGCGTGCTGGGAGAAGCTGTGAACAATGAAGCTCACTGTGCAGATTCCTGAGCCTTCCAGCCCCGGTCCCCACCCCACTCTGCTCCTGTCACCCGAAAAAAGATTGATTGCATGGGGCCTGGGGGTGCCAGATCTGTAATTCATGGCCAGAGGCCTCTCAAGTGTTGGAACCCAACCTGCGAGGCTTGATTTAATGCCGCAGAATGAACTTGGATCTCGGCCAAATTCACCAATAATTATTTGGCTTCGCTGCGTAAACCTGAGCTGCCTTTAGCCTCACACGCCTCGGTCCCACAGGTCACAGAGCAGAATTCTCTGTGCGGGTGGAAGCCAGAGTTCATCTGTGGCTAGGACGCGGGAGGGCTGTGTGGGTCACAGTTCATGGCAGGGGACTGGCGTGGGGAGCAGCAGAGGGGAGAGGCGTGCTTATCCTCTTCCCTTTGGCCTACTCAGTGGCCCTTCTGTTTTTCTTGAATGCCTCCACTGAATGTTTTAGATACTTGGGTTTTTAAATTACTGGTGGCTGGAGTGATCTAAGCTCTGTGGTTGGCACCATGCTTCCTGACCATTTTTTTTTTTAAAAGATTTATTTATTTATTTGAAAGTCAGAGTTACACAGAGAGAGGAGAGGCAGAGAGAGAGAGGTCTCCCAACCAATGGTTCACTCCCCAGTTGGCCGTGACGGCCAGAGCTGCATCTATCCGAAGCCAGGAGCCAGGAGCTTCCTCCAGGTCTCCCATGTGGGTGCAGGGGCCCAAGGACTTGGGCCATCTTCTACTGCTCTCCCAGGCCATAGCAGAGAGCTGGATCAGAAGTGGAGCAGCCGGGTCTCAAACCGGCACCCATATGGGATGCGCAATGCCTCAGGCCAGGGCTTTAACCTGCTGCACCACAGTGCTGGCCTCCCCTCCAACCATTTTTTGAGAAGGAGCTTGGGTGCTTGAGAGCCCTTTGAGAAGTTTGTAGAAAATGGAATTAGAAGATAAGTTTATCTGAGTGTGAAACCTCTTGGAGTTGGAGCCTGGCTTTTCACAGCTCGTTTCTTCCCCATCATCTTCTTAGACATCGCATGTCCGCCGGGGCAGTGCGCAGATTCAAAGAGAAGCCTCCTGCAGCAGTTGTTTCTGGACTTGGCGGCTGCACTGTGGCCCTGTCTGATGTGGACTTAGCATTGAGGTTGGGGCTCTGGTCTCCGAGCACCCCTGACCTCCAGGGTTGCCTCAGCCCTTCCTGCCACCCCACCCGCCCTGGGGAGAGGTGCCCTGCTGACTGTGACTGTCCCCCGAGAGGTTCCGGAAGGCTCCCGCCAGGCCCGTCAGCCCAGACAGCTGCCTCCTGGCTGGCTTGTGTCTGAGGCCGTGGGGCCGTTCTGGCAGCCGGGATGTGATTTTTATGTGGATTCGTATTAACGGTTTCCCAGACACAATTAAGCCAGGCCTGGGCTCCGTTAGACGCTTCTGCCTAATTTTTATGAAATTAAAGTAAACTAGGTCACTGTTCATTCTTCAGCATTGTTTTGGTGAAACCTCATCTAAGTCAAAGGTTTGAGATGTTAAAAGAAAGAGAGGGAAACATTTGTGCTTCCTGCCCCCACGGTGGTTGCCTTTGTCCCGACAAAATGTGCTGATTTAGGATCCTCCACGTTCACAAGTTGCTTCTCGGTCCAACTGGAAATATCCTGGACTGACCGTACAGACTTCTGGTCCAGAACATGTTTTACAAATCCCAAGTATTTCCAGGAGAGGCTCAGCTTGTCTGCGTAGGCAAGCTGACTCACGCATCGGCTTTCGGCTTGCAACCTGAATGCTGAGGTTAAGTAGCCAAAGAAAAGCAGGCTCAAGCGTTGCTCTCACTTTGAAAACGATGTGTTTCCCATTCCAAAGTGTAGAGACCTTTACATAGAAATGGACCCCCGCATGTTTCTGGGAAAAAGGAATTGGACAGTTAGTTTATTTTGGTGCAAAACAATTGAACTTCACGCATAGAGAGAGCTTCAGAAACTTCATGGAAGATGTGTGTCATGAAAAATCTGTGCATGGATTAAATTGTTTTGCACTAAAATAAACTTGCCCATTAATTCCATTTTCTATGAACTTTTTTGACGTACACTCATATGGTGTGCACAATGCACAAAACACTGAAACCCTATAGAAACTAGTAAGACATTTAGACTTTGAGAACTTTGAATTTGTTGTCAATGTAAAAGTATAGCAGGGGGCCAGCCCCATGACCTGCAATGCTGGCATCCCACATGGACACTGGTTCAAGTCTTGGCTGCTCCACTTATTCTTTTTTTTTTTTTTTAAGATTTATTTATTTATTTGAAAGAGGTACACAGAGAAAGAAGGAGAGGCAGAGAGAGAGAGAGATAGAGAGAGAGGTCTTCCATCTACTTGTTCACTCCCCAGTTGGCCACAATGGCCTGAGCTGTGCCCATCCGAAGCCAGGAGCCAGGAGCTTCTTCTGGGTCTCCCACGTGAGTGCAGGGGCCCAAGGACTTGGGCCATCTTCTACTGCTTTCCCAGGCCATAGCAGAGAGCTGGATCGGAAGTGGAGCAGCTGGGTCTCAAACCGGCACCTGTGTGGGATGCACAATGCCTCAGGCCAGGGCTTTAACCTGCTGTGCCACAGCGCTGGCCCCTGCTGATCCATCTCCCTGCTAATAGCCAGGGAAAGTAGTGTTGGATGGCCCAAGTCCTTGGGCCCCTGAACCCATATGGGAGACCCAGAAGAAGCTCCGGGCTCCTGGCTTCCTATCAGCCCAGCTCCGGCCATTGCCACTGTTTTCAGGGTGGACCAGTGAATGGAGGATCTCTCAGTCTCTGTCTCTGTCTCTCTGTGACTCTGCCTTTCAAATAAAATAAATAAATATATATTTTTTAAAAGATCATAGCAGTGATTATAGGGCCGTATTTGTAAATGTTGGGTGTAGCGGGGCAAAATTGGGGTAGCCACAGGAGGAGTGAGAAGGAGGTCTGTAAGGGTATGGTGGGTGGCAGGAGAGAGGGATGGAGGGACTCGTGATCCAGAGCCATCATCTGTCGCTTCCAGGGTGCACATCAGCAGAAGTCTGAAATCAGAAACGAAGTCGGAGCTTGAACCCAGACACTACGAAGTGGGATGCCAGCGCCCCAAGCTGTGTTTTAACTACCAGGCCATATCTGCTGTCTTCCAGAAAGGGCGTGCTTAGGGAGACACAGTCACTACCTGTCCATCGAGACTTCTAGGGAGCCACAGTCACTACCTGTCCATCGAGACTCTAGGAGGTCCAAGTCTCAGGAAACACAGAAAGCACCAAACGAGACAATTTGTACAGGATCTTAGTAGCTCTCACGGGGTTTTGGGTGCTGTGACTGCTCTGAGACTTAAGCCCTGTAGACTGTAACACAATCCCAAACCATGCGGAACAAGGACATCCGTAAGGGAAATGTTGATTTTACAAGAGAAGAATGATCTCACATCATGTTTCTTGATGAGGTGGGAGGGGTGAGGATGAAAGCACGGGGAGCACACGGGGACCCTGCTGCACCTGCTGAGATATTACCCACAAGGCCAGAGCCTCCTTAAGCACCTGTCCTTAGTAGCATCCTCTCCTCCTCCCTCAGAAGTAGCTAACTTATGTGCTTACACTTCCTTGGATTTAAAAAAAAACATATTCTTCTAATATGGATGAATCCCTATATCCTGTATTGTTTACCTTCACGTGGCTTTGAACTTCATCAGGAAAGAATCCCAGAATATGTGTTCTTCCGCTCTGTGCTCACCTTGTGTCTTGAGCTTTATGTCTGTGGGTGTGCAGAGCTGCCGCTGTTAGTGTTCAGCCTGCTGTGATATTTCATTGTGTGAATACATGAGCAGGCGGAGGTGCAGCTCTTCACCTGTCAGCACACACTTGAGTTACGTTCAGTTTTAAATTTTTGCCAAGCCCGCGTGTGTGAGTATCCCTGTACCTTGCTGGGGGCGCATTACAGTACGGGAGAGTTTTCAGAATAGAGTGACTAGATTAACACGTACACACATATTGAGCTCATTTGGCAATGGTAATTGCTTCCCATGGCCTCGGCGGCATCTAGCATTATCAGGCATCTTGAATGTTGACAACGTGGTAGAGAGAGCAGCCGTGTTCTACTGTGGTTTTAATTTGTGCATTTTAAAACCGGTTATGTCATAATCAGTCATGGTGCCTTTTCTGTGAAGTACCTACCTGTGTCATTTGCCCATTTTCTTGCCACTCTTGTGAATTCACGGAAGTTCTTGATAAATACGGCCACTCGCTGTGCCTCTGCCTCTGACTCTCTGTAACTCTGCCTTTCAGATAAATAAATAGATCTTTTAAAAAGATATGGTGATATACCCCATGTGAAGAGAGAGATAGGTCTGGGCCTCTTAGCTTACAAGGCCTAAATCCCACCAGGTTATTATCAAGCCCCTTCTATCAGGTTCTATTTGCCTCTCAATCAGAAAACTTAATTGTAGCTTAGACAGCACCTTTCTTAGCTCCTCTAATAATGACTCTGTCCTTTGTTCTAGGCCCTGTCTAGCGCACTTGGGCCTCATTCCTTTGTAATCATAACCTCTACTCTACCACCAATGGCTCTACTCCCAACATGTGTGTACTGATGGTCCTCTTCCCCACTTAATGCTGTATAATTGTTCAAACCTGGTAATTGCCACTCTTAGGATCATAGGTTACTATCCTCACTCTGTCTTTTATGACCTTGTCTAAATATGATCAGAGTCGGCAAACTTGGAAGGCTTCCATAGCCTTGGCAACTCATGACGACAGCCTAGGGTGGTTACTGGCACCATAAACTAGAGTGTCAATTTGTTGGGTCAACAACAGGAGCCACTGTGCACTTGCTCCTCATGTGGGATCTCTGTCCTTAATGTGCTGTACATTGTGATTTAATGCTATAACTAGTACTCAAACAGTATGTTTCACTTTGTGTTTCTATGTGGGTGCAAACTGTTGAAATCGTTATATTAAATTGATCTTCTGTATATAAAGAGAATTGAAAATGAATCTTGATGCAAATGGAAGGGGAGAGGGAGCGGGAGGGGGGAGGGTTGCGGGTGGGAGGGAAGTTATGGGGGGGGAGCCATTGTAATCCATAAGCTGTACACTGGAAATTTGTATTCATTAAATAAAAATTAAAAAAAAAAAAGAAAAAAAAAAGATATGGCCGCTAATCCTTTGTCAGAGATATGCGTGTGCTACGATCATCTTTCAAGTGATAACCTTTCCTTTGCTTTAGTAATGGTGTCTTTGATTAACATTAGATTTCAATGTAGTCCAAATGTATCAAAGTGTTGTCTTTTCCTCTGCATTTAAGAAATATTTGGTTGCTATGAAATAATACAGAAATATGTTACTTCTAAGTGTCCTAATAATTTCATATCAAATCCCTACTCCATGTAGAACTGACTTCAGTATGTTTTTGTATTCATATGCACAAGTATTACTTCTTTACTTATTTATTTGGGAGGCAGAAAGAGAAAGAAACAGAGATGGAGGGAGCTCCCAGCAGCCGGTTCACTCCCCAGATGCCCACAGCAACAGGAGCTGGCCAGGCTGAACGAGAGATGGAACTCACTGTGGGTCTCCCACCTGGGTGGCACCTGAGCCGCCACAGCTGTCTCCCAGGGCCTGCATAGCAGGGAGCTGGAGTCAGGAGTTGGAGCAGAGGCTCAAACCCAGCCACTCAGTTGACAGGGGACTTGGGTATCTTCATTGCTAAACCAGACACACTTCCCTTTTTCTCCTTGTATGTCTGCTTCTTCCTCCTCCTTCCCTTGTCTTGGATTTTCTTGGCTTTCTCTTCTTCTTACTTGCATTTCAGAATCAACTTACATTTTCCATAGAAGTACTCTGTAGGGCTGTCTGACTGGAATCACATTGAATCTAGAAACAAACTCTAGACAGAGCTATCCTTATTATAATAAATTTGCATCCGTCTCCAAAAACCGTTGTGTCTATCTCCCTTACCTCTTCTTTAGTGTTTTATAGACCAAAATTCACAATGCCCCTATGTTTTATTGTATTAATTCATAGGCATCTTATCACAATGACTATAAAACAAATTATCCCCAAATTCGATAGCTGGAAACAGCACACGATCATCATCCCTCAACGCCGTGTTGCTTGGCTGGGCTCCGCTGGGAGCTGGTGCTGGTTTAGTATGTCTGCGCAGGGTTAGATAATCACACGGAGACTGAGGCTGGAGTCACTGAACTCTCACCAGAGAGGCGGATTTACGAGGCTGACCACATTGACTCGGGACTTCTGCTGTCTGCACCCGGCTAGGTTCTCGTTCCACGCTGAGGAAGAAGGAGGGAGCGGGGGAAGGCAGGTGCACTGCTACAGGAGAGGCAGAAAGGACTCTGGGCAACCCAGAGGGGCTCCCACAGCAGGGTCACAGCTTTCAACCCTGTGAGAGGAGGAACTCCTTTTGATTGGCCGGCAAAGATGCCAGTCCTGAAAGTAAGTTGGGAATCATCAGGCTGCTTGGCTGTTGCTGGCTGCCTTGTTTTCCGGGGGTGGGGGTGGAGATGTCTCCGGCATTGAGCGAGGTGCTGTCCAAAGCTAAGGATTCTTTGCACTTTTGCCACCTTGCGCCTTTGCTAGCATCTGTCTACTTCCTGAGACGTGAGCTTAGGCATCCCGTCTGTCTGCCTGATTGTACCCCCTTCGTGCCTCTCTCCCAGCGTGCCTGATGGACGACAGGTGGATGAGGCTCCCCTGGAGTGACAGCCCCTCTGGGAAGCCTCTCTAAAGGTTGGTTGGTGCAATCTGGGCTTCTGAGAGACAGCATGGTGGCAGCCTTCCAGGACAGGACGCGGGTGCAAGTGCAGAGAGAGCCCACGTGCTAAGGGAGTGGAGTGAGCACCTCGCGGCTCCTGTTACCTCGCACTGAGGCTGCACAGCGTCCTGGCTCCTGGGCTCTGTTGGAGAGAGCTTACACAAGCCCACATCATCAGGTTCAAAGGTTTGGATGCAGAAGTATAATTGCAATGAACTTTTATGTGCTAATTCTATACCTAGTGATCTTTCTGTACTTTCTTATTCATTTACATAATTTGTGGCATCCTTGAAGCTTCCCAAGGAAGTAATCCTGTCACCTACAAGTGAGGAGTGCGTGCTTCTGCTCTTGCAGTCTTTCTGTGGGAGAGGGAGAGGAGCATCGTTCTGTTCCCTGTGATGAGGCGGGACCTCCAGGACGCTGAGTGGACGTGGTGGTGGTGGCCTTCCAGTCTGGTTCTTGGTAGTGGAGCCGCCTTTTGCAGACACAGGAATCTCCCTCTGTTTAGAATTCCATGCTTTGTTTTATTATGACTGCGCATGAAGTTTTACTCAATGCTTTTTCTGCATCTTGTTTTTTCCACCTTCATACGGTGGCACATGTAAATAATAGATTCCTGTAGTTAAATGACCCTGGTGTTACTGGAGTCAGCTCCGTGTGGTCGTGACGCGTTCTGGTCTGTTGTATTTGTGTGCTGCTATCTTGTTTAGATCTGTGCATCTCTGCTCTGGAGTGAAATTGGCTTGTGATTTTTTTGTTGTTGTTGTTCTCCTTATCTTTGGAATTAATCATAAGACTTTGGCGGTTTCAGGAAATAGGGGGGTTCTGTTTCTCTTCTTCTCTGAGATTCTTTTCCGTGAGTGTGTAGTGGAATCCACCTGTAAAAACAGTTGACCCTGGAGTGTTCTTTAGGGAGACACAGCAAAACCACATCCGTTGTTCAACGTGGGATGGCAAAAGTGGGGTTTTTCTTGCTCTAGCTGAGTCAGTCCGGGTCATTCACATTTTTGTAGAGACTTGTCCATTTCATTTAAGATTTGACATTTATTTGCGTGACGATGTCCCTGATCTTCCGTCTATTCTCCCCTCTGCTGGAGAACTGCAAATAGCCCTTACCGGTGTGTGCCCCTTGCCGCTCAGTCTGTCTCGCCAGAGCTTTCCCAGTTTATGCAAATCACTAATTTTCTCTCTTACTATAGTGTTGCCCTTGGCTCCTGACTCATTTTTTTTTCTTATTTCTGCTTGCTTCTCCTTGTGTTTTTCCTATTTCTTTCTTATTAAAAGCAAATGCTTAGCACATTCACGTGAACTCTAGCTTTCACGTTTATCATTGACTATGGTTTAGCAGGATCCCACACGTACTGGAACTTAATATTTTTATTTTTACTTAGTTCTGAATGTCCCATTTCAGGTATGAGTTCTTTTATGGTCCATGAGCTATTTAAAATGTATCTCATATGCTTCTGATGTACAGGATTAGAAAAACCACTTTTCTAACTTAGCGTGTTGGGATTGGGAAAATGATCTACGTGATTCTTTGAACTACCAAGGCTTGCTTTGTGGCATACTGTGTCTTTAAATGTTTTACAATTTTGTAGTTAATGTGTGTTCTTCAAGAGTTAGGAACAGTAGCCTGTGATGGACTACTAGATCAAGTTACTGAATTGCGTCGTTCACAACTTTTTATAAAAATAAGATTTGTTTTATTTATTCAAAAAGTAGATTAACAGATGGAGAGGGAGAGACACAAAGAGAAAGAAAGAGAGAGGGAGAGATCTTTGCACGGGTTCACTCCCCAGATGAACACAATGCCAGGACTGGGCTGGGCGAGGCTGAAGGCAGGAGTTTGGAATCCATCCGGGTCTCCCACACAGGTGCAGGGGCCCAAAGACGTGGCCGT
Source organism: Lepus europaeus (assembly GCF_033115175.1). NCBI lineage: Eukaryota > Metazoa > Chordata > Mammalia > Lagomorpha > Leporidae > Lepus > Lepus europaeus. The sequence goes on along the minus strand of NC_084840.1, from coordinate 96,702,406 downwards.
CTTCCACTGCTTTCCCACTAGCAGGCAGCTGGAGTTGGAAGCGGAGCAGCTGGGACCCAAACAGGTGCTCAGATACAGGATGCCCATGGTGCAGGTGGCGGCCTCGCCCTCTGCACCAGATTTTCAGATGTTCTGACCTCTACTGCACCACGATTCTTGGAGAATGCTGGACGGCTTGAGTGTGCCTTCTCCAAAATGCCAGGAACCAGCAGTGCTACTGGTTGTCTGTTCAGATTTGGGGATACTTGCACGCACACACACACATATATAATATTGGGTAGGAGACAAGTTTACATATGAAATTCATTTGTTTTTCATGAGACACCTTATACACATGGCCTGCGGTCATTTTACATAATATTTTTAACACCTTCTGTGATCTGACAGAGACCCAGTGTGTGAGATCAGATGTAGAATTTTCCACTAGCAGTGTCAGGCTGACACTCAAAAGCCTCGAATTTTGGAGCGTTTTAGGTTTTGGATTTTCAAACCAGGGCTGCTCAGCCTATATTGAAATGGTTCCCCATGAGAGCTCTCGTTACGGAGTGGTCAGTTCTGCTGCAGTATTCTGAAGTTTGGTTTCCTGCTCTCTAGAGATCACGATGCTGTCTCTGGTCACAGTTGTTGCTCTGAAGTCTGATAATATGCTCAGTATGTACTGGATGTTTACATGCGTTCATATCAATATGTTTGAGTGTTGAGCTTAATACATTTCTTTTAAACAGCACAAAGCTCCATTTTAAAAATAAAGACATACTTTTTGTACATTCATTATTATTATTTGAACATTTAGATTTATTTCTCCCATACTATTTTTAAATGAACTTATTTATTTTCATTTTATTTGAAAGGCAGAAAGCAATGACAGACAGAGAGAGGTTTCCCATCTGTTGGTTCACTTCTCTAAGGGCTGCAACGGCCAGAGCTGGGCCAGACTGAAGCCAGGAGCCAGGAGCTCTGTTCGGTCTCCCACGTGGGTGCAGGAGCCCAGCTACCTGAGCCATCCCCGCTGCTTCCCAGGCTGCGCATCAGCAGCGAGCTGGACGGGAAGTGGAGTGGGAACTCAATCCCAGGCTCTTTGATACGGGACGCTGGCATTCCACGCAGCGACTTAACCCAGCCACCCACCCCTACCATATGTTATTTTTTTATTTCTATTTATTCTACTTTTTAGGCTTCATTTAAAACTGGTTGTTTTCCTCTTTATTTTTATATTTAGGTATTATCTGAAAAAGTTAAACATAGTGAAGTTAAAATAATGTAATAATGTCTAAATGTAATCAATGTTTTTACCTTCTCTCTAAAAAAATCAAGACTTTATCATGTTTTCATGTTGATAATTTCCTTCCTATTTTGTACCCTTTAATGTAATATTTTAATTCTATTTTGTTTTATAGATAGGTTATAAAAATAAATTCTATAAAATGTGCTGCTGTGACTACCAAGGTTACGTTTGGTGTCTGTGTGGCCATAATGTGACCAGATTTCTCCACATACGGGAGGTCTTCAAAAAGCTCATAGAAAATGTGGATTATGAAAAAACATATTATGAAAAAACATATATTATGAAAAACATGTATTATGAAAAAAAATTTTAAATTTTGGCACTAAAATTGACTCACAATGTAATTCCAATTTCTCTTAACTTTATTTACTTGGAAGGCAGAGTGACAGAGAGAGAGGGAGACACACACACACACACAGAGTGGGAGAGAGACAAAGGGAGACAGAGAGAAAGCGGTTCTCTATCCAGTGACTGGTTCCTCTGGTTCCCTCTCCACGTGGCTGCAATGGGCAGATCCGGCAGGCGAAGGTAGGAGCGAGGAGCTCCATCTGGGTCTTCCCCAGGGGTGCTGGGACCCAAGCACCCAGGCCACCTTCCCAGGGGCATTAGCATAAAGAAAACTTAGTACAGGCACAGAATGGTGCCTCTTGCATATAAAATCAGCAAGCAACTGTGTGAAGAATTAAAAAACAGCAAAGTAAGTGAGGGTGAAAACATGCATAAGGACACGGGGGCGGGCTTCCGGGAGGAGCTGCGGTGGCCAGCACCCTCACAGGGTTGTGCAGCCTCCGTCACAGGGAAGAAGTGCAAATCAAGGGGGCAGCTCTGTGACGCAGCAGGCGAGGCCTCTGTCTGCAGTGCCAGCATCCCATATGGGACAGGCACTGGTTCGAGTCCCGGCTGCTCCTCTTCCTTTCCAGCTCTCTGCTATGGCCTGGGAAGGCAGCAGAAGATGGCCCAAGTTCTTGGGTCCCTGCACCCACGTGGGAGACCTGGAAGAAGCTCCTGGCTTTCATCTGGCTCAACCCTGGCTATTATGGCCATTTGGAGAGTGAACTAGTGGATGGAAGAGCTCTCTGTCTCTTCCTCTCTCTCTGTAACTTTGCTTTTTAAATAAGTAAATGTAAATCTTAAAAATAAATTCTGTTCAGCAGTTTCCCCTGACTCTTCCTAAACTCATCTATGTGTAGAGAAAGCTTCTGAAATGTATTTACATTTTATTTTTATCTTTTATTTAAAATTTTTTAAATGCTTGTGTGTCTATTTGTTTGACATGGAGAAAGGTTTTCCATACCCTGGGGAATCCCCTACTGCTTGTAAGGGCCAGGTCTGGGCTGGGGCTGAAGCTGGGTGTCAGGTCTCCCATGTGGGTATCGGGAACCCAATCACTCCAGCCAGGACCATTGCCTCCCAGCATCTGCATTAGCAGGAGGTCACAAACCAGAGCCAGGACTCAAACTCAAGGAGCTCCAAAGTGGGAAGTAGACATTGCACATAGAGTGTTTTTTAAATTTTTTTGACAGGCAGAGTGGACAGTGAGAGAGGGAGAGAGAGAGAGAGAGAGAGAGAGAGAGAGAGAGAGAGAGAGAGAAAGGTCTTCATTTTTTCTGTTGGTTCAACCCCCAATGGCCGCCGCGGCCGGCGCACCATGCTGATCCGAAGCCAGGAGCCAGGTGCTTATCCTGGTCTCCCATAGGGTGCAGGGCCCAAGCACTTGGGCCATCTTCCACTGCACTCCCTGGCCATAGCAGAGAGCTGGACAGGAAGAGGGGCAACCGGGACAGAATCTGGTGCCCCGACCAGGACTAGAACTCAGTGTGCCGGCGCCGCAGGCAGAGGATTAGCCTAGTGAGCCGCGGTGCCGGCCAAAGTGTTTTTTTTTTTTTAAACCACTTCTAGTCTTGCTCCCTCTGCAGGTGCTGTATGTCCTCAGATGACCAGACCCGTGAGTGATGAAATAGCTCACGCACGTACATACCTTGTTAAAATTTCTAAAAAGAAAAATTACAAATATTTTCAATGAACATATCTTCATAGAGAAAGGCGTTATAACTGTGGAGAACAAATCCAAAGTGTAGTGAGCGAATTCACCTCAAGTCTCTCAGTCAATTTTTTTCTTGGACATTTGAAGCTGCAAGAGTTGGCAATGGTGTGTGAGCAAAGTAATATTTTTCTTTAATTTTGTTACCTCTTTTGGCCAAAAGGAGACACCCCCCCCCCCCCGCCACCGATCTATGAAGACACACATTTTCTGATTTCCTAAGCATGATCTTTCAAGGTGATTTTGAAAACGGTCATCAAAAAACCTCAAACACTTTTCATTATTTAGTTTGATTTTGTAGTGTTTATGTATTTCTCCTGGCCAAGACACCCCTATCTCTTTCTCTCTCTCTCTCTCTCTTTCTGTCTCTCCCTCTTTTTTTCAGCTGCAATCTGATGATTTTCCTTCAAAATGTACATAGTTTCTTTTAGACTTGCTGAAATAATGACAATTTCCTAGCAACACTGTGGTGGAATGAGAAGGCCATGCCAAGATGGCGGCTGGCAAGCAAGCGTCAGTTACTCAGGAATGGCTTTGAAACCCACCTGGCAATGGAGCCTGCCTGGCAACAGGCTGTGATTGGTTAGGACATAGACCACCCCTTGACCGGATTGGCTGCCTTGACTATATAAGCTGCTGTACCAACTGAAATAAACGAGTCTGCAGGCTGCTCTCCTCTGGCCCACTTTCACCTGATTCCCAGGGTCTGTGTGATGACACCGTGCCTCTTGCCCCCACCGAGCTCCTCCTCTCAGAACAAATTCATAGCAATAAGACACTGCTTAAGATCATTTATTTTTCCTTGTTTACAGTAGACATCACGATGTCTACTCATTTGAATCCCTTCACTATGATAACATTGTGTTTGCAATAAGCATGGAAAGGCACCTTCTCTCATGCAGGCTCCACTGCCATTGGGCCAAGGCAATGCATCATTTTGCCTGGAGCAGGTGCTCTGTGGGGCCCCCCAAGGAACCTCTCCACCCCCACCCCATGTGGCTGATTTCATCCCCTGTGGCCCTTCTGTGCATCAATACAGCACTGGAAACTTGTGATTTTATCTTCTGCAAAATGCCTTTTACACATTCTTCTTGTGTCTCTGTGGGAGGGGCTCCTGCTACTGGAGGGTGCTGGATCTGCCACCAGCCCTGTGAGGGATGTCCTCAGGGTGGCCCTGTAACTCTGACCAGACCTGGGTCCCAGCTGGCTCCATGTGCTATGTTCCAGCTCAAGGTTTGATGTCAAATGCAGCATTTGCTATAGACTGTTTTTCCCAGTGCACCAGAATAAAAATTATTAAAGTAAACAAAATGAAAAACAAGGCAAAATGTGTCACTTTGAAAATACCAGGGATGAAGTGACGTAAAAATGGCAGCCAACAGCTTCAGAGGAAGTGGGAGAGCTTTGGTTCGACGGCGGCTTCTTCTCTTCAGGCAATGACGAGGCACCCGCTCTCCGTTAGGGCTGCCTCCTGTCTCAAGTGATGTCACAGCACTCCTGCAGGCCCTGGCTTCCAGCTCCACGTGTCCGAACAGAAGCCAGTGGGTGATGGCAGGCGCCCCTCCAGACTGGCCTGGCCCACGCCACAGCAGGTGGACACTGCTGGTGGCCAGTATGTGGCTGGCCAGCCCAGGCTCCTGGGGCTCCATGCTGAACTGCCAATAGTCACACGAACATTTCAGGAAAAAAATACATATGTGTGAATGTGGAATCTTCAGTGAATTTTTAATGCTTTGGTAAAATATTAGCATTTTTTGATTCTTACGAAAATTTGGCAATCCAGAAATAACTTTTATCTGGAGTTCCTTGTTATGCATGCACTGGACAGGAGCAACATGGTGGTTCCGGGGAGGGACATCATGAATGTCGTTTGCCTCAGGCTTTGGGGTTCTCCTGGTGGAATTCTACAGGCAGCAGAGTTTTTAGGTGAGATTTCCTGCTAAGTGGCCCCTGTCCCAAGCTTGCCAACAGCTCTGGGCTGGAAGTGCCATCAGAAGTATGCAGGATACTGTTCACGTAAATCACTTACGGAGCATGATGGTGGTGATGGTGATGGTGGTGATGGTGATGATGGTGATGATGGTGATGGTGGTGATGGTATGATGGTGGTGATGGTGATGGTGGTGATGGTATGATGGTGGTGATGGTGATGATGGTGATGGTGATGATGATGGTGATGATGGTAATGATGGTGATGATGGTGGTGATGGTGATGATAGTGATGATTGGCGATGATTGGTGATGATGGTGATGATGGTGGTGATGGTGGTGATGGTGATGATGGTGGTGATGGTGATGATGGTGGTGATGATGGTGATGATCGTGGTGATGGTGGTGATGGTGACGATGGTGGTGATAGTGATGAGGAGGTCGGAGCTGCCCATGGAGGCCTACTGGTCACTCACTGCGTCCCTAGGGCTTCGAGGCACGCCTTGGCTCTCCATCTGTAGACTGAGGGCAACAGTGGACTTCCTAGAGAGAGAGGCCTGGAGTAGTGCTGGACAGGTGAAGAAGCGTCCGCTGGAGCTCACTGCACGGCACAGCAGGCTCCCGAGGGTGGATGGTGGTTAACCCCACATCTCAGACGAGGGCAGCGCAGGTGACGGTAGGGGCGTCTGAGCACTGTCGGGCCTGCTCTCGTGGCTGGGGCTGTGGTTTGCAGGGCAGGGCGAGCCTGGTCACTGCAGGATGGTTTCTATGACTTGGAATCTGGAGGTGACATCTACTGAGCGGTACAGGATGTGCTCACTCTCTTGGGTGGAAATCTCGGGCCGGTGTTTGTGTGTTGATCTTTTTCTATGCAATGAGGAAGGAACTATATTTCAGGGATGTGTTCCAAGTGACTTAAAGGAATCAAACTCATAGCAATGATAGAATAATGTTGCAAGGCACATGGGAATGAACAGGACCAAGAATAACCAAATTATAGTTGTAGTGATTGAAACCTGGAGAGACTCCCTCATACTGGAATGTGGAGTGCTGGAAGCAAAACTGAGTCAAATATTTCCACTTTAATTATTTTGTTTGGAAAAATAACCCCACACATCTGTCATCTTCCTGCTTGCTTCGGTGAGTTGCTACTCATAACCAAGGGAAGATGGTATCGTTAGCCTGTAGTATAATGGCAAAGCTGGGTTTTCCTCTCTTGTTTACACAATCCTTGGTTTCCGCCTAGGGTAGCTTGCAATTAATTTCTCAGGATGTGTTGTCCTCTTAGATGTCCGTAATGCATTCTCAGTAAATCGCAGACGCCCCCCTGTGACCTAGAGAGTCACTTTATGTCCCGGTGTTAGCACCGCCAACGGCAGTCGTGCCAAGAGCTCTGGGGTTTCCTGAGTGGCTAGTGTTTCTCAGGTGCTGTGTTGCACAGTGTTCTACTTATTCTCCCCCCAGCACTCAAGTCAAACAGCTCTGCATCTGCTTTGCGGGTGAAGACCCTGTCGTTCAAGACATGCGATGAGGTTGCTCGTGACACCGTGGTGGTTGCCCACGGTGCTGTGGCTGGTGAGTGACAGGAGGGCTTCAGGGGAGGCAGCCCACCCACCCCGACGCCCAAGCCGCTGAGGCCCGGAGACTCGCTGTCGTTCCTATGCTGTGTGATTTCTGAGACTAGCGGGGCCCAGTCCTCATACATCGGAACTATTGTAGAGAAGGGTCCGACAACGACCAGTGGTGTGGCAACCCCCTGCTCTGGATCAAACAGGACAGATGTGCTGAGCCAGGTCTTCCAGGGCTTCTATCAGTTCCCTGTGGGGTTGACAAATGACCTTAGGACATGGAGCTGAAGGTGTGATGTCAGGGCTCCTTAGCAGGTGAATTGTACCTCACTCACCAACATCCTCGGCTTCCCTATCCATTGCTGTTGCTATCTGTCCTAATGTGTTTTTTTTTTTTTTAAATAAAGACATATGTGCCTGGGAAAGCAGCAGCAGATGTCCCAAGTGCTTGGGTCCCTGCCATCCATATGGGAGACCTAGATGGAGTTCCAGGCTCCTGGCTTTGGGCCAGCCACGCCCTGGGCCATTGCGATCATTTGGGGAGTGAACCAGTGGATGGAAGTTTTCTGTGTGTGTGTGTGTGTGTGTCTCCCTCTCTCTCTCTCTGTAACTCTGCCTTTCAAACAAGCAAATTTTGAAAATAATAATGATGATAATAAAGAGATAAACAGAAAGCTGTAATCTAAGAAGCTGAGTTTGAGGTGGGCGGTGCATGATAAACAGACCCACATAAATGACCTGTGATGACCCCATGGCGACGCCGCCGACCCCTCCTGGCCTCTGTTTCACAAGCGAGTAGTGGCGAGCCCTGGGCTACCTGCCTGGCGTGCACTTCTGCTGGTGGGGTTTCGTCCGTGTATGAGAGCAGGTCCCTGCCGGCGTCCGTGGCCGCTGGGCCAGAACTGGGGCTGCACCCTCTTGTCTTCCTCTTTGTGCTTTTGCACCTTTATTTTAACTAATTGTTTTTGAGCCACTTTCCAGTGCCTGTCCCCGTGCGTAACTGGCACAGGTTGGCTCGTGAACCCTGGCTGTGGGAAGTGAACGTCACACAGCGTGGATGCAAAGCCAAGCCGTCTGCCGGACTGCTCACTGGATTGACTTCACGATGAGGCCGCAAGGGAAATTCTAGGTGGGGCAGGAGCACGTGGAGACACGCAGCGCGATAGCTGCGCGGGCCACACCGCAGTCAGTAAGCTTCCCTTCGGTTTCCAGAAAACGGCGGTGAGCGTGCCCGCGCCTCGCTCGCCCGGCCGCGGCGCGATGGCTGCACGGGCCCCATCACAGAGCTGCTGCCCAGAAACGCTCGGTGCTGCCTGCACGCAGAGTGACTATTTGGTCCCAAGAAGACATCTGATAAATCTTTGTGAATCTCTTCCCTCGGTGCCAACTGTGAGAGCTGCTGTTTGGGATCACATTATAAATTCTCCCACCGCTGTGTCCCCAGAAATATGTCCTGGTGACAAGACCCGCTTAGAAAATTGGGGAAAAAATAAAATCAGGAGAAAGAATCGTCTTTCCTTGTGAGGCAGGCAGAAGGAAGAGGGAAACAAGAGATGGCAGGCCTTCTAATTGAGACTACAGCTCGGCGCGCCAAGTCCTTTTGCACACGGCCCTTCTGGGTTCTACTGAGCCAGCACAGGCCACCGACCCGTGGACAAGTGGCACACCCAGGAGTGCGGCTCGAGAGTGGAGCAGAAGCTGGTGAGGGTTGTGGGAGAAGCAGAAAGTGATTGAGAATCCCCGGTTCAGGGGGCGGATAGGTGAGAGGGAGAAGGGGGAGCGAGGGAGCCACAGCTCCAGCAGGGCGCTGACCCAGGACTGCAGTCCCTAACCCCTTACTCCACGGGCCGCGCCGCTCGCTGGCCCCATCAGGCTCTGCTGAGAGGCCCGGCTGACAACTGCCCCTCCCTGGGGTGGGCACTTGTGCAGGGTCTAGATGCTGCAGGAGACGCCCACGTCCTGTGTCTGAATGTCTGGGTTCAGGTCCCAGCTCTGCTCCTGATTCCAGCCGTGTGCTAGTGCACGCTCTGGGAGGCAGCGGGAGAGCCCAGGCACTTCAGTGTCTGCACCCCCGTGGGGACCTCTCGGCTCCCGGCTCCCATTCCAGCCTGGCCCAGCCCTGGCTGCTGTGGGCGCCTGGGGAGTTCTCCAGAGGATGGGAGATCTCCATCTGTCTCTCTGTGTCTCTGCCTTTCAAATGAAGCTATTTAAACAAAATGAAGTAAGATTCTTGGGAGCACTGCCTTTGGTCATGTGACCGTTTTGTTTGATTTGCTGTGGAAGTTGGCATGGGCGTTCACAATGGCTGTTTCCAGCAGAGGGATCAGGAGGATGAAAAGGATTGCAGAAGCTACAGGTGCCACACACACACACAGGCACACACAGACACACAGGCACACACAGTCAGACACACAGACATATACAGAAGAACACACACACAGAGGCACACACAGACACACACAGAGATATAAACACACAAACACACACACTCAGGCATACACACATAGATACACACAGAGACACACACACAGACACACAGGCACACACAGAGATACAAACACACACAGACACTCAGACACACACACATAAACACACAGAGACATACACAGAGGCACACACAAACACACATAGAGATACAAACACACACACTCAAACACAGACACACACAGGCACACACAGAGATACAAACACACACAGACACTCAGACACACACAGACACACAGAGACATACACAGAAGCACACACAAACACACATAGGGACACACAGACACAGATGCACACACACAGACACACACAGAGGCAAACACACATATAGACACACAAAGAGATACACACCAAGACATACATGCAGACACACATAGACACACAAAGAAACATACACACACAGATTCAGAGACATACACACACACAAATACACAGAGACAGACACAGATGCATACACAGACAGACACAGACAGACACACAGACACACACTGCTGGATGTGATTTCTGTCTTCCGTTTGGTGCTTGGTGCCTCCACGGGCCACAGTGAGGAAAGTGTTGATGAAGTGCAATGTGGCATCTAGGAGGGCCCAGGGAGATTCCACGGTTTTTCTAGAACTTTGTGTCTGAAGACACAGGAGGACGCCTTGACAAGTCCATGGAAAATGGAATTCGATGAGCAGGTTGCTTTGGTGCAAAACATTTGAGATCCATGCATAGATTTTTCATAATACAGATCTCATGAACCTTTTGAAGCCCTTTCTTATGTTGCTCAGAGAGAGAGAGGGAGAGGGAGAGAGAGAGAGGGAGGGAAAGAGAGAGGGAGAGAGAGGGAGAGGGAGGAGAGAGCAGAGAAGCACTGTAATCCACAGTGATCACATTGGAAGTAGAGGGACATTGTAGAGGGGTTATGACGCTATAGAATCTGGAGTTGTAGTAGCCATGGTCTAGAACAGTTCTTGTTGAAAAGATGTGACTTACAAATGTGTTCTTATTTCCTAAATGAGAGACAAACGGTGTGCAGGGTCGTTCCGTGGTGTTGGCTCGGGTTTGGCAAACTGTGCCCTGTGTGCGTACCCTGGCCCACCACCTGTTTCTGTAAATAAAGTTTTATTGGAACACAGCGTGTGCATTTGCTACCATGCCATCTAGTGCCGTGTTCACGCCACAATGAGAGAACGGGTGGGAAAGAGACCATGTCGCCCGTGGGGCTCTCACTAGAGGAATCAGACTTTAGGCTTATTTGTTTCTCATGAAATGCAATGTCCAGTGTTTTCACAAATCAAATCCAAATGCCTTCAGAAAGAACAGAAGAAGGAGTTACAGCTTTTTGCAAGCAGAAAATCTAGGGCGGCGCAAGGTTTTCAGAATTTGGTGTTTTACGGATTTTTTTCCTTTGTGAACGCTAAAATTCCCTTTGCTGAGGGTTGAAAGCCGTGGCTGATGGGAATGATTGCAATAGCATTCCATCGTCCACTTTCATTCGGTTGCCAAATAAACACAAATCAACCACTGGGCTTTGCTGACCAGGAGGCGCCTCTACAGCTTTTAGCCATGGACTCCCTGCTGGCGTGAAATATCTTGAGAGTCTGTGGAGAGACACCCATGGAATGGCAAACCAGGCCACTGATCCAGTCCACACAGGAGCTGCTGAGCGGCTGCGAGATGCTGGCAAGACTGTTGCTGCCTGGCAGGTGCCCAGGCCCGTGGAGGATGGCACCTGGCTGAGGGCCCTCGCCTCCTCTCCCTATACAGCATTCTGCAGGTGCAGTAGCACTCCCAGACCTGAATCTCTGAGGTCCAGTTCCCTGACCCTGCGAGCTGTGAGCGTACCGGGGGTCTTCCACAAGTTCACAGATAATGCACGTTACAGAAACACATGTGTGGATGTCAAATATTTTGCAGCAATATAAACGTACCTTTGAGTTCGATTGTTCACAAACTCGTGGAAGTGGTTACTCTCTTTGGCCTCTCTTTTCTCATCTGTAAAGAGGACTAACAAGAGCGCCAGGTCACGGGGTGACCCCAAAGGCTAGGTGGGTTAGTTACTATTATTTCCTCCAAGCAGAAGCAGAGAACGGTTATAGGAAATAAAATGATATTTTACTGACAATGCCTTTTAAAATTTTTTAATAATATAAAGAGAATAGAGTTCATGTATTTCAGAAGAACAATTCGAAGAAGATAACCATACTTCCCCATTTTTTTTCTCTTTTATTGAAAAAAAAAATAGAAGGGAGGGGGGCTCCCATCCTTTGGTCCTGAAATGTCCAGGAATGTGAGAGGCGGAAGCCGAGTACCAGGAAATCCATCCAGGTCTCCCAGGTGGGTGGCAGGAGCCTGGGCCCCTGTGCCACCCGCTGCAGCCTCGGGGCACACATCAGCAGGAGGCCACAGCTCCACCCAGGTGTGAGCCCAGGCTCTCTGCTGCAGGACCGGGCTGGCTTAGCTGCCAGGCCACATCCCGCCCCTAATTCAACTTTCTGAAAACAGCCTTTTCACGTTCCTGCAGGAATCACGGTGAGTTCATCAGAATCCTCCCAGGGAAACGGTTCCAACAAACACCCTGTCTTCCGGGCACGGGACATCTGTCTGTCACGCGTCTCATTTTTCTCTCTTTTACGCCCTGAAAGGTCAGGTGTGTGCTTCAGGTCTTACACACACCGCTCTGCGCAATCAAAAGCCTGGCGCCTCTACCCCGAATGCACAAAAGAAGTGGATTCCCTGACGGAAGTGGGGACGGGAACAAGTTCCAGCGGCGCTGACCGAGCGTGGCTGAGGCTGTCCTGGCGACACAGGGACGTGTCTCCACCTGAATCGCCTGGGAGAGCCGGTGGGGCGTGCACTTACAATGGGGAAAGGAGCTGCAGCTCAGCCCGAGAGAGGAGAGAAAAAGAGAGAGAGAGAGAGAAAGAGAGAGAGGGAGGAACTCCTGCCACCCATCCAGCGAGCCCGACTCTGTTCTGTTCTGCTCCGCTCACCGGCAGGTCGGGGTTTTCATTGTGAAAACAGAGAAGTGAGCGTTCAAGGCGGCACGGTGTGGCCCCCAGGGAGAAGGAGCTCCCTGGGGCGGGAGAAGTCACCTGTGAGGACCTGCAGGGAGCCACGCCTTGCTTCTCGCATGCTCCAAGCCTGGCTCTCCAAAGGGGTTTTATCTCCGCCGAGAGAAGTTCGGATCCTCTCGCCTGTGTTCTGCCTGAAGCATCAGCTCCTGGGGGCTGTGGTGTCACAGCCGAAGCTCACATGGACGACGAGGAAGTCCCGAGCTCGGGAAAGCAGCTCGGAGGGGCGGGTCGCAGGGTGACACCATGCTTCCCGCAGCTCTCGGCTACCCTTGTCTACTACGGCCAATTTCTACACTGATTTATCATCACACACGCTGGCAGGGCGTGGGGCGAGATGATCTAATTACAGACCACATGCAGCCCTCGGGCTGCCCTGCAGCTACAGGCACGGGCAGCAAACAGCCTTCCTGCAGCCTCGAGTGGACTCAGTGGCCAACCCCGCAGTGGGCGGTGTGTGGCTGGCACAGTCCACCCTGCAGCATCAACATCGCAGCGCAATATTCGGCGTCAGAGCAGGCAGCCGGGGCTATACCTGAAGGCGACGGGAGGACTCGGACTTGCTCTGCTCCGAGCAGGTGAGCTGGTGACCCTGAGCGGGGCCAAAGGAACCAGAGAGCTTCCATGCTGCCTCCGGGATCACAATTAGCCACAATCAAGCTGCACCTCGGGTTCTAGTCCCGGTCAGGGCGCCGGATTCTGTCCTGGTTGCCCCTCTTCCAGGCCAGCTCTCTGCTGTGGCCCGGGAGTGCAGTGGAGGATGGCCCAAGTGCTTGGGCCCTGCACCCCATGGGAGACCAGGAGAAGCACCTGGCTCCTGGCTTCGGATTGGCGCAGCGCGCTGGCCATAGCGGCCAATTGGGTCTGTGAACCAATTGGGTCTGTCTCTCACTGTCTATAACTCTCTCTCTCTCTCTCTCTCTCTCTCTGACTGTCTAACTCTGCCTGGCAAAAAATAAAAAAAGAAAAGAGAGAGGAAGCACAAGGCCCCGACAGGTACCCCCCAGGGACACGGACCCAGCAAACTCCTCCTGAGTCACTCCACAGCCCTACCGCTCCCTCGGCACACGCCGCCCGGCCATGATCGCCTTTCTAACTGTGCTCAATTCTCTCTTCTTCCAGCCAAATGCACCCACACAACCCACACGTCCCTCACACACCACACACCACACACACCTGACAAACACCACACTCCCACACACACACACACTGCCCACACACCTGACAAACACCACACTCCCACACACACACACCACACACCCACACACCTGACAAGCACCACACTCACACACACACACACACTGCCCACACACCTGACAAACACCACACTCCCACACACACACACACTGCCCACACACACCACACTCTCCACGTATACATACGCAGCCCACCTACCTCACACACCCATACATACCCACACATACCACACTCCTACACACATGCACTCCCCACATAGACCACACTCCCCACATATACACACCACACATAGCCCACGTCCCTCACACACCCACACAACACACATGTCCCACATTGCACACACCTGACAAACACCACACTCCTACACACACACACCACACACACACACCTGACAAATACCACACTCCCACATACACACACGCAGCCCACATACCTCACACACCCACACAACCCACACAAGCCACACACACACACCACACCCACACATACCCACACATACCACACTCCTACAAACACACACACTCATACACACTCCCCACATATATATATACCACACACAGCCCATGTACCTCATATACCCATACAACCCACACACACCACATACCTGACAAACACCACACTCCTACACACACACACCACACCCACACATATCCACACATACCACACTCCTACAAACACACACACTCATACACACTCCCCACATATATATATATACCACACACAGCCCATGTACCTCATATATCCACACAACCCACACACCTGACAAACACCACACTCCTACACACACACACCACATACCTACACACCACACTCCTACACACACACACACACTCCCCACATATACACACCACATGCAGCCCTCATACCTCACACACCCACACAACTCACATGTCCCCCACACACACCACACACCTAACACCACATTCACAAACACACACACACCACACACCTGACAAACACCACACTCCTACACACACACACCACATACCTACACACCACACTCCTACACACACACACACACTCCCCACATATACACACCACATGCAGCCCTCATACTTCACACACCCACACAACTCACGTGTCCCACACACACACCACACACCTAACACCACATTCACAAACACACACACACCACACACCTGACAAACACCACACTCCTACACACACACACTGCCCACACACACCCCATAAATCCCACACACCCCACTTACCCTGACACACACGCCACACCCCACACCACCCGCATGGCCCACACAGGGACTGCACTGGGGGTGAGTGACATGTGTGTCCGTTTACAACAAATCTATTTCTCGTTATAGGCCTCCACCTGCTCTCTGTGCAGACTTGTGTGTTGTTCCTCTGGTCCTCGGTTCCCTGTGTGACGATCTAAGCTCTGACAGGGAAGGGATGGGGATGGCCCAGCTCCTGACATGCAGTCAGGGGCCCGGGGAGACCTCATGAATAGTGGAACCTGTAGTCAGCCCACACGCGCAGCCGCTGATGCCCTGGTCGGAGCCTGTCAGGCGTGGACCCCCACGCCCCGTGAAGACAGTGCGCTTTCCCTCCGTGATGATCGGAACGGCTCTGGGGGGAGGGTAGGTACCCCTTGCTTTTTGTGCTGTGCGTGAGTCTCGTCTTCCACGCTTGGCGCTGCCCTAACAAAACGCCGAGGGTGGGGTGATGGCCTGGAAGCAGACACTGCCTTCCCGCGGTTCTGCGCCCCGGGTTCCGGCATATTCAGCCTCTGGTGAGGGCTCCGCTCCTGGCTGGCAGACGCTGTCTTCCTGCTGCGTCCTCACGGCGGGGAGAGCGCGGGCTCTGCCTCTTGTCCTTTAAGGGCACTTGCCCCATCCCAGGCTCCTCCCTGCTGACCCTGTGTCAACTTAACAGCTTCTTAAAGGCCCTACCTCTGGGAACCAGTAACCTAGGGGTTAGGGTTTCAACATGGATCTGGTGGTACAAAGTGCGGCTCAGTGCAATTGTCCGTCTAACACCACACAGACAATAGGTTTTAGGAGGAAATGGGTCTTCTATTTGGAGTATTATTTTCATGCAGAACACCAGCAGGTGCAATATGACTAAAATCTGGGAGCTCGTGCAGCCCAAAGGCTCAGCTAGCTGAGCTGGATTTGTGGCTAGGACAGCCTGAGGCTGTGCGTCGCGCCTCGGACGTCCCTTGGGTCGGCCGCTAGTTCCTCGAGGTCAGTGGGATGGTCTCCCGTTGCCGTGGAGTGATGCTGCTCTCTTAGCTGCCAAGTCTTCATCGTGTCCCCTCAAGCCACTCCAGGACTGGGGTGATCGACGTCTAGCCAGGGCTCCTCGTGCCTGCCCATCGCAAGCGATGACGGGTGTTATTTATGCCCTCACGAATCGGCCTGGTTGTTGCAGAGTAAAAACTGTTCATCGTGGGTGACTGCTTTTGTTGAATGCTTCTGATTTGTTGCTCCCCACTTGCAGCTGTTGTAGAGAACGGGGGGAGTGGGGTTTTGGCAGGGTCCTGCGCCCGCTCTCTTCTTTCCCTCAACATGGTTCTGCTCAGCCCAGCTGCCACTGTTGTCATTCCAGACCTGCTGTGCACGGGCAGAAGGAAGAATTGTGGTTTGAGTTTATACTTCCATCCAATGTTTTTCTCTTTCCTCTTTGACATTGGTGACTCTTCTCAAACGGTGTGGGGTGCTTTATCATCTAGTGCGGTTTTTTGTTTTTTGTTTTTGGACATGCAGAGTTAGAGTGAGAGAGAGAGACAAAGAGAAAGGTCTTCCTTCTGTTGGTTCACCCCCCAAGTGGCTGCTACAGCCAGTGCTGCACCGATCCGAAGCCAGGAGCCAGGTGCTTCCTCCTGGTCTCCCATACGGGTGCAGGGCCCAAGCACCTGGGCCATCCTCCACTGCCTTCCTGGCCACAGCAGAGAGCTGGCCTGGAAGAGGGGCAACCGGGACAGAATCCAGCACCCCGACCGGGACTAGAACCCAGGGTGCCAGCACCACAGGTGGAGGATGAGCCTAGTGAGCCGCGGCGCCGGCCCATCTAGTGTGTTGTTAAAAACAGGGATGCCTCCCAGCTGCTTCAAAGGGTGGCAGGTGGAGGATGAGTGTCTTCCGCCAAGCTGTGGTTTTCAGATCCTACAGAAGACGTGAGAGTGGGGCCGTGCAAGGCAGAGCACAGATCCCGTTACCCATGGCAAGGAGTGGGAGAGATATTGAGATGCAAATGACACTTACCTAAAGCTTTTCTACTGATTAAAACAGACTGAGCGCCAGAGAGATCATCCACCTGCTGGTTCACTCTCCAAATACCTGCAACATCAGGGACTGAAGCCAGGGGCCTGGAGCTCCATCCGGGTCTCCCACATGGGTGCAGGGGCCCAAGCACTTGAACCATCACCTGCTGCTTCCCAGGGTGCACAGGAGCAGTGAGCTGGAATTCTGAGTGGAATTGGGAGTGGAGCCGGGACTAGAACCTGCGCACTGCATTATGGGATGTCGGCTAACTGCTATGCCAAACACCCATCCCAAATGACAGCTTTAGGTGTAACAAAGGGGATCAACCTGAACATATGAGACAGTAGCTGGAGATGAACCAAAGCCAGATAACTAGGCAATGCAGCAGGGACAACACCGAGGGGGATGAAGGTTTCAGAAAACCATGCAGGTCTGCTGTTCCCCAACACGGTGTCCACAGGGCGTTCCCGGCTGCCAGGCACGTGCAGGGGGAGACAGCCCAGAGCCTGGTCTACAGGGGACTGGACCCCAGACTAAGCCCCTGTTGTGGGACAGATAGGTGGTGATGGACGGTGGGAGAGAAACGTCATGAATTCTGGCTCAGCTTTCTTATTAAATGTAAGCTCAACTAGGTGTAGTGATGAATGGAAACAGAATATAGGATTTCTTTTTTTAATATTTATTTATTTGTTTGAGAGGCAGAGTTAACAGAAAGAGAGGGAGAGACAGAGAGAGAGGGAGAGACAGAGAGAGAGAGGTCTTCCATCTGCTGGTTCACTCTCCACATGGCTGTAATGGCTGGAACGGAGTGAGGCAGAAGCCAGGGGCCAGGGAGTTCTTCCTGGTCTCCCATGTGGGTGCAGGAGCACTTGGGCCATCCTCCACTGCTTTCCCAGGCCACAGCAGAGAGCTGGCCTGGAAGAGGAGCAGCCAGGACTCAGATGGCGCCCATGTGGGAAGCCGGGGCTGCAGGAGCAGGCTTAGCCTACTCCGCCACAGCGCCGGCCCAGAACATAGAATCTCTGAATGGGGGCTCAGGAGCCAGATGCCCATGTGGGATTCTAACGCTTTCATTGCCTCTTGAGGTGTTTGAAATTTCAAAGGGAATGATCCTGAAGACCACTAACATTGGTGTAAATGCAATTTTCTTCTAATCATAGGCACTGTCTGAACTGATAGGCCAAGCAGGGTCTGTGGTCACAAGTCGAGAAATTCCTGTTGCGTGGAATCTAAATGATGCAGGCGACTGCTAGTGGAACAAGCACGGAGAAACCGCTCGGCGAGGAGAACATCCACTTGTAAGTGGTGATGAAGCGCTTAGCAACAGTTGCTAATGAATGTAAAAAATTTTTTCTGAGCAGCGGGACAGACCCACGGTGTCCCTAACGCTGCAACGGCCGTGACTCACGTCCAAAGGTTAAAGTTCAAACAGCACATTTCCGGGTGGAACATTGGAGGTGCTGGGGCGGTGGAAGCCCTGTGCCCCTGGCGCTGCCCCTGGCGCTGTCCGGGACTCCTGCCTGCCCAGCGCTCACCAGCGTCTCTCTCTGCCTTTTCTGTCCGCACTCAGGTGCTTGATAACGATTTCTTAGTTCAGAGTCTCCCTGCTAAGAGTCAACCTAAAAGCTGAAGATTGCGACTCGTTAACAACAACCACAGATAGTAAGTATGGGTGAGCAATGGAACCGGGCACTAACATCCAGACAACGTCTCCAGAAAACCCTGAGGGAATTCCTGTTCCGGCATCAGGAGTTAACAGAGATCTTTAGTAAAAAGCCGATCATAACTGCAATGTGTATGAAAAACAGGCAGCACTCGAAGTGAAGCAATAGGGTTAAAAGGGAAAACCCCGGTCAAAAAAAAGTTAACAAAGCAAAGCGCTCCTGAACAGAACAAAAGCTGCAAGGAAGTACGCCAAATAGCCGGCCTCATGGCATGCGAAATAAGCCGCCACCTGCGATAGGTATGAGTACCTCGAGTCCCGGCTGCTCCACTTCCAATCCTGCGCCCAGCTAAGGCACCTGGGGAATCAGTGGAAGATGGCCCACCTTGGCGAGCTCCTGGCTCCTATCTGGCCATTTGGGAAGTAAACCAGCAGATGGAATATCTCTCTCTCTCTCTCTCTCTCTCTCTCTCTCCTTCCTTCTCTTCCTGTAATTCTATCTGTCCAATAAATAAATAAATAATTGAAAGAAGCAAAAGGAGACAAAAACTCAAAATGGCAAAAAACCACTATAAAGAGCATTAGAAAGCAAACCACAAACCCGAAAATAAATTTCTAGTGTGCGATAGGCAAATAAAAAAGTTTGATACGTAAAAAAAAAATTCACCCAAGTTATCAAGAAAAAGAGAAAATTGAGCAAAATACACATAATGAAATAAAAAAATAAATTTAAAAGGACAATAAACTGATAAGAAAGGTGTTCACTTCCACTAGTAAGCAAATTTTTAAAAATTGGATGATATTTTCCATCTAATTTTCAAAGACTAAAGGAAATACTAATAGTATAAGTAGGATTCTGGGAAGCTGATAAAGTGCCTTTATAAATGGATGAAAGTTCCCTAAGGAACAAGGTAGCAGGTGCATGTTCTTTAGCCCAGCGACTCCATTTGTGGGAATTTCTCCTAAGGAAAAATAACCCCACAGTCCTAAAAGTGTGCAAATGTGCATGTGGTCATCTTGTTTGGATGGATGGGTGGGTAGATGGATGAACAGACAGACGTGTGTATATCCAGTGGTCATAGAAATGTGGTCATCCTGGTTTGGATGGGTGGGTGGGTAGATGGATGGACAGACAGACGTGTGCATATCCAGTGGTCACAGAAATGTGGTCATCTTGTTTGGATGGATGGATGGATGGGTGAACAGACAGACGTGTGTATATCCAGTGGTCATAGAAATGTGGTCATCTTGTTTGGATGGATGGGTGGGTAGATGGATGAACAGACAGACGTGTGCATATCCAGTGGTCATAGAAATGTGGTCATCTTGTTTGGATGGATGGGTGGGTAGATGGATGAACAGACAGACGTGTGCATATCCAGTGGTCATAGAAATGTGGTCATCTTGTTTGGATGGATGGATGGATGGGTGCACAGACAGACGTGTGTATATCCAGTGGTCACAGAAATGTGGTCATCTTGTTTGGATGGATGGGTGGGTAGATGGGTGAACAGACAGATGTGTGTATATCCAGTGGTCACAGAAATGTGGTCATCCTGGTTTGGATGGATGGGTGGGTAGATGGATGGACAGACAGACATGTGTATATCCAGTGGTCACAGAAATGTGGTCATCCTGGTTTGGATGGGTGGGTGGATGATGGAGGAGTGAACAGGCAGGCTTGTATTTATCAGGCAAGTTTAATCCAGAAGTGTAGTGACAGCTCTTTGGCCAATACGTTAGCCCACTTCCACACAGCAATCTGGCACGCAGTGTGGGGGGTGGACAGAGAAGGGGTGCTGGTGAGGGGAGCTGTGCTCAGCTGTGGGGGCTCTGGGGACCTTGTGTGCAGCACGCTCAAGAGCATTATCAGAACTGTGTCAGGTGCATGAAATCGGGGAAGAGTTGATTTTTTTAAAGTTCTTTTTATTTTTAACCTTTTTTAAACTTTTATTTAGTAAATATAATTTTCCAAAGTACAGTTTATGGATTACAATGACTTTTTCCCCCCCATAACTTCCCTCCCACCCGCACCCCTCCCATCTCCTGTTCCCAATCCCATTCCATTCACATCAAAATTCGTTTTCAATTATCTTTATATACAGAAGAGCATTTAGTATATATTAAGTAAAGATTTCATCAGTTTGCACCCACACAAAACATAAAGTGTAAAATACTGTTTCAGTACTAGTTATAGCATTAATGCACGTTGAACAACACATTAAGGACAGAGATCCTACATGAGGAGTAAGTACACAGTGACTCCTGTTGTTGACTTAACAATTTGACACTCTTGTTTATGGCGTCAGAAATCTCCCTAGGCTCTTGTCATGAGTTGTCAAGGCTATGGAAGCCTCTTGAGCTCGCTGACTTTGATCTTATTCCGATAGGGTCATAGTCAAAGTGGAAGTTCTCTCCTCCCTTCAGAGAACGGTACCTCCTTCTTTGATGGCCCATTCTTTCTACTGGGATATCACTCGCAGAGATCTTTCATTTAGTTTTTTTTTTTTTGCCAGAGTGTCTTGGCTTTCCATGCCTAAAATACTCTCATGGGCTCTTTAGCCAGATCCGAGTGCCTTAAGGGCTGATTCTGAGGCCAGAGTGCTATTTAGGACATCTGACATTCTATGAGTATGCTGTGTATCTGGCTTCCCATGTTGGATCGTTCTCTCCCTTTTTTATTCTATCAGTTAATATTAGCAGACACTAGTCTTGTTTGTGTGATTCCTTTGACTCTTATATTCTCTAATGTTACCAATTTTCATCTTTTTAAAGGTGCGTTTTATTTATTTTAGACAGTGTGATGGAAAGAGAGAGAGGAGAAGAGAGAGGGAGAAAGAGGGAAAGGGAGAGAGAGAGATCATCCATCTGTTGGTTCGCCCAAAGCTGCAATGGCTGGGGCTGGGCCAGGGTGTACCCAGGAGCCAGGAACTCTCTCTAGATCTCCCACATGGGCAACGGGACCCCAAACACCGGGGCCGTCTTGCACTGCCTTCCCGGGCACGTTATCAGGGAGCTAGACCAGAGGCAGGGCAGCTGGGGCTAGAGCAGGCTCTCCAGTGTGTGATGCCGGCCTTAAATGTTCTCACCACACACACTGCTAACTAGGAGGGGTGATGGATAAGCTAACTAGCCTGGTTGTGGTAATGATTTCACAGTGTGTATCAAACCAGCACATTTCACACCTTAAATATGTACAATTTTTACTTGCTGGTTGTATGTCCTTAAACATGGCAAAAACAGCAATAAATACAGCTCAGAGAAAAATCTTAGAGTAAATAAGGAAATTATGGCAATGAATAAGGGGAATATGAACATGTCTGTGCAGATAGAGTTTAAAATAAGCAGAAGTATGATTCTTTGAAAATGGAAAAGCCTACTGAATGAACTATAATACAGTTGGGAAAATTTTACTCTGAATTCATCTATGAGCCTCTGCCCCACTCCTAATTCTTATCATATTCTTTTTTCTCTCACTCTGATGACAAAGTTTCTGTAAATTCGATTCTGGCTTCGCGGGTTTTATTCTGGATCCCTCTCCCTCCACGCCGCCCTCTCCCTGCTGTGCCTGAGTACCGTGCCCTGGTGGGTTAATATGCATTTTGCCAGTCTCCGTGGGATTATCGATCTGCATGTAGCTGGACCTCTCGGAAGTGAGTCAGTCTGAAAATGCTATTTTTATTCAGATTAAAGAATTTGGGATTGAACAAGTCAATAGCACACGGAGGCTGTCAGGCCGACTCCCTCCCTCGCAGATACCCCAGGGTGTGCAGTAAACCCGCATGGATTATTCAGCACTGGCTACACTGTGCTCCATTTTCACTCCACTTTGCGCTAATAGCTATGCAGAGTGGCCAAGAGCCGTAAGTCAATTGAACTACAAGGGAGGCGTGCAATCATTGATCTCCAACTCAGCAGTCATAGTGCTTTGGAAGAAGAAAATATTGATTAAAACCAACTAAAGGGATTTTTCTCTCTTCATTTAAAGTTGTCTTAGTCAACATTTTGATTGCACTCGTTCGATGGAGATAAGCAACAGAACCAGGACTGCTTCGGACCCCGCAGTCATTCACTGCCCATTAGTGAGCACCTGTGGGCCCTCCATTATCGCTTCATAAATGCTCTTCCTGAGTGTCCAGCCTTTATTGATGACCTGTGCAGAAGTCATTTCCCCATAGATGCTAATCTGGTCCTGCGTCTTGGCGGAGAGGAGAGTGTTGCTAGAGCTGCATTAAAAACAGTGAAAAAAAAATCGTTGTTGCACAGGACCACTTCTATGAGACGATGTCCTTGACGGGTCCACAACGTGGTTGCAAGAGACGGATGAGTCGCCGTGGTCACGGGATAACAGGCGTGCACATCCCCGCGACGCACGGCTTCAACATGCAACTGAAATGTTGAAAATAAGCAGACGCTATCAAAATAATTCCAAGTGTTTTCGAGAAGTTGAGCAGAGGCTAAGGCCCCGGATCATTTCAGAAACGATAGTTTCCTCTTGGCCCAATTAGGGAACCTGAATGTGGTTATGGTATTGTGGTCCCAGGGCCCTAATTGCACATAAAGTCTCCTTCCAAATCATAACACATGTGCTATTTCCAAGTCTCCTTCCATTCTAAACAAAAGGCGAATTATTAACACGCGGCGAGATTCCATGCCGAATTGGCAGCCAGCTTAGAGGGCCATAATTTAACACTTGCATGGTGAAATTAAAATTTACCTCCGCTCACTCACTGTGATTCTACGGACTAGCGGCAGGCGGTTGTATTTTTATTTTAGTTGATTTTTATGAGAGCAGAGAGATTTAATTACCCCAGTTTCAGGAGAGTGGCCAGCCCAAGGCCTGCTGACAGGGCCCTAGTGCAGGCGAGGGAGAGGCCGAGGGCCCACTGGGCTTCCGGAGGGCGCCCTGCTCTCTGCCCCAGCTGAGCCCAGCCCCGGAAACCACTCAGCTACCCCTCGGCTGCAGAGGACGGCACTAGGGTTGCACACGGGCCACTGGCATCCCTTGCCTCTTTAGTCCTGTGTGCTTCACACTCTAAAATTCTTGCTTTTGACTGGAGAAATGTGGGCACGAAGTGCATAACTTTTTCTGTTGTAGGCAGTGAATCATTGCTTATCTTAATTTAGGAGCAGAAACAAACAATCCAGCCATCAAACAGATGCACACTGGTGTATTTTAGATATTCCTTTCCCTGCAGCAGGGCGCATGGCCAGGCCGGCAGCCGGACTCCGAGTCCAGATTTGTGGCCATTGGGCTGATGCTCAGTTCTCATCTCGGTGTCTTAGCAGAAAAACAAATACAGCATTTGGTCCACAATCACACATGTAGAAGACAACTTTGAAATGTACACAAATAGGGCCGGCGCCGTGGCTCATTAGGCTAATCCTCCGCCTGTGGCGCCGGCACACCGGATTCTAGTCCTGGTTGGGGCGCCGGATTCTGTCCCGGTTGCTCCTCTTCCAGGCCAGCTCTCTGCTATGGCCCGGGAAGGCAGTGGAGGATGGCCCAGGTCCTTGGGCCCTGCACCCGCATGGGAGACCAGGAGGAAGCACCTGGCTCCTGGCTGCGGATCGGTGCAGCACCAGCTGTAGTGGCCATTTGGGGGGTGAACCAACGGAAGGAAGACCTTTCTCTCTGTCTCTCTCTCTCTGTCTAACTCTGCCTGTCAAAAAAAAAAAAATGTACACAAATGATGAGGCCGGCTCCAAGGCGCAGCAGGTAAAGCTGTGGCCTGCGACACTGGTGTCCCATGTGGGCGCCGGTTCATGTGCCTACTGCTCCACTTCCCATCCAGCTCCCTGCTGATGCTCCTGGGAAGGCAGCAGAAGATGGCCCAAGTGCTCGGGCCCCTGTACCCACGTGGGAGACCTGGAGGAAGCTCCTGGCCCCCCACTTAGATGCTCCCCACCCACCGCGGGCTCAGCGCTCTGCTGTCACTGCCCAGCCTGCTCTCTAGACACCAAGTGTGCCACGCCTTCACTGTTCCCTCCTCCAGCCTCCGAGCGTGCTGCATGGTTCTCGTCTGGGTTATGGGGTTGAGCCTATTTTTACCTTCTTGTGTTCCATTTTCACAGTGTTTAGATTACAGCAGACATGGACTTCCTGTGTCTCAGCGCCGCCCGTGAATCAGGCTGGGGCTGGGACCACGGGGCCGCTGGGGGCTGCCTGCCTCCAGCGTTAGAATAACAAGTGCTTGACAGCTTGGTTTACATAACCGCGAAATTGTAGCTCTCGTCCGCCACGAAGCTCCCTGTGACATAATAACCAGGGACTTAATTTATTTAGACTTTTCCTCGCAGTATAATTTCCAATAAATAAATCTCCCGGGGCAGGAAGACATGGTATTTCACAATGTTCACATTTTCTTTCCTGCTCTCTTTGCTCGATAGTTAACAAAACGAACACTACGCCCCGCAAGTTCACTTTTACCTCCACTTGCCATGGCTGGTGCGCCAGGCCGGCGAGCACGAATGGATGCACAGGGACCGCCGGAGAACACGTTTTGTTGTCTTTTTTTTTTTTTTTAATGTCTTCTTCCCTTTCTCCCAATACACTTTTTTTCTAGGCACCCAAAGCAGCATTGACGGTGATCCGCCAGGGTGTGATTGAATTGAGAATTGTTAATTCAGGTAGCAGGTTGTGCAACCACTTTTTTTTAAGCTATTTTCAAATTTCAAGGTTGAGGCTGACACGTGTAAATGAAAAGTAAGGAAGGTGAAAACAAACAGTGGAAGACGTCCCCAGCCCTCGGGAGCTAAGAACGCGGCTCCTCTGGTGAGCATTTGATACTCACACACGGGAAGAGAGAGCCGGGGAAGCACAATGGATGAACTTGTGCCAAAGACAAACACAGTCTCCGCCTCGAGGTGCTTTCTGCCGGGCCTGGGTCAAGAGTGCACTGGAGGGAAGGAAGCGAGCCCCAGATTCTAGAATTCCGCTGGGTGGGGCGTGCCAAGCCACCTGTGGGCCCTGAACAATGGCCTGGGGTGGGAAAGGAGACAGACATCCCCTGAGAAACCGGAACGCACTCGGTCAGACCTGCAGGGCTGTGTGTGTGTGTGTGTCCAGGGCCGAGTGGACAAAGCCGATGTCGCGGTTCTGTAGGTGACGGGTTCTCAGGAAAGTGAGAGAAGGCTCGTGGAGGCCACCCCGGGGATCCTGAGCAGGGCTGACTTCCGGGATCCTGAGCAGGGCTGACTTCCGGGATCCTGGCTGCAGCTCCCAGCAGGGACGGTCAGTCAGGTAGGGCAGGAGCCAGAGCTCTGGGCTGAGCGTTTCCTCATGAAAGGGAGCCCCAAGGAACAAAGCCTTCTCCGATTGCTGCCTCTAGGGGTCCATGTGGAATAAGCAGTATTAGACCCCAAGACCTGTCCTCTCTGGTCTCCTTACCACAGCAGCCCAGGTGACAAAGGGGATGAAGAGAAATAAGGACCCACAGGGAGAGTTTACGTTTGCTGCGCTTCCTCCACGTGTATTTTATTTCCATTGGAAAGACTCGTCATCAATACAGAATGATTTCTTTTTTTATTTCTTTATGGATTAATATAAGATAACAGATCTCACATAAGTTCATAGATACAATTCTAAAAATATAATGACATTTCTTTCCCTCCCTCCCTCCCCCTCAGTTCTTTTTCTTTCTTTTTTAAATATTGCAATATTTTTAAGATTTCTTTTTAAAAAAGATTTATGGGGTGAGTCACACACACACACACAGTGAGAGAGACAGAGATCTTCCATCTGCTGGTTCACTTCCTAAACGGCACTAAGAGCTGGGGCAGGCCAGGATGAAGCCAGGAGCTCCTTCCAGGTCTCCCATGTGGGTGCAGGGGCCCAAGCACTTGGACCACCATCCGCTCTCTTCCCAGGTGCATTCGCTGGAGGCTGGGTGGGAAGCAGAGCAGCTGGGACTGGACCTGGCACTGTGACGTGGGCTGCAGGCGCTTGCAGGCATGCCAGGCGGCTGCTCGGCTCGCTGAGCCTCCGTAAAGGATGTGGGACAGGGTGGTAAGCAGACAGTAGGTAGGAATAAGAGAGAACCACTTTTTGGATGCGCAACTATCCAAGAAAGAGTGTGCAAAGGGGATTCAGGAAGAGCAGTGAGCTGGACTGCAGTGGTAGGACACTTGGCGATTCCCAGGATTCACAATGAGGTTGCCAAGACCAATGAGGAAAAGGCAGTCGATCCAACGTACTGTGTTGGGAAAACAATGAAATTGGACCCTTACCTTGCATCATATACAAAAATTCAATAAGAATTAATCCAAATGCGAAAGCTAAAACTATAACATTCTTGGACAAAAACATAGAAGAAAATCTTTATGACATTGGATTTGGCCATGATTTCTTGGATCTGATGCCCAAAGTGCATGCAGCAAAAGGAAAAGGGGACAAATTGGATTTCATCAAAAATTTTAAGTTTTTTTACGCCAAAGGTTACAAGAGGATAAAAAAAAAATCCGAAGACTACAGCCGACAGCATGCATGGACCTTGAAGACGCCGTGCTAAGTCAGATGAGCCGGACCCCAAGGCACAAACACGGATGCGGCCGCTTGCGTGGGGTTCTGACACTCGTGCAGACGGAGTAACCT
Source organism: Lepus europaeus (assembly GCF_033115175.1). NCBI lineage: Eukaryota > Metazoa > Chordata > Mammalia > Lagomorpha > Leporidae > Lepus > Lepus europaeus. The sequence goes on along the minus strand of NC_084840.1, from coordinate 96,675,366 downwards.
GGTGGTTGCCAGGGGCCGAGGGTGGGAAGGTTGGGAAGTCGGTGTGGAATGGATCCAGAATCTTATCTGGGGGATGTTGAGACAGCCCTGGAGATGAGTGGTGGGGGATACATAGCAGTGAGAATGCCACTAATGGCACTGGATTGTGTAGTTAAAAATCGGTACATGGTTTCAAAAAGGTTTCAAAAACATTAATAAAGGATACCCAGGACATTTTTTTTGGATGCATCTTTGAACAGATAATGCTTATCTGTCCACTTCCTACTGATGTGAGTGGGAAATTGGAGCTACATATTGACCACGAGGCTGTGCTACCTACTATAACCATAGTCTTTATTGACCAACCTACCCGTCAATAACCTAGAGTAAAAATAAAGCAATCCGGTTAAATAATTCATGTGAACATTTAAACACAGACCCCTCATCTCAACTACAGTTTGAGGCCAATGAAGGCTCAACATCTCCTGAGACTTGTTTCCCATTAGAGTGGAATCAAGACAGCTGGACCTGGGTGACTCAGTAGGCAGCCCTCACAATGGTGAAGAGAAAGGCTCTCAGGACGCAAGTCGCTCTGATGTGTGTGTGTGTGTGTGTGTGAGACATCCCGACCACCCCACCCAGCCTCAGGCTGCAGGGGCCAACTCCCCACACCGCTCACAGGCTTATGTTGATGAGCCTTCACTCATTCACCTCCCCAACATCGACTGAATCATTTTTCTGCTTAAAGTATTGGATGTAAAAATAAAATGAAAAAACAAAATATGAAAAAGTGACTATGACTGCCAGACATAGTAACAGGTCTACCAGGACTTTCGGGAGCAGCAAGGGGTGCTGCTGGGGAGGCCTGTTCAACCCAGGCTATGTGGGTAGTTGTTTTCTTATGGAATGTGAGTATTCAGATCATTCCAGAAGGATGAGTAAGAGCAGCCAGACAGTGAACGGAAAGAAAGGAAGCCACAGGAAGTTATGGTTACCTGGGGCTGTGGGAGAACCATGGCTGAGAGCCGGAACTCCGTGCCTTGCTTCCAAATTGCTGCGTTCAATCGTACTTACGTGTCATGAAGAATGGATTCCGGGGGTGGGTGTTTGGGCTGCAGTTGGGCATTTGAAGAGTGAGCCAGTGGATGGGATCTCCCTCTCTCTCTCTCTCTCTCTCTCTCTCTCCTTTCTGCCTTTGCCTTTCAAATAAAGATGAATTTAAAAAACACATTGTGAACCACAGTGGTGAAAGATAGCTCCAGAGCACGCATTGCGTATAAAAGGTGTTGCAACTCTTGCCTTCAAGTGACAAGAGCCCGCCCCTTCCTGTCCCTCTTTTCCTTCCTGCCCTCCTTGCCTTCCCTGATCCACACACCACCTGGCTGCCGGTGAGGACACAGGGCTGGGGAAGCAGAGGGAAGTCGGCAGGAGCAATTGCAGCTGACCTGACGAGTCACAGGTGCACAAGCTATACACGGCTTCACTGAACATTTTCTCCCAGCGCCTTAATGACCAAGGCCGGATCTCTTCTTTCATAGTTCTTGTATCATCAAGCATTTACCAAGTGACCAAGCCCCTTCTCCAGAGAGAAGCACTGCATATGTAAATGTACAGTGAGTCTTCAAATTTAACTGTCAGGTAAACCAGAACACGTTTGGAATTCTGTGAGTCGTGCGTTTTCTCTCTGAACACAAATCTTTCTTGAGTCTATTAAGAAACAGTCACATACATTTGACTTAACCCTTCTTCCTTGTTAGTTGATTTGGGAATGAGAAGATCCTTTACTCGAGAGACAATAGAGAGAGGCATAGAGAGATCTTTCGTCCACTGATTTATTGCCCAAATGCCCATAACAGCTGGGGCCGGGCCAAAACAAGGATGCTAGAACTCAATTCAGGTCTCCCATGTGGGTGGCAGGGACCCAAGCACTTGAGCCATGACTACTGCCTCCCAGGGTGTGTGTTTGCAGGAGCTGGAATTGGGGGTGGAACCAGGACTGAACCCCAGGCACTCCACTATGGGATGTGGGCATTCCAAGCGTCTTAGTGCTGTGCCCCACAAACACCTCCATGGGTTTCTTTCACAGTTGATGCAAATGTCTGAATTTGGCTTTGGTGGTGGCTCAACACCTGTGTGTGTGTGTGCACTTATGAGGGTAGTTCACAAAGTTCATGGAGAATAATTACAGGGTAACCTTGCTTTGCTTAAAAGTTTTAAAAAATCATATGAAACAGGGGTCTTCAAACATTCCAAGGAAATATATATTGTAGAAAACCTGTGCATAAATCTAAAATTCCTTTTGCACCCAAATAAGCTTATCTTCGAATTTTAATTTTCAAAAACTTTTCTGAAGTACTCTTGTATAGTAAAAAACATTGACTTGAACACTTCAAATGGCTGAATTGTAAGGTTTGTGACTTATATGTTAATAAAGGCATTAAAAAATAAAATCTTTGGTTAAGAATATAAGGTAATGAACACAATAATATCCAAGTGCTTATACTTTTTTCAGTTCAAATATTTTTCCCTAAAAATAAGTTCTTAGGGGCTGGCACTGTGTTGTAGTAGGCTAAGTCTCCGCCTGCAGTGTTGTCATCCCATATGGGTACCAGTTCCTGTCCCGGCTGCTCCTCTTCCATTCCAGCTCTCTGCCATGGCCTGGGAAGGCAGTAGAAGACAGCTCAAGTCCTTGGGCCCTTGCACCTGTGCGGGAGACCCGGAAGAAGCTCCTGGCCCCTCCTGGCATCAGCTTATCTCAGCTCTGGCCATTGTGGCCATCTGGGGACTGAACCAGTGGACAGAAGACCTTTCTCTCTGTTTCTCCCTCTTTGTCCGTGGCTCTACCTCTCAAATAAGTAAATAAAATCTTTAAAGAAAATAAAAATAAATAAATTCTTTTTTTTTAATTTTTGACAGGCAGAGTGGACAGTGAGAGAGAGAGACAGAGAGAAAGGTCTTCCTTTTGCCGTTGGTTCACCCTCCAATGGCCGCCGCGGTAGGCGCGCTGCGGCTGGCGCACCGCGCTGATCCGATGGCAGGAACCAGGTGCTTATCCTGGTCTCCCATGGGGTGCAGGGCCCAAGCACTTGGGCCATCCTCCACTGCACTCCCTGGCCACAGCAGAGAGCTGGACTGGAAGAGGGGCAACCGGGACAGGATCGGTGCCCTGACCAGGACTAGAACCCAGTGTGCCGGCGCCGCAAGGCCGAGGATTAGCCTAGTGAGCCACGGCGCCGGCCAAAATAAATAAATTCTTATACACAGAATATTTCTCTGGGAAGACAGAGTTACAAGTAGTATTTTGGGGAAGAATCTTTTTTTCTCTATTTCCCCCCCTCTTTAAAAATCTATTCTTTTGAGTTACATCTACTATTTGCTATTTTGTTGATCTGAATTAATTGGGAAGCAGAATTACTTGATGAGGTTATTATAAAACTACTGTTGAGCATTGCGGAGGACCCACCCAAGATGTTTAAACTCCTTAATGCAAGGGTTGACGGATTAAGGGAGGGGACATGATCTAATGATGGCAGCTGGGAGTGGGTCTGTGGTCTTAGGTCACTGGGGGCGTGCCCTCTGGGGTGGCTCTCAGGACAGACTGATCAGTGGAGTTCAGGTCCCGCCGTGTTCTGTGGGCTCCCTGGCCCGCCATGTGTTTGCTCCTGCACCCCCACCGCGATGGTGCTCCCCCAGACACAGTGCTGCAGGGTCTCCCCACCCCCCACGCTGTCCCGGGATGCTCCTCTCACACACTGTACCGACAGGACGGAAATCGGACCAACACGATGACACGAGCGATCCCGTGATGTAGAACGTCCATTGGTGGAAATGCTGCCTATGAAACCAGAGAGACAGGAGGGAAATGCAGGCTGATCTAAGTGACTCTATTTTTAGAGCGAAATCACAAGCCCGCACCCCCCGACCCATTGTAGTCATTGTGAACACGAGAAACAATTCCATGGATGCTCACGCGTGAACTTATCCACTGTGCTGGCTTGTGATCTGTGTGAAGCTGAAATTGAGGTTCATCGCCTTCCCGTAGCATCACTCAAAAGTACTCCTTCTAACACAAGTGAATTTGAATAAAGGTAAACGAACAAACTCTGAGAAGACAGAAGGCCCCAAGCAACGAAGACGCAAAGTATGGTTAAGTTATTAAAACAGCGGCCGGCATTTGCAGGGGGCCGGGGGCCGGGAGGTTTCTGCAGAAGTCGTTAGTCCGGCGAGCACGCAGCTATTGGGGACTGCGCGCCCCAGACAGCTCGGCCTCTGCTCTCTCCCCCGGCGAGCCTTTCCAGGGCTTGCTGAGTGATGTCAACGCCGAGTTTTCCCAAACTTCCTGGAAATTGGACAAGCAATTCACCAGAGACACAAAAAATTATCTGGGCCTTGGCCAACAACATTCTTCCGTGAAAACTGACTCTCGGTTTGCTTTTTATTTTTCTTAATTGGGTTTCTGCAATGTTAAAGATTTACAGTCCAGGAGACGAGTGAGATATAAATTTAGAGTATCGGTCGCAACTATGGAAACGGTCATCTTTTTAACCCCACGGTGGACACGATTTTTTTTTTTTTTTGGTCTTAGATAGAAATAGGTTGGATTTTCCACACAAACATGGTTTTAACGAGCCTCTGTCTATAATATATTCCCAGACTAACTCTTACTGGGGCTTGGAAAACAAATGTTTTGATCCAAGAGGTTCAGGAGTGGAGTGTCATCTATGCACTTTTGCCTAAAGGACATATTTCCTGAAGTGGGAGAGAAAAAAACCCCAAAACTCACGTTGTATTGGTCTCCAAAATCCAGTTCCCCCACCGGTGTCGCTTTGTGTGCCGTGTCATTCTGTTCTCCAGACGCGTCTCGGCGTGAGCACTACACAGGAGCCCGGCTCGGCCGCCCCTGCCTCTCAGACAGCATCAGATTCTGGGTCATTAGTCGTGTCTGATGGCGGCGGCTCCTCACCCGCGTGGCCGGCCCGGCCTCCGGGAGCGGCTTTTTTTGGGGAGGGACTGTGGCTCCTTGACGAGCCGTTCCAGGCCCGGTGTCCCTGAGCGGAGACGGGGGTGGCGTCCCTTTCAGCGCAAGGAAAGGGCAGGTCCTGCTGTTCTCCTTGACCCTCCGACAAAATAGTCAGACGCCGTCGGCAAAAGACCCAAGTAATTAAAAGTATCCCAGGGTTATGGTGAAATAGGGCAAGTAGAGCGCGCTCCTGGAGACCGGCCCGCTTTCAAAAGCGCCAGTTCTTTTGTGTGTTCTCTCTATTTTGTTTTCTCCTTTATTTCAATTTTTCAGGGCACAGTTTCCCCTCGCTGCCACCGCACTGTGCTTCTACCTGGTCCGACGGTGGAGTGGCAGCGCCCTCATTACTGTGTCTCTAGTCTGGGGTCTCTCCAGCCCAGCCCCCAAATCACCCCCTAAGTCCTATGCTGTATTTGTTCCTCCTTTTATTTTGGTGCAAAAAAAAAAAAATGAAATCTATCAATATTTTTTTTCCCATCATATACATTTTCTTGAACCTCGGAAGGAGGCTCACATAGTAATCCACATAACCATTTGTTCACCCACCCATCCACTAAAAAAAAACACATTTATTTATTTACTTGAAAGGTAGAGTTACAGAGAGAGAGGGAGAGATCTTCCACCTGCTAGTTCCCCCCCCCCCAATGGCCACCAACAGCCAGGGCTGGGCCGGACCACAACCAGGAGCCTGGAGCGCCATCGGGGTATCCCACGTGGGTGCAGGGGCCTATTTCCCGCTGCTTTCCCATGCACATTAGCAGGGAGCTGGATTGGAAGCGGAGCAGTCAGGACTTGCCCAAATGCAATGCCAGTATTGCGGGTCGTGGCTTCACCCACTGCGTCACAGTACCAGCCCACTGTCCATTATGTAAGCACAATACCTGGCACTCTAACCGAAAGTGATTTGTAATAATGGAATGTTATTTCGCCTAGAAAAAGCACTAATTTTAAAGTCAGTGATCCATTTCCCCCAGTGGGGTTCATCCCACGACTGGCTCCTCGGGGTTGCAGGCTGGCTGCAGCGGTTCCGGGCACCCCATCCACATCCAGCCACACGCACAGGCAGGAGAGAGCGTGGCTCCATTGTTCCCTTCCATCTTGGGTCTTTGTAAGGAGGCTTCACCGATGCCCTCCCTCCTTTCCTAGCCTATTTCAGAACCAGCAGCCACTGTGTAGGGCTGGGCAACCTGCTTTCGGCCCAGGTCTATCTGGGTATTCATCACATCGTTTGTGGGCCATACAAAGTGATCAGCTTGAAACGTGTGCTGGAGAGGAATTGGATTTCAAGTCCCGCCCACAACTGCCTGGGCAGGGCTAGATCAGATGATTTCGTGGTCCTTATGGGGTCCATGGGCTGGACGCTCTCCATCCCTGGTGTAGACGGTGGTGAACTTGATAAAGGACCCCAGGGTAAGAGTCAGAAGATCCACGTTCAACCCCAGAGTCACTGCTTCTTAGTATTTTCAGTGGCCCAACTCTGTAATCACAGATCTCTGTCAACCATAAAGAAAGATGCAAATCCCAATGATAGGTCAAGTGCATCTGATGGATGGCTGGGATTTAACAAAAAAAAACTAAACAACTTTAAAAAAAAAAATCCAGAATCCTCTGTGGCAGTTGCTTAGCTGTGGAGGTAGGAGCCCTGAACCTGCTTCCGCGTTTGCTCTCTGTCTCTTCTGTGGAGGGCACTGTGCATCAAATGTGGGTCTGTTGCTGGGTGTCTTGTTCCCAACACACCTGCTATTTGCAGATGAGTTCATGCACCAAGGCTAGCCCCGGAGGGGGGATGCTCAAGGCTAGCCCTGGAGGGGTCATGCTCAAGGCTAGCCCCGGAGGGGGGCATGTGACAAACTCCCAGGAAATCGCAATGACGCGGCCCGATACTCCCGCAGTCGGTGACCTCTGTCATTGTCCTTTAGTGTCCCGGGGTGCACCAGGCCTTTGTGAAGGGACCAGAGCATCACCACTCTCCCTGGAAGACTTCCTGTGCCAAGCTAGGAGCTTGTTCCTTTTTCTGGGAAAGACTGAGTGGAGGGGCGGGGAGAGGAGTGGGGTGTTGGGCAGCCCCACGCCCTCCCGTGCAGCTCATGGGCTAGGTTCGTGCTGAAGACGCACGGACGGACCGTGTGCTTGTCAGCAGAGCGCGCTGAGTCACACACTTCCTGTCTCCAGAGGTGGCTTCCTCCTGCCCAGGGGTGTGTGTGTTGGGGTGACAGAGGTGGGGCGAGGCATGAGCTACCCACAGCCAACCTCCGGCTCGCGCCCAGGGCTGGATCTGAGACGTCACAGTCAGAGCTTTGCTGCAGAGGGGATACAGAACCACAGCTCCGGAGGGTGGGGGACCCAACTGGCTGTCCCAGAGCTGCCGGTAGAGGAGGCTCCCGGGGGGGGGGGGGGGTCTCACGTGGAGAATTGCTGCTGGTGCCGCCCACGGGGAACACCCAGGGAGACGCAGCGGGGGCCACGGCAGAGGCCTGCATTGGCCTTGCACCCGGAGTCCTGAATGCACGGTGGATGTCTGTCTGCTTTCTTTTCTTCCTGCCTGCCTTCCTCTCTTTCTTTCAAGATTGTTTATTTATTAGAAAGAGCGAGAGTGAGAAAGAGAGAGAAGAGAGAGAAATATTTCATGCGTAGGTTCACTCCCTAGATGGCTGCGACAGCCAGGGGTGAGCCAGGCCAAAGCCAGGGGCCAGGAGCTTCATCCGGGTCTCCCACGTGGGTGGCAGGTGCCCAGGGACTTGGGCTGTCTTCCTCTGCTTTCCCAGGCCACAGCAGAGAGCTGGATCTGGACGGGAACTGGTGCTCTGATATTGGATGCTGTAGTGCAGGCAGTGGCCCCTCCCAAGGGGTTTCAGTCCACGCCAGACAAACTCCACCTCCCCTATTTCCCCCTCTTCCCTGCCCAGGTGCAGGGGTGAGGGCCTTCTCCCTCTTCAGAGATGTTAGGGAAAGCCATTCTCTGTGGAGTGTTCAGCCCGTGTGAGCGCCTCGGTGTCCTGGAGCTGTGCCGGGCAAGGATGCAGCACGCCTCCAGGAGTTTTGCTTTTTAGCCGGACCTTGGAGGGGAGAGATGAGTTTTCCATCTGGCCCTGGACAGGGCCACGCTCAGCTGTGGGAGTGCGTCTCGGCCGGAAGCACGTGGGCTTCCTGTCTCCCCACCCAAGCCTCTGTGCCTCCGGGCGCACCGCCTTGTTCCGGAGACTCTGGGTTGGGATGCTGGTTGTTGGTGAGTGTGAGAGAAGGCGCAGAAAGCACTAAGGCAGGAGCCCCCCAGAATACATGGTAACAAAACCTGGGCTCAACAAGGGCGGCCGTGCGTCACAGATGATGCGCGTCCACTTCCCGGGGCTTGGCGGGGGCTCCCTCCCAGGCCGGGCAGCACTGGGCACGGGAAGACCAGGAGCTCCCAGGCCACAACAGCAGCTGCTCTGGAACCGCCCGGGAGCCTGCCTGGGTCTTCCTGGGACTCCTGGGATTTTGGGGGAACGCAGTCGCGAGGGCCCACTGTGGCACCTGCCTTTGAGACACAGCAGCCCACACAGCCGAGATGCAGGCACCTGTGCAGGGGCGGGGGCTTCAGTGGGCAGAGGAAGGAGCTGCGCCCTGCTTGGGGAGGGGGAGGGGTGCCTTGGAGAGGTGGGCTCACTGTGCAGGGCCCAGCCCCAGCTGGAGGGAGCCCGGGAGCCGTGTACAGGAACAGCCCCGGGAAGGGGTCCTCGCTCTGAGGCCAAGCTTGGGTCTCACAGCTGCAGGAGCCGGCCCCTGCCCGCTGGAGACCAGCTGAGGGGGGCAGTTTAGAAGGACTGACTGTCTTCTGGGTGCGGAGTCTCGACTTTGCCTAACTGAGCTGCCTTATGGACATTAGACAAGCGAAGAACACCATGAGCGGCGGCCACTGGCACACTGTGCTTCTCCCGGTCGGTGGCAGTGTGGGATGTCCTGAAGGGGGGTTTATTTATCTTGGCACCCAGCGGCAGAAGGCAAACATGGTGACGGGACAAGGGGAATGAGAGGCAGCAAACACAAGGCGAGAGAGTGGCTCTGACAGCCTGCGGAGTGCGTGTCCCAGAGGACGGAAGCCGGGCTAGGACCTCAGAGCCCACGGTCACTAAGACACAATCATGCGCTCCGCAGCTGATGAGAGTGTGACTCACACACCCAGCCTCGCTTCCCCGGGAGGCAGAGTGGGAACGTTACTGTGGCTGCAGGGACCACGTGGTCTGGCCCTGCTCTCCTTGCTGACCCAGTCCGCATCTTTACCACTGCCCCGTGGCCAAGCCTCAAACCAATGGCAAGAATGCAGCCCCTGGTCCCACAGCTCTGGGCAGCCCTGCTGAGCCACCCCACGAGGCTGCTGTCGTGCCATGCCAGCACTTATTTTTAACCTGTCCACTCTGTCCTCTTCGTGCTATCCCATTGTGCACATCCAGGCTTCTGCCTCCACCCTTGCATTCCCAGTGGTCTCACTTTCCCACTTAAATCCACAAAAGAGTTTCAGGGCAGCTCTGGGTTCACAGCAGGATTAAGAGGACGGTACCCCTGGACCCTGGAACATCCCAGCAGCGCGAGACGGTGACGAGTTCACGTGGGCACACTGCTGACCTCCCGAGTCCATAGCTTCCACGAGGGCTCGTTCTAGGTGCTGCGTGTTCTGTGGGCCCGCCCAAGTGCATCAGGGCGTCCAGCCAGCACTGTAGCGTCTCGCAGTTTTTCTGCCCTAAAACGTCCTCTGTGCTCTGCCTGTTCATCCCGCCCTCCCTCCAACCCCTGGGGACTTCTGATATTTTTAGTTCTCTGTGGCTCGCCTCTTCTACAGTGTCACAGGCTCCCGGCTGGAATCGGGCAGCGTGCAGCCTTTTCAGCATTCCGCATTGACGGTGCCTTCCATGTTTCTGCACGGCCGGACGGCGCGTTTTCATGTAGCAGGCAACAATATCCTGGGGTCTCTTTGCACCACTGCGTATTTACCCATTCACCTGCTGATGGACTTGTGGTTGGTTACACATGTAGGCAACTGTGAATAAAGCTACCCACAGCATCTATGTACAGGTCTCTGTGTGGACATGCTGTCAATGCGCTTGGATAAATAGCACAGAGAACAGCGGCCAGATCACGTGGTCAGAGTATTATTTAGTTTTGTAGCAAACTGCCTAACTGGCTTTAGAAATGACCGTGCCATGTCACATTCCCGCCACCAGGGCGTGAGCGTTCTGTTTCACAGCCTTGCTGGCGTTCAGCGATGTCACCGTTCTGGATTTTGGCCATCCCGGTAGTTGGAGTGACTCTCATTGTTTTGTTTTGTGTTTCCACTGTGACATGTGATGTGGAGCATCTTTTCTAGTGCTTATTTGTCATGGTTTCCCTTCCTGGGTGGGGTTTCTGGTTCAGATATTTTACAATTTAAGTGGAGTTATTGTTGAGGTTTGAGAGTTCTTTGTATATTGTGGATACAGTAACTTCTGATATGTCTTTGGCAAATATCTCTTCCTAATCTCGGTCTTATATCCTCTTCCTCTGGACAGAGTCTTCGGTAGAGCAAAAGATTTTGATTTAAAAAGAAACCCACTTTATCAATTTTGACTTTCATGCACACATCTATGTAAGAAGTGCCGTCCTCCGTCATACCCTGACGTCACTTCCATCGCCTCCTGTCTTATCTTCTAAGAGTTTTTTTTTTTTTAATTTGACAGAGTTATAGACAGTGAGAGAAAGAGACAGAGAGAAAGGTCTTCCTTTTCCGTTGGTTCACCCCCCAATGGCTGCTGCAGCTGGTGCACTGCGCTGATCTGAAGCCAGGAGCCAGGTGCTTCTCCTGGTCTCCCATGCGGGTGCAGGGCCCAAGCACTCGGGCCATCCTCCACTGCCTTCCCGGGCCACAGCAGAGAGCTGGACTGGAAGAGGAGCAGCTGGGACTAGAACCCAGTGCTCATATGAGATGCCGGTGCCACAGGCAGAGGATTAACCAAGTGAGCCACAGCGCTGGCCCCGATCTTCTAAGAGTTTCATAGTTGGCTTGCTAGGCTCCTGGTGGTTCTTCATCAGCACAACCTTGTGAAGACCTTGACTAGTGTCAGAATGCGAATTGTTTGGCTTCTTTTCTCGTTGCGTGGCCTGTGCTCGGCTGCCAGTGTTTGTGTTGGTCTGTGTCTGGGCTCTCTGCTCCCCCTGTCACTTCACCAACTCCTTGACGACCATAGCTTCCTGTGAGTCTTGAGTTGGCTAACGTCAGTCCTCTGACTTCAACACTGAGTTGGCTGTTCTGGGTTTTTGCCTTTCCACAGTAACTTTGGAACCGACTTGTTCATATCCACAAAATAACCAGCTAGGGGTTTGATGGAGACTACTTTTTAAAAAAATGTATTTAAGATATACAAACTTCATGTATTTCATATATACAAATGTAGGAACATAGTGATGCTTCCCACCCTGCACTCCCTCCCGCCCACACCCCCACCCTCCTCCCTCCTCTCTCTCCTATTCCCAGTCTTAATTTTTACAATGATTTATTTCAGTTTATATTCATAAGATTAACCCTACATTAAGTAAAGAGTTCAACAAATAGTATGAGGGGAAAAATCACTCTTCCTCAACAGTAGAGACAAGGGCTATAAACAGTCATCAATCTCAAGTGTCAATTTCAGGCCTATACATTACATTTTACATACTCCATCCGTCACCACAGATCACGGAAAGCATATGGTATTTGTCTGGCCAATTTCACTGAGTATAATGGTTTCCAGTTGCATCCATTTTGTTACAAAAGACAGGATTTCATTTTTTTTTATATAGTTGAGTAGTATTCCATAGAGTATACATATGCCATAATTTCTGTATCCAGTCATCAGTTGGTGGACATTGGGATTGGTTCTATATCCTAGCGATTGATTGTGAATTGAGCTGCCATAAACATGGGGGTACAGAGAACTCTTTCATATGCTGATGTCATTTCCTTTGGGTAAGGAAATGCGTGGGACTTACCCTGTCTTTGGGGTTTTCCTTTAGTGTCTCAGCTCATCCTGGGCCATGGAACTTAAGAATGAAAGCACCTTTGCCCTTTGGTTGCTTCAGATGATCGATGTGACTGATAATAACCAGTCATTAAATTTCCTTAGAAGTCTACGGAAAGTGGCTGCTTCTCATTTTTGTCTAGTCTTTCCTTTCTTCGATTGGGATATTTTGTATAACTCTGAGTAACAAGAATACCTTCTTCCCCTCTATGATTTATTTGAAAGGCAGAGTTACAGAGAGGGAGAGGCAGAGGCAGAGAGAGACCTTCCATCCAGTGGTTCACTCCCCAAATGGCCGCAAAGGCCAGGGCTGGCACCCTGAGACAGGAGCTTCCTCCAGGTCTCCCTCGTGGGTGCAGGGACCCAAGCCCTTGGGCCATCTTCTGTGTCTTTCCCGGGCCACAGCAGGGAGCTGGATCACACGTGGAGCAGCGGGGTCTGGGACGCCGGCATCCTGGAAGTGGCTTTTCCGGCTGTTCCCTCTGGAGACTTACTTGTCAGGATCTGTTGTGGGGTAAGGCTGAAAGAAGTGGACAAGGAGGACGTGTGTGACCCCATCGCAAGGCCCCAGCAGCCGTCTCCTCTGGGGGTCATGGCTGCAGAATGAAAACAGAACAGAACAGACCGGAGTTTTCCCAGCGAGGTGAGTTACGCAGGAAGAAGTGTGATAGGCCGTTGGCTTTACTTTCTAAAAAGTCTACTAGAAAACACGTGCTTTGCGATGCTTCTGGGTGATCAAACGGTTCGCTAAGATTGGAACCTCTGGTCCAAAAGGAGTTTCTCATTTTCATACAGAACAGACCAAGGAAACAGAATTGGTCTTGAATATGTGAATAAAATTTACATATTTTGGAGAAAAAAGCTCTGATTTGTATGTTTTGGTACTTGAGAATCAAAAATCTATGGGGGGGGGGGGGAGGTCGGCACTGTGGCGCAGCAGGTTAATGCCCTGTCCTGCAGTGCCGCCATCCCACATGGGCACCAGTTCGAGTCCCGGCTGCTCCTCTTCCCATCCAGCTCTCTGCTATGGCCTGGGAAAGCAGTAGAAGATGGCCCAAGTCCTTGGGCCCCTGCACCCACGTGGGAGACCCGGAGGAAGCTCCTGGCTCCTGGCTTCTGATTGGTGCAGCTCCAGCCATTGTGGCTATTTGGGGAGTGAACCAGCAGGTGGAAGACCTCTCTCTCTCTCTCTCTCTGTCTTTCAAATAAAAAAAAAATATATCTATGTCGGGGATAGGGAAAGATTAGACACAAAGGAGAACCCCCGAACCAAAGAAAAACAGAAAAACCCCTTGCTGGTTCCGAGTTGAATGGAGTAATGGAGGATGCCAAGGTTTTTAGTCCTTTTCATGGTCACCAGTGTATGGCCACGGGGAGAAATCTCGGACAACGTGGTTGACTTAAAGACCGAAGGTAGCTGCAGAAATATTCCTTAGTTGTCCTGCAGGAAGGAAATTTAGCTACCGTGGGCTCGGGCGCTAGGGGATTGACAGTTCCTGAAAGACACAGGCCTCCTGATTGTGGTCCCTTTGCATACGCACCCAGAAGTGGGATTGCTGCTGTGTGTGCCCACTCTGGTCTTCACTTGCTGACCAATGTCCGAAACACGGTTTGCACAGTGGCTGGGGTGATTGGCATTCCCACCAGCAGTGCACAAGGCTTCGCCAGCAGCCGTTATCTTTCTAATAACAGCATTCTATTAACATGCTTAAAATTTATTTGAAAGGCAGGGAGACAGACAGGGATCTCCCAGCTGCTGGCTCGCTCCCCAGATGCTGGCCATAGCCGGGGCCTGGCTGGGCAGAACCAGGCGCCGGGAACTCGACACAGATCTCGCAGGTGAGGGGCAGGGGGCCATCTTCGTACGCCGTCATTCCTGCTCCCAGAGTGTGCGCTGGCAGGAAGCAGGGGCGGGAAGTGTAGCCAGGACCTGAAGCCAGGCTCTGTGACAAGGGATGCAGCGTCCCACCGGGTGTCGTCGGCGCCGTGCCAAGCGTCTGCCCTGACCGAAGCCCCCGGAGCAGGCAGGGGTCAGGCGGCGAGGCTGTTGATCAGCCTGATTTAATCATTTTGCGTTCTAAACACACGGCCACAGGACATCGCACTCCATAAATACATGGGTTTATTTTTTGTCAACACAATGTAGGATCTTAAAAACAAAGAGACAGAAGCAAACAAACAAAAAAGCCCCAGCTGCAGCTGTGACCCGCTCACTCCCTGTTTCACAGTAAAACCTGCCGGATGCCAGCTCCGCCTCTCAACACACACGCGGATTTGGCTGTCCAGAGTGAGGATTAACAGCACGGCATTTAAAAACCATTCCCAATCGCAAAGCTGCTTTCTAAGTTCTTACGCCTCTCGGGGGACGGTTTGGTGATTAATAAACACCGCTTCGGCTGGCGAGCGAGAGCCGGAGTAATCAGATAAACAACTTCCAGCGTGAGCACAACACCATCTGGGTTCTGGCTTTGCAAAACTTATTTCGGCTCCTGGTCGTCTTGGAGGGGTCAACCTTTTATCGCTAATCCCCCCACGATGCCCGGCCCCAATCAAATCCTGACCTTGGACCTGGGCTTCCCGAGGCTTTGGGCAGATTTGCCTCTGCCTTGTGCGTTCCTGGGCACTGTGGTGTTTTCCCAAGCGTGGTTGCAGCCCTGTTTGTGCCCAAGCAGGGACCGGACAGGCTGGGGGCCCTGCCCTGTATTTGCGACATAGTCGGAGAGACTGTCAGCGCTGGGTAGAAGTTCCCAGAGCAGTGCCAGAAGCGTCCGCCTGTGACTGGGCCAGGAACAAGATGTCAAGAATCCGGGCTTGCACTTGGTGTGTGTGTCCCGACCACCAGTGGCTAGATCTGTCCTGTCGCATGTTTTGAGCGGGGTACTCCCCCTGTGTCAGTGTTCAGAGCCTCCATCTTGCCCTGAGGCTCACGTGGAACAGGCACCTAATGGATTAGGCTGAGTCTACGGATCAGGACGGGTACATGCTGGCCACGTCTACAAATCAGGGCACGTAAACGGGGACCGAGTCTGCACATCAGGATGGGTAAACTGTTGACTGAACGCTCACCCCGGTGGAGCAATTTACTTCCTGGTGGGTTGTCGTGTGGTGGGCAGGAGACCTACCTGTCTAGTCAGCTTGTAAATTCTGGTGGGGTTAGTACCCAGGCGCAAGGTACTTGTACTGTAGATCAGAATTACCCAACGTCATTACAGAATCCAGAGGAGTTTCCATCAGGGAGATTTATAAGTCTACCCGCATCTCCTCTGATTCCTCTCCCCCTCTTTGATTTATTATAAATAATCTTTCTTGTGCCGACAAGACATTGGCTGCACGTGACTCTGAAAAAGGCCCCTTCTCCCAGTGGGACGTGGCCCCACGTTTGATGGAAAATACAGATTCGGCCTCACACCTGCCAACTTGACCTTCTACGTCTTCACACCCGTCCACTTCTGCCCATTGTGCTCTGCCCTCCGTGCTGCCACCTTGCTGCTGGTCAGGCAGAATGGGGGTGGGGTGCAGCCTCCGAAAGGAGGGACCCTTTCCAACGAGTTCCACACTGCACTGCGGTAATCTTCGAGAAAAGCAAATCTGACCAGATCGCCTCTCTGCCTACAGCCCCTCAACCTCTCCCATTGCCATCAGAATCCGGGAAAACACCCCCCTTACTCAGTTTTCAGAGGCTCCTCCCTCATGCGGGGAATAATTTCGGAGTGCCTTTAAAAACGGTTCTTTGGGCTGGCTCCTTCTGTTTTAAAAATAATTTTGTAAACATTTATTTTCATTTATTGGAAAGTATGGGAGAGAAAGTGCTTCCGTTCACTGGCTCATTCCCCAAATGCCCACAACATTTGGGTTGGGCTGAAGCCAGGAGCTGGGAACTCCATCCAGGTCTCCCACAGGGGTGGCAGGCAGGGACACAGGGCATGAACCATCACCAGCTGCCTTCCAAGCTGTGCCTTAGCAGGAAGGTGGAATCAAGAAGTGGAGCTGGGACTGTCTCCCAGGCACTCCGAGATGGGGTGTGGGTGCCCCAAGCAGTGACTTAACTGCTGTATCAGACGCCTACCCCTCGAGGGGCTTTTTGTGCCAGATGGTATAGTAGATCAGCTGCTTCCCAGGTTGTACCCGTGTGGGTGCAGGGACCCAAACACTTGAGCCATCTTCCACTACTTTCCCAGGTGCATTAGCAGGGAGCTGGATCAGAAGTGGAGCAGCTGGGACTCGAACCAGTGCTCATATGGGATGCTGGTGTTGCAAGGTGCAACCCAACCAGATATGCTACAATGCCAGTCCCTATGTAGAATTTCAGTTATAATTCCATTTGTCTATTTTTGCTCTTGTTACCTATGCGTTTTGGATCAAATTCACAAATCCTTGCCCAGGTCAGTAGTGTGTGTTTTTCCATCTGTTTTCTTCAAGGAGTTTTATAGTCTCCAGTCTTATGTTTAGTTGGAATTGAATTTTGTGTATGGTGTGAGATAAGGGTTCAATTCCAGACGATCCTTTTCTGAATGTGATTCTTGGTACCCCGTTCACAATTAATTGAATGTACACACTTTGGTTCATTTTTGGGGCCCTTTATTCTGGTCCGTTGATTGATGTGTTAAATCTTTCTTTCCTTTTTTGTCCACATCCAGTTGTTTTAATTGTTATAGCTTTGTAGTATAGTTTGAGATCAAGTAATGTGACGTCTCCAGTTGTGTTCATTTTGCTGGCGATTGCCTTGGCTATTTGTCTTCATGTGTGTGTGGTTCCATATGACTTCCATGATTGCTTCTTCTGTTTCTAAGGAACACCGATATTGAAATTTTACACTGAGCCTTTTGATTGTACGGACACTTCAGCAATACGAATTCTCACAACCCATGGACCTGGCATGTCTTTCCATTTCTTTATGTATTCCTCAGTTTCCCCCAACTTACTGTTTTCAATGCACATGCATTTCATCTCTTTGTGTAAAGCTTTTCTAAGTTATTTTTATTTATTATTTTTTAACAGGCAGAATGGATAGTGAGAGAGAGAGAGAGACAGAGAGAAAGGTCTTCCTTTTTGCCATTGGTTCACCCTCCAATGGCCGCCGCGGTAGGCACGCTGCAGCCGGCGCACCGCACTGATCCGATGGCAGGAGCCAGGTGCTTATCCTGGCCTCCCATGCGGGTGCAGGGCCCAAGGACTTGGGCCATCCTCCACTGCACTCCTGGCCACAGCAGAGAGCTGGCCTGGAAGAGGGGCAACCGGGATAGAATCCGGCGCCCCGACCGGGACTAGAACCCGGTGTGCCGGCACCGCTAGGTGGAGGATTAGCCTATTGAGCCACGGCGCCGGCCCTCTAAGTTATTTTTAATAACTGCTGCAAATGTGGTTATTGTGTTGGTGTCTTCTTCGTGTGGTTCGGTGTTAGTTGATAGAAATGCTGCTAATTTCAGCATGCTGGTTGCTGTGCCCTGAGCCGTTTCTGTATTTCATTATTAGTTCAAACAATGTGTTGCAGACTCTAGGGTTTTCTAATACCCGTCACACAGTGGTGATTTTACTGCTTCATTTTCTGTTTGGATGCCACCTCTTTCTTCCTCTTGCCTGGTGCCTCTGACAAGGTCTTCCAGCACTCTGTCGAATGTAAGTGTTGAACATGAACTCTGTTCCGGATCCCAGACGAAGGGCTTTCTGTGTTTCACTACTGAGTACCGGTTAGCTCTCAGTGTCTCATATTTGGATTTTATTTTTTTGGAGTACATCTCTCCCATACCAACTTTGGTGAGTATTTTTCTCATGAAAAGATATAGAGTTTTGTCACATGTTCATATAATTTTGTCTCTCATCCTGAAAATGTGTGCATCACACTTACTGATCTGCAAATGCCAATCATCTTCGCATCCCAGAGATACCTCCCATTGGCACAACTGCCTCTTCATGGTCAGTGGTCTTCTCAACGTGCTGTTGAACTTCAGTTGCGAGTATTCTGTTAAGGGTTTTGCATCTAAGCTTATTGCAATGTCTTGTCTGGCTTTGCCATCCGGTAGTGATGGCCGGGGACGAAGAGCCTGGAGATCTGTCATGTCTTCAGCTCTCTGAGTTGGAGAGGGACTGGTGTCAGTTGTGGTAGAGCTCAGTAGTGGAGTCATCAAGTCTGAGGGTTTTCTCAGTGGGAGATCTTTAACTATGGATTCAGTCTTAGTCATTATTGGTCTGTGGAGATGTTCTCTTTCTTCATGGTAGATGCATGTCGGAAATCATCTATTTCTTCTAGGTTACCCAGTTTCTTGTCATATAATGTTGATGGTAATCTTTTATGATCCTTTCTATTTCCGCGGTACAGTTTAATTTCTCTTTCCTTCTGATGTTTGACTTGGTTCATCTTTAGAAAGGGAAACCCTTAGTTTTGTTGATCTTTTGTCTTTCTGGTCTACCTACCACTTGTTTATGCTCTATCTCTATCATTTCCTCCCTTCTGCTAACTTCCATCTTTGTTCTTTTGTCTACTGTTCCTTGAGGTATGATGTTCATTTGAGGTTTTTCTCTTCTTTTATTCTTTCCTTTTCTTTGATGTAGCCATTGTTGGTATTAGCATTTTTCTTAGATCGATTCCTGCTGCAGCCCATGAGTCTTGTATGTTATTTTTTCCATTTTCATTTGTTTTAATATATTTTAAAAATTCCATTTTAATTCCTTCATTGACTCATGTTGTTTAATTTCCATGTATTTGTGAATTTTCTGAGATCCCTACTGTTCCTGACTTCTATTTTCATGCCATTGTGGTTGGAAAAGATATTTGATGTGCTTTCAACCTTTTTACATCTGTCGAGACTTGTGTTGTGCCCTGCCTTTGACCAGTCCTGGAGAATGTTCTGAGTGTGCTGGAGAAGAAGGACTCGGTGTTGTTGCTGGCGGGAATGCTCCCCAGATGTCTGCTGGGTGCATTTGGTCTGCAGCACGTCTCAAATGCTTTGTTTCTGAATAGTTTCCTATCTGGATGGTCTGACCACTGTGGAAAGTGTGGTACTGAAGTCTGCTACTCAGTGTATTACAGACCATTTTATCTCCAGGCTCTGTAATAATTCTTTCACACATTGAGGTGCTGCACTGTGTGGTCCATATGAGTCCACAGTTGTTGTATCTTTTCTAAATTCTTTATTACTTAACGAACTTCTTTCTCTGACATAAATACAGTGACCACTGCTGTCTTCCAGGTTCCATTGCTTGGATTAGCTTTCCTCCTCCCTTTACTTTCAGGCTTTTTTAAAAAAAATATTTATTTTACTTATTTGAAAGAGCTACAGAGAGAGAGAGAGAGAGATCTTTCTCTATATATCTTCCATCTACTGATTCACTCCCCAAATGGCGGCAATGGCCAGTGCTGGGCCAGACCGAAGCCAGGGGCCAGGAGCTTCTTCCAGGTCTCCCAGGTGGGTGCAGAAACCCAAGCACTTGGTCCATCTTCTACTGCTTTCCCAGGTGCATTAGCAGGGAGCTGGGTTGGAAGTGGAGCAGCCGGGACTCGAACCTGCACCCATATGGGATGCGGTATTGCAGGGCCGTGGCTTTTCCCTGCCGGGCCCTAGGCTAGCTGTGTCAGTAGAAGTCACCGGAGTTCCCTGTAGAGAGCATACAGTTGGTCTTCTGTTTTGCACAGTTAATATCTCTTTATTTTGATTGGATAACTTAATCCATTTCCATTTTAGGTAAGGATGGAGAGGTGAGGAATTACAACGGCCATGGCGTTTTCCGGTGTTTGTTGTAGACATGTTGTTTGCTCTCTCGTGGTTTGATTGCTTTGCTTTGTGGTGATTGCTCTGAATCCTTTCTATCTGTGCTTTGTGCTTCTGCTTAAGATGTTGATTTGTGGCTACCACTAGGCTAACGCAGAATGTTTTTATAACAGCCTGACAATGGCTTAATTTTGAAGGCACGCCACATCTCTGTATTTTTGCTACTCCGTCCATGTTTAGCATTTTGATGTCAGAGTCGACATCATTTGGGAATGTGTTTTCCTCGACAGCTTGTTTTCCTTAGCGCTGTTGTCATGATTTTGTCTCTGGGTCCTTGCACTAGGGATGAAATGACGTCCCACTCCATGCCACAGTCCTAGAGTGTTCTGATCCTGACTCTGTTTGTGTTAGGCCCTTGAGTGCTGGGCCTACGTACTCCACGGTGTTACTCGGCTGCCTTCTGTCTTGGCTTAGAGCAACTCCTACAGGGACTCCTGCAAGGCAGGTCCAGTGCTGATGGCCGCCCTCAGCTCCTGTTGGGCTTGGAAAGCTTGCATTTCTCCCCCATTTCTGAAAGACAGCCCCTATCGGGCAGAGCACTCTTGGTTGACAGCTGGGTTTTCCTTTCTCCGCTAATGTTCTGCACCGTCTCCTGGCGCCCGGGGAGGGTGCTGAGAGCTCTGCTGACGGACACATGGAGACCGGCACTATTTAGTCTAGCCCATGATGCTGGACGGGCCAGCTGCTGTCCACCCCGGGCAGGCCGAGCTTTCTGTGGTTTCTCTGCTGAACCGGGCGGCTGCTTGTGCTGTGGGTGGGGCCCTGCTGTCTGGCACAGCCACTGGCTGAGCTCTGCCGCCAGGCAGGCTGCTCACCAGGCATGGATCAGCCGGCCTGGCAGCTCTGCTACTGGGATCTGCAGTTGGGCGGGGACGCAGGCTGGGCTCTGACTGTGGGCAGAGCTGCCGTCTCGGAGGAACTGTGTGGCGCGCTTCAGGCTGAACTGAGTGGCTGTTGGATCTCCTGGTTAAAGTGTGCCTAATCCTGTGTTTGTACAAAATGCGTGGTGGTGGAACCCTCTGGCCGGGGCTTATTTTGCTGAATGGAGCCACTGCTTGACTTCTTGGGCTGAACAAGCCCTCCTCTGAAATGGGGGGAAGAGGACGTCTCCCTGCCCGGCTCGGGTCACTGGGGTGGCCCTGAGGCTGCACACGGGGCCTAGCCACTCGTCAGGTTGAACGTCCTACCATAGTTCTAAGGGTCCGTCCTGTGAGTGGGCTGTGAGAGCGCCTTCCACCAGTGCCACAGCAGGCAGGACCACAGAGCGGGGGCCCGGGTGCTGGTCCCTGTGCCCTTTGCCTCCTTGCTTTGCTTCTGCCTGGCCCTGGGTCATCCGGCCTGAGTGTGCCCACGCGGGGAGACCGGAGTGGGCTTTCCGGGGCAGCGCTCCGGAAGCTGGGAGCTGGAAGATCACCTCCCTCACCTTCCTCCCCATAGAACTGATGAGCCCCGGGGAATCCTCTCCGTCTGGACTTGGGGGAAGCGGGGGAGTGGCTGGGTCAAGACGAAGCTCTTCTTCTTGTACTGCTGGTTCAGTTTTCATTCACTTCTGTGGACCACTCACATGCGTTGTTTTTTTAAAGATTTATTTATTTATTTGGGAGGCAGAGTTACAGAGAGAAGGAGAGACAGAGAGAGAGGTCTTCCATCTGCTGGCTCACTCCCCAATTGGCTGCAATGGCTGGAGCTGTGCTGATCTGAAGCCAGGAGCTAAGAATTTCTTTCGAGTCTCCCACGTAAGTGTGGGGCCCAATTACTTGGGCTATCTTCCACTGCTTCCCCAGGTCATTAGGAGAGAGCTGGATCTATGGCTCAACAGGCTAATCCTCCGCCTTGTGGTGCCGACACACCGGGTTGTAGTCCCGGTCGGGGCACCGGATTCTGTCCCAGTTGCCCCTCTTTCAGGCCAGCTCTCTGCTATGGCCCGGGAGTGCAGTGGAGGAAGGTCCGAGTGCTTGGGCCCTGTACACCATGGGAGACGAGGAGAAGCACCTGGCTCCTGACTTCAGATCAGCGCAGTGTGCCGGCCGCGGCGGCCATTGGAGGGTGAACCAACGGCAAAAGGAAGACCTTTCTCTCTGTCTCTCTCTCTCTCACTGTCCACTCTGCCTGTCAAAAAAAAAAAAAAAAAGAAGAAGAAGAAGAAGAAGAAGAAGAAGAAGTGGAGCAGCCAGGACTCGAACCGGCATCCATATGGGATCCCAGCATGCAGGTGGAGGCTTAACTTGCTATGCCATAGCACCAGTCCCCATCCACACACCGTGGGCCCCTCTCCAAGCACTAAGATTCTCAGAGATGTCCCAGTGCGTGGATTGGCACCAGCTGGACTGTGTGTGTGTGTATTTGAGGTGAAGACAGACTTCTTACTCTGCCGTCTCCTTGGAAGGCTTATTCCTCATTTCTCATTACAAATCTTCATACCCCCATTCTCTGCCTTCCCCTGCAGTTTCTGTCTATGCCTTTGTGTTGCCTTTGATGCAATTTTCCCAATTAATTTCCCATTCATTAATCTTTTCTTCAATGGTATCTAACCAGTTAATTAGCTTCTTTATCAGGGTTTAAATTCTACCATAGGTAATGTATCAAACACGTATTATGTACATACAATTTCTTTCTTTTTTTTTTTTTTTGACAGGCAGAGTGGACAGTGAGAGAGAGACAGAGAGAAAGGTCTTCCTTTTGCCGTTGGTTCACCCTCCAATGGCCGCCGCGGTAGCGCGCTGCGGCCGGCGCACCGCGCTGTTCCGATGGCAGGAGCCAGGTGCTTCTCCTGGTCTCCCATGGGGTGCAGGACCCAAGGACTTGGGCCATCCTCCGCTGCACTCCCTAGCCACAGCAGAGAGCTGGCCTGGAAGAGGGGCAACCGGGACAGGATCGGTGCCCCTACCGGGACTAGAACCCGGTGTGCCGGCGCCGCAAGGCGGAGTGTACATACAATTTCTATATATCTTATTTGCCTTGATGGTTCTGATAATTTTGATATTTTGGTT
Organism: Lepus europaeus; assembly: GCF_033115175.1. Taxonomy (NCBI): domain Eukaryota; kingdom Metazoa; phylum Chordata; class Mammalia; order Lagomorpha; family Leporidae; genus Lepus; species Lepus europaeus. The sequence continues at coordinate 96,652,604 of NC_084840.1, read as the reverse complement.
GCATTTTGTTAATGAATCTTCAGTTTGAGCAGGACACAGTGGCGATAGCTCATCTTCTTTCCACTTGACATTTTGTGCCTGTAGGTTTTTCCCTATATGGGCGTTTCCACGGGGCTGCTCGGGTTCCCCAACGTGTGGCTGAGTTCCCAGAGTCTGCCGAGAGGCCGGAAGTGGAATTTCACCACCCCACAAGGTGAGGCCCCAAACTGGCTCAGCACCCGCTCCGTTCATTTACGCTGGCCTGGCAGTTAGGGCCAAGATTCTGGGAGAGGACTTTGACCCCACCTCTTCTTGGGAGAGATGCCTAAAAAAATCGCATAGGTGCACAGATATCCTGTTCCTTCTAGACTTGAAAATATGAACAAAAAAAGTAAAAGAGTCAAGGATTCTTAAAGAAACTTAAAATGGACCCTCAGAATTGCAAAAGCAGTATTTGGGCAGCTGATTTGGGGCCAGCGCATACACACTGATGTTTGTAATTCTCTGTGGCTTTATCATTGTAGGAGGTTGTGTTTATGCAACACAGTCTCCTGTTCTTAAAGCATCAGTGTTCAGACGCTTGTGATACAATTATCTTACTTTCACTCAATCACAAGGATTTCAGTGTCCCTGGGAACTCACTGGATCTTCGCTCCTCAGTAGGAGAAGCGTCCATAAGTAGTGCAATGCAGGCTCTCAAAAAGCAACAAAGATAATTGGAGAGTAAAACCCAGTTTCTGTAGTGCACTCCCTGTAAATTATCTACACCCTTGCCACTGGAGCTATTGGCACGGAAGAGTGCTGTGAAAAGTGCTAGTGGTACGATCTCTCCCAGGCAGTTACCTGAAGGTCTTTGGAATGAAGATGGAAGTTCCCAGTTTCCGTCCAGTGTGTCTCCCTTCGCATCCAGTCTTGTGAGTTGAAGTTCAAGTGCTACATGGCAGCTCGGGAAGGTCGTCATGGAAGATGACTTTGCCGTTGTCCGGCTGCCTGCAGCGTGATGGGGACAAGCGACACAGGACTTGGGTGTGATCCCAAACCGAGCACCTGCGAAGGGCCCCCTAGACGTGACCCACACACAGCTTCCCACAGGGCTCCCATCAAATGATGACCAAAACCTTTTAAGTCTTAAATCCGTGCAAAGGGTTCACAGTTTGGCTTTGCCTTGTGCTTTTTCTTCCCTTCGAAAGTCAGCATGGTGTCATCACTGGTCTTTCAGAAGCTGCAAACACACAGACGACCCGGACATATGGAATTATCGAGCTTCTGGTGGATGAATTAATCCCCCCGAAACCTGAAGACTTAAAAGGCAAACTTTTGGCATCTTTTCAGCTAGACTTGGAGGCATCAGACTAAATGGATCTTAATTTTGATGCATGGATATAAATCGAATCAGGAGGACTATTTGTGCGTGTTATAAATTATTGGTGAACGCGGCACGACAAGCAGTCTGCATTGTGCATTGAAAACCCACACTCAGGTATTCAGAAAGGAATAGTAGGACTTGTCCTGGGCTCACTGTCTGAGCGTTCTTTTTCCATGGGAAAAGAAACCCTCATTTCCCATATGCTAACCTACCCAGGTAGAAAATAATTCTGCAGACACACTGACATACGACCCTTCTCCTTACACAGTGACACCATTGTCCCTGGTTGTTTCTGTTTGACGTTCCATTCCGCGTCTTTCACGCTGGTCCTCTCACATAACTCTTTGCTTAATCTAACATCCAAAGCCGATTGAGTTCAAGATAAAACTGTCTCTTCAGTTTCTCAATCCTTTGCTTGGCTGTGACTCTCCGTTCTTTCTTTCTTGCACTTATGAATCCCAAATTCTCTTTATTTGTCCTATGTGTTTTATTTTATTTTTTTAAAGATTTATTTATTTATTTGAAAGTCAGAGTTACACAGAGAGCGGAGAGGCAGAAAGAGAGAAGTCTTCTGTCCGATGCTTCACTCCCCAGATGTCCACAATGGCCGGAGCTGCGCTAATCTAAAGCCAGGAGCCAGGAGCTTCCTCCAGGTCTCCCACATGGGTGCAGGGGCCCAAGAGCTTGGACCAGCTTCCACTGTTTTCCCAGGCCATAGCAGAGAGAGGATTGGAAGTGGAGCAGCCAGATCTTGAACCAGTGCCCATATGGGATGCCGGCGCTTCAGGCCAGGGCATTAACCCACTGCACCACAGCGCCGGCCCCAGCCTCCCGTGTGTTTTAAATCTGTCATCCAGTCTCAAGTTCTCGTGCCACTGCGCTCTCTCAGCCTGCTCGCATCGTCGCCTTGGACCAGTGCAATAGGCTTCCTTGATTTTCTACTGGCCCCAAGTGTCCCCATCTCCTTGCCGCTGTGTTTAGGCTGTTGGCTTTCTACACATCACATCCGCTTATTTACAGAGGTGTGGTGGTCTGCACAGCTCAGCAAAGCATCCAAGCCACCCAGGCGCGCTCCGGTCTCTCCTTCCCGCCTGGAGCCGTGTCTGTCTGGCCACCACCCCTAGCGAGTGATCTGTAGTTTGCCAGGCACCAGGGATTGGCGCCCTGACCAGGACTAGAACCTGGGGTGCCGGCACCGCAGGTGGAGGATTAGCCTAGTGAGCCATGGTGTCGGCTGAGGTCATTTTCTTAGCGGTCTCCTGAGCAGAAGAATGTGAGAGAGAAGCTCGCAGGCAGGCTCTTGGTGCAGCGGCTCAGACTCCTCTGGGGGTCTCCACACCCTGAATCCACTCTCCAGCGCTGGAGCCCTGGAGCCCTGGCTCCGCCTCCCCTCCAGCTTTCCGCTGATGCACACCCAGGGAGGCAGCAGGAAACCGCCCAGGTGTGTGGATGGAGAGATCGGATCCATGTCCTGACGCCTGCTCTAGTCCGGCCTGGCCTTGGCTGTCGCGAGTGTTTGGGGAGTGAACCTGCAGATAGGGTGTCTTGAGAGTGTAGGAGGAGGGGCAGGGCAGGGCCAGGCTCTGAACTGTGACGCGTTTGTAGCAAAGACCTCAGCTCACCGCATGGGGCACTCTGGAGCCAACTCCATTTCACTTTGAGGCAAGCAAGCTGGGTGCATACAGGCCGGCTATGAGTCACTGGTCACCGGCTCTCACCAGCGAGCAGCAATAAGCTAGGACAAGCATCTCCTTCCATTGGTTTTTAAATATTTATTTATTTGGGGGGTAGAGTTATAGACAGAGAGAGGGAGAAACAGAGAGAAAGGTCTGGGGCCTGGCGCTGTGGCTCAGCGGGTTAACACCCTAGCCTGAGGCACTGGCATTCCATATGGGCGCCGGTTCTAGTCCTGGCTGCTCCACTTCCGAGACCCGGAGGAGGCTCCTGGCTCCTGGCTCCTGGCTTCGGATTGGCATCTGGGAAGTGAACTAGTGGATGGAAGACCTCTCTCTCTCTCTTTCTGTCTCTCTCTCTCTCTGTCTCTCCTCTCTCTGTGTAACTCTTTCAAATAAATAAATAAATCTTTAAAAAAAGAAAAAAGAGAGAGAAAGATCTTCCATCTGCTAGTTCACTCCCCAAATGGCCACAATGGCCAAAGGTGGATCAATCTGAAGCCAGGAGCCAGGAGCTTCTTCCAGGTCTCACGTGTGAGTGCAGGGGCCCAAGCACTTGAGCCATCTTCTACTGCTTTCCTAGGCCATTAGCAGAGAGTTGGATCCACAGTGAAGCAGCTGGGATTCGAACCAGTGCCCATTCGGAATGCTGGCACTGCCGGTGGAGGCCCAGCCTACTACTCCATAGCACCTGCCCCATGGTGTGTCCTTTCAACAGTTAGCGGTCAGTGACCAGCACTCCTGGGTACCTGGGGCCCTGGCTACCTCAGTCAGGAAGGGGACTCCCGGCATCCAAGCTCATCCCTCCCTCTCCCCCCACCCAAGTCTCCTCCTTTCATCTTTTCAGATGGATTGTCCAAGTTCTAGTCATTTCTTCCATTGTGCCTTGGGGGGGGGGGTCTGCATCTGAGCCATGTTCCAGAAGAGGGCTGGAGCTGGGAACCTCCATCGCCACCCCGGCACTGGCTGTGACATGATGCCGCAGCCCCAGATGGGGCATCGCTGGGCTGTCCATGACCTGTCTCTTAGGAAGGGACAAAGAGATGGAGTCAACTCCGGCTGCTTCCTGTTGAAATCAAAGCTTGGGTGGCTCTAACGGCTCTTAGGTGAGGATTCCTTGGCTCAGAGGCCAAACGCACTGATTTTCAGCGTCTGTTTGATCGTCTGGGGAAAGTGCCGAGGCATTTTCTCACCTGTCTCTAGTGTCTCCACCAGTGCCTGAAGCGGCGGTCGGTTATTTCCACTCCAATTTAGCAGAAGGTAAATTTTATTTTCACACATGCTCAAGAGGGAGAACCTAGGACAGTCCTCATAACCCCATTAAACTGAGACAGGTTTTGGGGTTTAACGAGACAAACAGATGCATTGCTAATTAGTGAAGACGGGGAGACCTCAGCTAACTCAGCTAATTTAATTATTCCACCAGACCAGGAAATTTCCTTGGAAGAAACTCCCATACGGGTATCTCCGGATTTCTGTGAGATCGAAGGGGGAGAAGCGCTTCCTCCAGCAGTGGGTGAGAGGCGGAAGGAAGTCCCGGTACCACGGGCTCTGCGTTCTCTCTCCTCCTGTGCTTACAGAGTGTCCCTCACACTGCGGCACTGCCCCCAAAGGATTGATCTGAATACAGACCTACCATATGACCCAGCCATCCCGCTCCTGGAATTGACCCAAACCAAAAGAAACCAGCATATGAAAGAGGGATCTGTACCCCAGGTTTATAGCAGCTCAATTCACAATAATGTAGATATGGAATCAACTCGGATGTCCACCAACTGAAGACTAGATAAAGAAATTATGGTAAAAAACTATGGACTACTACTCAGCAGCAGAAAACAAAAAACGAAATCCTGTCTTTTGCAACAAAATGGATGCAACTGGAAACCATTATACTTAGTGGAATAAGCCAATCCCCAAAAGACAGATATCATATATTTCCCCTAATTAATAGAGTACCTAACATGTAATGTATTAGAGTGAAATGGACATTTTGAGATTCAATGATTGGGTACAGCCCTTGTCTCTTCTGTTGAGGGTCAGTGTTTTTTTGTTTTTTTTTTTTCTTCTTATACTATTTGTTGAACTCTTTACTTAGTATAGGGTAACCTTACAATCATTGAGTAAACTGAAAATAGATCTTTGTAAAAATTAAGAGTAGGCATGGAGAAGGAAGAGGAAGAAAGGTTGGAGCGTGGGCGGGAGGGAGGGTTGGGTGAAGTATCACTATGTTCCTGAATCTGTGTATATGAATACATGAACCTTGTATACCTTAAATACAATGTTTATAAATTAGGGACAAACCTGCAGTCCTTTTCTTAGCAATATGAATGGACTTTGCATGAATGAAAATGGGAATCGTCGAGCGTGGACACTGAGACACACATCGGCCGTCACACAGCTTGGTGTGGTTATTCGGCCCCTGATTAGGATGGTGCCACTTGGGGTTTTCAGTTTTTCCGGAGTGCAAACGCAGCGTGTCCTCGGCGTGGCCCCTGCTCCCCTGTTGAGCCTGATTTTCCACCAGGATCGCCACCTGTGCTGCCTTCCTCTCCCACCACGCTGCTTTTCGGAGGAGGTTCTTGACGGCTTCTCTCGCAGCACTGGACTCCGAGGGAGCCGGACCACCAGGCAGCCAGGAGCAGCCCGAGCCAAGCCAGAAGCACGCACTGCACACAGCTATACACTGCTCTCCTGCGTCCTGGACACGCCCCTGACCCTGCTGGAAAAGCCCTGGCACACTGCTCCCACTGGCCCCTGGACTTGGCACAGGTGCGCACAGCTGGCTTCGGAGCAACTCCTTCTTGAGACGTTATTTGGTGACGCCCCTAGGAGATGGACCGTTTCTGTCCACTAACACAAGAGGTTGAAGACAAGTGTACTGTCTAATGCATACTTTTTTAATTCATTTAATTAAGCTTCTTTTTTTTTAAATTTTTTTATTTTTGACAGGCAGAGTGGACAGTGAGAGAGAGACAGAGAGAAAGGTCTTCCTTTTTGCCGTTGGTTCACCCTCCAATGGCCCCCGCGGTAGGCGCGCTGCGGCCTGCGCACCGCGCTGATCCGATGGCAGGAACCAGGTGCTTCTCCTGGTCTCCCATGGGGTGCAGGGCCCAAGGACTTGGGCCATCCTCCACTGCACTCCCTGGCCACAGCAGAGAGCTGGCCTGGAAGAGGGGCAACCGGGACAAGATCGGTGCCCCGACCGGGACTAGAACCCGGTGTGCCGGCGCCGCAAGGCGGAGGATTAGCCTACTGAGCCGCGGCGCCGGCCTAATTAAGCTTCTTTTTTTAAAAAAAGTTGTGTTTATTTATTTATTTGAAAGGCAGAGTTACAGAGAAAGAAGGAAAAACAGAGGAGGGAGAGAGAGAGAGAGAGAGAAAGAGAGAGAGGAGAGAGATCTACGCACTGGTTCACTCTCCAAGTGGCCACCACAGCTAGGACTGGGCCTGGCCAAAGCCAGGGGCCTGGAGCTCCACCCTGGTTTCCCATGTGAGTGGCAGGAACTGGGCCATCTTCTGCTTTCCCAGGCTTAGAAGCAGGGAGCTGGATCAGAAGTGGAGCAGCCGAGACACGGACCTGCATTCCTATGGGACGTCAACATCACAGCTGTTTAGCCTGCTGCATTGCAGCGCCGGCCCCTAATAAAATTTCTGTGGGGAGATGTTCTTTCCTTGTGCTATGTCTTGGTTCATTTAGGCAAGTCAGCAAAACTATGTCCTCAGTCATTTTCAATGAAGAGCTAAGTTAGAGATGTCCTCTGTAGGTCCTTGTTTTTTCTCTAGCTCTCATTTTATGCAAGTAAATTCTATAGCATTACCATGCCAAATTGTGCAGATTTATTAAAAGGATTTATTTATTTGTTTTAAAAGGTAGAGTTACAAAAGGAGAAGGAGGGACACAGAGAGATCTTCCATCTACCGGCTCACTCCCCTGATGGCTGCAATGGCCAAGGCTGGGCCAGGTCGAAGCCAGGAACCAAGAGCTTCATCCAGGTCTCCCACGTGGGCGCAGGGACCCAAACACTTGGGCCACATTCCACTGCTTTCCCAGGCACATTAGCATGGAGCTGAATCAGACATGGAGCAGCTGGGACACGAACCAGCGCCCGTACGGAATGCCGACACTGCAGGCTGTGGTTTTACCCTGTTCAGCCACAGCGCCAGCCCCAGGTTCACAGAGTTAAAAGAGTTTTAGCACACTACTTTCTATCTAAGGTTTCCCTGCAGCCTGAGCGTTTGGCGTGGCTGGACCTTGCCATGTCACGTGGTCCCCCAGACAGCGTCCCCTACGGCCCAGGAGAGCACTCTCAGGGGCCTGAGCCCCCTCCCCTGCTGCTGTGGGCACGGCTGGCATCGAGCCCACGGTGCACAGCACGGCTGCTCTCTGGGAGCCTGGCTGTTTCGTAGCACTTTGCAATAATCTAATGGCAAACAGCATTTGGCTTCCAGCGGTTGCCATAGAAATACATCGCGATTAGGCTATTTGTGTTGCGATTTCTGACAGGTGACCCAAACCAGACTAAATAATGAAAACTCCGTTTGTTAGGCAGTGACAGCACCCAGCAGAGAGGCAGTAAGTCAGGCAGAGCGGGGGCTCAGACTTCCTGACTTCTGCTCTGGCCTTTGTCAGGCCGGCCGCCCACGAAGACCGAGGCTTCCCTCCCTCCCCTCTCCTGCTCGCCCCCCGCCCCGCCCCCATTCTTGCGGGTTTGCTCAGGGCTTTCTGATGTTTGTATTCACCAGGCTATTAGGAAGCGAGATGAGACGTCATGTTCGAATTACTCGGGCTGAACCAGAACCGTGCAACTTGGTGCTCTGGGCTGCAGAAATAATATCAGTCACATGACGTTAAAATTCCTGCGTTAAATATATTCTCCGGTGTAAGCCAACGGCTGCTTTGAGGAAAAATATACTGAAAATACAGATTCTTTTGTCATCTCAAAACAATCTAGAAAAGAAAAACAACACATTTTAAGTGCAGGTGGCCCAAACACGATGCGTGCAGATTAAATACACAGAAGACCAACACGGGTCGCATGGTGACTGACCACATTTCATGCTCTTTCTAGTTTGCAATGAACAGTTTTTGAAAAGCGTCTGGATTCTCGGGCTAGCTGCGGGGCAGGGTACGGGGGATGAGCACTTGTTGAACATCCGCTGCTTGTTCAAGTTCAAGTCTAGTGTTCAAGGCGTGTATCTATCTAGGAGGGCTTCCTTAAGTACATAGCATGACAGAGGCCCCAAGAGAAAGCAGAAGACTTCTTATTTGATATCATCATCATGTTCAACCAATCTTATCACAACAATTTTGTGTACATCCTTAGAGAAACTGAAAGTGATGTTTTCACATAAGCCTTATAAGGTACATCAAATTGTTGGCGGAAAAAGGAATTTTTAGAAGTTTACTTAGGGTTAAAAAACCTTTTGAGATCCATACATATAAAGGGTTTTCAAACAGTTTATAAAAAAGGCACATTCTGGGCCAGCGCCGCAGCTCACTAGGCTAATCCTCTGCCTTGCGGCGCCGGCACCCCGGGTTCTAGTCCCAGTCGGGGTGCCGGATTCTGTCCCAGTTGCCCCTCTTCCAGGCCAGCTCTCTGCTGTGGCCAGAGAGTGCAGTGGAGGATGGCCCAAGTGCTTGGGGCCCTGCACCCCATGGGAGACCAGGAGAAGCACCTGGCTCCTGGCTTCAGATCAGCGCGGTGCGCCGGCCGCGGCGGCCATTGGAGGATGAACCAACAGCAAAAAGGAAGACCTTTCTCTCTGTCTCTCTCTCTCTCACTATCCACTCTGCCTGTCAAAAAAATAAATAAAAAAGAAAAAAAAAAAGGCACATTCTGAAAAAACCATGCATGGATTTAAAGCTGGTGTTGCACCAAAATAAAATTAACTTTTACTTTAAATTTTTTTCAGGAACTTTTTGAAGTCCCTTCATGCCTGTGGTGGCTTTTTACGTATTCAGCGCAATCACACTATGGCTGTTTGGTCTACCTCGGAGACTGCTCAGTGTCAGCACTCACAACCCTACCTTGTTTTCAGTGACAGCAGACTATTTATCTTAGGAAGATAGCATTTCATGCAATCATTAAGTTGTCCCGTATTTCCCCTATGATAAATTACAGTAAGCACACTTGTTCTAGATCTTGAACTATTCTTGGAGGCATCTACCTAGAACCGAATGGTACACAGGACTTGAGGAGTCAAAGGAGTTCACCATTCAAAATTGTGACTGGAGGGGAGAGGCCGCACCGTGGCACAGTGGATTTCCCACGACTTGCCACGCCTGCATCCCGTCTCGGAGAGCTAGCTCAAGTTCTGGCTTCTCTGTTTCTGATCCAGCTCCCTGTTGATGCGCCTGGGGAAGCAACAGAAGATGGCCCCTGTGCTCGGGCCCCTGCCACCCATGTGGGAGACCTGGAGGAAGCTCCTGGTTCCTGGCTTTGGCCTGGCCCAGGACTGGCCGTTGTGACCATCTGGGGAGTGGATGGGCAGATGGAAGACCTCTCTGTCTCCCATCCCCTCTCTGTAACTCTGACTTTTTTTTTTTGACAGGCAGAGTGGCTAGTGAGAGAGAGAGACAGAGAGAAAGGTCTTCCTTTTTGCCATTGGTTCACCTTCCAATGGCTGCTGCGGCCGGCACATCGTGCTGATCCGAAGCCAGGAGCCAGGTGCTTCTCCTGGTCTCCCATGGGGTGCAGGGCCCAAGCACTCGGACCTTCCTCCACTGCCTTCCTGGGCCACAGCAGAGAGCTGGCCTGGAAGAAGGGCAACCGGGATAGAATCCGGCGCCCCAACCAGGACTAGAACCTGGTGTGCCGGCGCCGCAAGGTGGAGGATTAGCCTGTTAAGCCATGGTGCTGGCCTGTAACTCTGACTTTCAAAATAAATAAACAATCTTAAAAAACAGACAGACAGCCCTGGGCCCGCCTTCCCCCATGAACTTGCCAACTCAATACCAATGCCCAGACAAACCCCTTTGGTGAGGAATTCAGGAACGAGTTGAAAGGCTCTCACATCCGGGGTGAGCGTGAAACCTCCCACACTCAGGAAATCTGAAATACTCTTCTCCTATAGTCCCCACCTCTGGCACATCTCCATGGAACTGGGAGGTAGACGCCCAACTCCCTGCTTCTCCTTGGAGAGGGAAGGCAGGACCACGTGTCCAACGGCTCAGCTTTTCTGGGGGTGACCCAGACCACCAGCTTCACTCCACCCATCCGGGAGTGTTCACGGGACCTGGTATGAAGTGGGCACCCATGGATGGGCACACGTGACACATGCCACGGAGACAGAGAACGTCCAGCTCCAGGGGAACTAGCCACATGCCCAGAGACTCAATTTTCCTGCAGTGCCAGAGGCCTGGCCTCTGTCCATCTTGTCGTGAGTGCTGAAGGGACAAAACAGCTCTCTGCTGTGGCCTGGGAAAGCAGTGGAGGATGGCCCAAGTGCTTGGGCCTCTGCACCCTCGTGGGAAACCCAGAAGAGGCTCGTGGCTTCTGGTTTCAGATCAGCACAGCTCTGGCTGTTGCGGCCAACTGGGGAGTGACCCAGCGGATGGAAGACCTCTCTCTGTGTGTCTCTACCTCTCTCTGTAACTCTGTCTTTCAAATAACTAAAAAATAAATTAAAAAAAAAAATTCCAAGCGAGATGAGCCCGGATGAGGAGTTGTCCTAGCAGGACGGGCAGAAGCTGAGTGGGGAAGCTGTGTGGAACACCAGGCAGAAGCGTGGCTTCTTTGCTCGCATTTGCTGCTGAGCCAGTGCCTACCAGGCTGCTCTCCCTGTGAACAAGGCATTGTGTGCGGCAACCTAGAAAATTCTAGAAACTTGGGGCTGGCTGTAGCTCACTTAGTTAATCCTCCACCTGCGGCGCCGGCATCCTATGTGGGCACCAGGTTCTAGTCCCGGTTGCTCCTCTTCCAGGCCAGCTCTCTGCTGTGGCCCGGGAAGGCAGTGGAGGATGGCCCAGGTCCTTGGGCCCTGCACCCGCATGGGAGACCAGGAGGAAGCACCTGGCTCCTGGCTTCGGATCAGCGAGATGCGCCGGCCGCAGCGGCCATTGGGGGGTGAACCAACAGAAGGAAGACCTTTCTCTCTGTCTCTCTCTCTCACTGTCTAACTCTGTCAAATAAATAAATAATTAAAAAAAGAAAATTCTAGAAACTCAATGGGGACTGTCACCCAGGGGGAATTAACAGTTATACTTTCAAGAGTCAAAAACCAACCAGCTTGAGAAAACCCCGGAAAAGACTCCATAAACCAGTGTGTGATTGTTAAATAAACAGGGCCATAAATGAACGCCTGGGAAGTCAGATACAACCCCCACGCCCGAAGAGCTGGGGTGTACAGGGCCCTCCCGGCCCAGAGCAACCCCGGGGACGTCGTCCATGGTTTCCCAAGGGCCTTGTCTGGTGGGGGAAACCCTTCAGCACGGAGCAGCGTACTTAGCTAAATCCTTGTTGGCTTTTGGGTTTTTTCTGTCTTTATCCTGCCCGGGGTCAAAGACAGAGGCGAGTGGTTGCTTGGTTGGTTCTTTTTTGTTGGTTCAGAGACCGGTACCTGGAATAGCCCAGAACTGAGTGAGAACTTCACCTGCGTCACCACAGGATGTCCCACCCGGTGTGCTCTGTGCTGTGGTCTGCTTGGTGCTTCACACCCTGGTTTTGTTTGTCCCGTGGGACCCCGTGGCCTTTATCAACAGCATTCCAGAATCCGCTCGCCTCACACAGCCAGCTTGAGGCCAGCCCCGAATGAAGGGATGAACCAAGGAACCTTAAAAACCCTGCACTTGGGGCCGGCACTGTAGGGTAGTGGGTAAAGCTGCCACCTGCAGTGCCGGCATCCCATATGGGCAGTGGTTCGAGTCCTGGTTGCTCCACTTCCAATCCAGCTCTCTGCTATGGCCTGGGAAAGCAGTAGAAGATGACCCAAGTGCTTGGGCCCCTGCACCCACGTGGGAGACCTGGAAGAAGCTCCTGGCTCCTGGTTTCAGATTGGTGCAGCTCCATCCCATTGCAGCCATCTGGGAAGTGAATCAGTGGATGGAAGACCTCTCTCTCTCTCTCTCTCTCTCTCTCTCTGTGTGTGTGTGTGTGTGTTCCTCTCTGTAACTCTGCCTTTCAAATAAATAAATAAGTCCTTAAACAACACAAACATCTGCACTTCCCAGGTTTTGCCCTTGTTAGAGCAGTGGTCTGCTAACTGTGGTGCAAGGTCCGAACCCGCTCACTCCGTTCTTGTCCAGCCTGCGTTCTAAGAATGCTTTTTTGACATTTTTTTAGAAAGCTGGAAGAAAACAAACAAAATAATATTTTGTGACTCCTGAGAATTGTACCCAATCCAAATATCATGGGGCCATGTGTCACATCTATGGGAACTTCTGTACCCATGACAATTGAGGTGACACAGAGAAACCACACAGCCCAACATATCGAATATTGGCTCCCTGGTCCTTTATGGGAAAGGGTGTGGACTCCTACGGGAAGGAAAGTTCTGGGGAGGCCACGGGGACCAGTGTCGCCTGGACAAGTGTGGAGACAGGGGAAGGGTTGCCACCTGAACACCCAGGCTACGACTTGGGAGGTTGGGGGCTGGCGCTGTGGTGCAGCATCCCATGTGGGTGCCTGTTCGTGTTTGTACTTCCGGCCTGGGAAGAGCAGCAGCAGGTGGGTCGAGCGCTGGGGCCCCTGCCGCCCACCGGTGCCCAGGTCAGGCACCGCACTCTCTTGGCCTGTCCAGCATTGTGCATTCTAAGCCAGGAAAGACAGGTTGATTTTTCTGAATCCTGGGTGAAGCGCACCTTTACTATATGTCAGCTCTTAACTCCGTGTCATTTCTGTGTCTATGTGAGAACATGAGCTACACATGTGAAACACACGTGCCACACGCGGGAGGGCAGGGGTGTGCCCGGGACAGCGTGGGCTGCCTCACTTGAACTTGAATGTCTGAGCGCTGAAGGTGTGTGTACTCCTCTGTGAATACATGGCGGATATTTCTTCTAAACAAACAGACGGGTCAGTCCCTCCAGGGGACACAATGGATGGTGCTTGTTGTCGGAGCTCTTCGTGTGAAAAGTGGAATTTAGACAACCCACATCCACTCCGTGATCCTCACAGCTCCCCGATCCTGCAAGACTGTTTGGACGAGATGTGCGGTGATGGTAATGGATGTGGTTTCTACATTAGGTAACGACAGGTTCCGTCTGCAGGAGCTGCCTGCTGCCCCAGTGATCATTGCTGCGCATCTCCCATGGGGAAATTGGCCTTCACAGGGCAAGACCAGAGGACTCGACTTATCAGCGTGCACTCAGAGAGCAGCTCGCAACTGTTGCCTTGTCAGACTTTACTGCAATGATCTGAAAGATACCCAAGGACTGCGCCTCGTTTTCTAGCTACTCATCACAGTGAGCCCAGACTGTAACACACCTCCGCCTGGACCTGGGAGACGGCGCTCAGAGCAGCTCCTCTGGGACCAGCAGACTCTACAGAGCAGGAAACAGAAAACCGGGCCTTTGTTTCGGTTTCAGAAAACGTAGGTTTTTTTTTTTCCAGTTACTTCTGTTAGTATATTTACTAGTGAGAGTTTATTACTGTTGCTCCTAAATTAATGAATATTTAAGCATTGTCTGATTCCATTTCCAGGATGGTAGAGAGCCGGAATTCACAGAATCAGGGGTTCCTGGGGCTGTCAGGAGATCCCGTAGCCCCAGAATCTGAGCACAGCTCCCTGTGGAGTCAGAGAGAGGAACTGGAGTGATAGGCGACGGCCGGCGTCCCTCCGCGGGGTGGGAGGAGGTGGGGTGGCACTGGGTGCATCGTAGGGAGAGGGGCCTGTGGAGCCAACCCTGTGAGCACCTAGGGCTCTGCGGGAAGATGGGGGCAGGGAGGGGGCTGTCGGGATGCTTGGGCAGAGTCTTCGCAGGCTGAGCTGCACACGCAGACAACGTTTTCTTCCATCCTGCGACTGAGCCTTCGATCTCCCCATCAGCCACCACGCCGGACAGTTGATCTGGCTTCGGGGCGCTCCAAGTGGAGTGATGAGTTGTTTCAAGGTGATACAGCCTTGCAAGCTTAGCCCTGCAGCCTTGCTCAAGTCTAAACTACAGGTCGCTTTGTGCTTATAAGTGACACGCAAAAAAAACTGTGCTGCAAAGACAGACAAGAGTCTCCATCACCTGGTTCACTCTCCACTCGCTCACAACAGCCGGGCTGGGCTTCCTCTTGGAGCCTGGAGCTCAACCCAGGTTTCCCACGTGAGTGGCAGGGTCCCAACTGCTTGAACCGTCACCTGCTGCCTCCACACGTGCAGGGGCAGGAACCTGCAGTCAGGAACCAGAGCTGGGGACTGAACCCAGGCACCCTGTGTGGGATGTGGGCATCCTAACTGGTGGTTGTCTTAACCTCCAGGACTAGTGCCTGTCCCAGACACGCAATGTTTGAGACTACACACGTAGTTGGGACCCCTGATGTCCACGCTGTCTCCCCTCCACCCCCTGTTCTGTTACTGTTCTTCTATCTGCTGTAGATGACCAACTTCGTACGTCACCTCCATTCCTGTCACGGAGTGAGGTCGGATGCAAATAGCAAACATAAATAAACCAATAATCAGAATATGAAGAGCAGAAAACTTCCCGTATGGAAGAAATGCATTCTGCTGATGGAGCAACACTGTTAGTGTTCACCGGCTAGCTGCTGTGTTGAGAACGTCTCTTCATAAAACCCCCTGGCCACGTCCGGGAAGGCGTCCTGAGTGTGAGCACCAGTGAGCGGCGGACGAGAAAGGTACAAGCGTCAGGTGCAAGGTACAGGTGCAGGACTGGCGACTGTGGTCAAGAGGAAAGTTGATGTCTGCTTTCTGCTATCTTTCCATCTGTTTCTTTTCCCCCATCGAGGAGATGCCCAAGAAGATTATGGAAGTTATGGGGAGTAGAAGGGGGATGAACTGTGGTGAACGATTTTATGTTCCTTTTAGAGGAGGCTCAGAAGGTGCGCTGGGTCTTCTGGCAGATCACATGCATACTCACGTGTCATCGCTGATGGCGTAAAATCATACACATGGATGTACACATGCTGATCCTGTAAAATCACACATGTGGGTGTGCGGATGCTCATCCTGTAAGATAGCACATGTGGGCGTGTGGATGCTCATCCTGTAAGATCGCACATGTGGGTGTGTGGATGCTCATCATGTAAGATCGCACATGTGGGTGTGTGGATGCTCATCATGTAAGATCGCACATGTGGGTGTGCGGATGCTCATCATGTAAGATCACACATGTGGGCGTGTGGATGCTCATCATGTAAGATCACACATGTGGGCGTGCGGATGCTCATCATGTAGGATCACACTTGTGGGTGTGTGGATGCTCATCATGTAAGATCACATACATGGGTGTGTGGATGCTCATCATGTAAGATCACACATGTGGGCGTGTGGATGCTCATCATGTAAGATCACACATGTGGGTGTGTGGATGCTCATCATGTAAGATCACACATGTGGGCGTGTGGATGCTCATCATGTAAGATCACATACATGGGTGTGGGCATGCTCATCATATAAGATCATATATGTGGCTGTGTGCAAGCTGAACTTATAAGGCCATACATGTGGATGTGTGTATGCTGATCATGTAAGATCATACATGATCATGCACACATGTGGGTGTGTACACACTGATCTTGTAACATCCTAAGTATGTGTATGTAGATGCTGATCATGTAAGATCACACATGTGGCTGTGTGGATGCTCATCATGTAAGATCACACATGTGGCTGTGTGCACCAGCGTAGTTCCCTGAATTGTTTCTTCTCGTTTTGTTTCCTTTGATACCTTCACTTAGGCAGTGACGTCCGTCCCTGTGTGCAAACCCAGCTCACGTGTTTGTGGTGGGACGCACTTCCGGAATATGGGTGGCACGCTGCTGGTTTTAAAAGTAACTAGCTGGGCTGACTGCTCGCACGCCGCACAGGG
Source organism: Lepus europaeus (assembly GCF_033115175.1). Lineage (NCBI taxonomy): Eukaryota > Metazoa > Chordata > Mammalia > Lagomorpha > Leporidae > Lepus > Lepus europaeus. The sequence continues at coordinate 96,636,613 of NC_084840.1, read as the reverse complement.
AAGGGCGTATGTGTTATGAAATGCACATGTTCAAAGATCAGCTGATCTGTCTTCCCAAAGCGCCTAAGTGGACGGGGTTTCGTCCTAAAACCTGCTGAGCTTTTTGCGCGTCTGATGTGTCGTGTTGTGTGTGCCCCTGTCCCATGGGGGAGGGGAGTATGTGGCTGTTGCTGCCATCTGGGGGGTGAACCAGCAATGGAAAGTCTCTCTCTCTCATTCTCTCTCTCTCTTTCTGCCTTCCAAATAAATAAATCAAAAAAAAAAAAAAAAAGCTTAAAACTCCCTTCCCATGATTGAGAATTTTCATAAATCTAAGCGTTAGAAAAATAAAATTGAATCTTTATTTTTTGAAACCATTTTATTTATTTATTTGAAAGGCAGAGTTACAGAGAGAGAGGGAGACACAGGGTGCGCGTGCGCTCACACACACACACACACACACACATCTTCCATCTGCTGGTTCAGGCCCAGATGGCCGCAGCCGGGATATGAACCAGCACCCATGTGGGATGCTCGCATGGCAGGAGGCTGCAGTACTTGCTACGCCACAGTGGTGGCCCCTGACATCTTTATTTATCCCAATCAAACTGTGTGTCTGTCTGTCTCTCTCACTCTCTGTGTTGCTCTGTCTTTTAACTAAGTAAATAAATATATAAATAAATGTTAGTAAAAAAGGTAGGGGGCCGGCATTGTGGTGCAGTGGGTTAAGCTGCAGCTTGCAACCCAGGCATCCCATTATGAGAGCGCCAGCCCAATCCTCGGCACTCTGCCTCCAGTCCAGCTCCCTGCTCGTGTGCCTGGGAAGGCGATGGAAGATGGCCTGGATGTGTGGGCCCCTGCGCCCATGTGGGAGACCAGGATTAGCTCCCGGCTCCTGCCCTCAGCCTGGCCCAGTCCTGGCTACTGAGGTCATCTGGGGAGTGGACCAGAAGATGGAAGATCTCTCTCTCTCTCTCTCTGTCTCTCCTTCTTTCTGTCATTCTGCCTTTCAAACAAATAAATGAAAATTAAATCCTAAATAAAAAAACTATTTAGTATCACTTATGCTAACGGCATTATACTATTCTATTTTTTTTTTTTAATTTTTGACAGGCGGAGTGGATAGTGAGAGAGAGAGAGACAGAGAGAAAGGTCTTCCTTTTTGCCGTTGGTTCACCCTCCAATGGCCGCTGTGGCCGGCGCACCGCGCTGATCTGAAGCCAGGAGCCAGGTGCTTCTCCTGGTCTCCCATGCGGGTGCAGGGCCCAAGCACTTGGGCCATCCTCCACTGCCTTCCCGGGCCACAGCAGAGAGCTGGCCTGGAAGAGGGGCAACCGGGATAGAATCCGGCGCCCCAACTGGGACTAGAACCCGGTGTGCCGGCACCGCAAGGCGGAGGATTAGCCTGTTGAGCCACGGCGCCAGTCGCATTATACTATTCTAAAGGGTTTATATTTCTAAGGTATTTGAAAACTTTTATAAAACAAGTGTCTGTTTTTTTACCCTTAAATGCTCTTGAATCATACCCAGTATTAAAGTTAAATAACTGGTAATTACATTTTAAAATGTTATCATAGTCTTATTATCTTAAAGGAAACAATATTTCCAAACTGCAAATATCCATAAATGCTGACTGTTAAGTGCAAAATGTTTTTCCATCATCCTGGGAACCCAAGCCTGCAGTACAACACGGGATGAAGGGATCCCACGCGGTGGCTCAGCCTGCTTGTGCCCGACGCCCACTCCAGGGAAAAATAACTGGCCAAGCATCGTTTCCATACAGCTCAGAGTTTGATCAGAGAACTTGCTAGAATTACTGACCTCTCTTTAGGCTGCTTCTATCCTATCTGGAAGCAAGGATGCTTTTATCTTCAGCATCTTTAGATACCCAGAAGGTTCCACCATACTCAAAGATGAAGCCAGGAGGAAATGTGCTGAGTTGGATTACTAATGTGCTGTCAAACGACTTACATATCTGAGCTTTAAGAAGATTTAGCTTTTCTTCTCTCTCTCTCTCTCTCTCTCTCTCTCTGTGAGTTTTAAGTTCCTGGAAGTAGCCAGTGTGCTGGGGTCAATGGGGGCGCTCGCGGTAGCCTGAGCCACTGCCACATAGGCTAAGTTTCCCGGGGCACGTGAGGTCAGGGAGGGAGCAAACACAGGCATGCAGGATAAAGCACTCAAATTGAAAATACCAAATGCATTTGAGTTCCTACACTTACCCTCATGCTGCTCAATCAGTAAGAACACTTTGATATAATAAAGTGAATAAGTTAATTAACAAAGCTATTGTTTACAATGAAGATAGTCATGTTGTTATCTAACTGAAATCCTGATACATTTCTCTCCAGTACAATAAAATATTTAACAAAAACGACTTTTTTTGTTAAAAAAAAAAAAAAGGAGATCTTCCAATCCAGAAGCAAATAAAAGTGATAGCAAAGTCTTTTTTTTTTTTTTTTTTTTGACAGGCAGAGTGGATAGTGAGAGAGAGAGAGAGAGACAGAGAGAAAGATCTTCCTTTGCCGTTAGTTTACCCTCCAATGGTCGCTGCGGCTGGCGCACCGTGCTGATCCGAAGCCAGGAGCCAGGTGCTTCTCCTGGTCTCCCATGCGGGTGCAGGGCCCAAGCACTTGGGCCATCCTCCACTGCTCTCCAGGGCCATAGCAGAGAGCTGGACTGGAAGAGGGGCAACCGACACAGAATCCGGCGCCCCAACCGGGACTAGGACCCGGGGTGCCGCCAACGCAGGCGGAGGATTAGCCTAGTGAGCCGTGACCCCGGCCTGATAGCAAAGTCTTAAAAATTTTGTAATTATTATGAGAAAATGAATTCTTGGCAATATAAAGTCATTGACCCATAATTCATTAATTGGAATTAGTTATAGACAACTAAAATTGAAGAATCATGTGGAGGTGCCTTTAAGTCATCTCAGTTTTTCCTAATATATGACATTAATGTTGAATTAATTCTTTCACATTAAAAATGATTAATAGATCCAACATTGTGGGGTAGCAGGTAAGGCTGCTGCCTGCAAGGCTGGCACCAGTTCATATCCCGGCTGCTCCACTTCCAATCCAGCTCCCTGCTGATGGCCAGGGAAAGCAGTGGAAGATGGCCCAACAGCTTCGGCCCCTACACCCACATGGGAGACTGGGATGAAGCTCCAAGCTCCTGGTTTCAGCCATGCCCAGCCCTGGCCATTGCAGCCATCTGGGAATGGCCATCTCTCCTCTCTCTCCATCTATCCATCTCTCTCTGTAACTCTTTCAAACAAATAAACAAATCTTAAAAAAGATTAATATACTTAGATGCTAAATCCTCTTGAATATTATAATTAAAAATGCAATTGCTGCTGCTCTGAGTGGAGATTAAGGAAGCCGGAGCCTGTGGCTACTGGCGTAAGCCGCGAGTGCTCCTTTTACTACCCCCCCCCCCCCGCTTCCCTCCCGTCTTTCACTCCCGTATCCTCCCAGTTGGCTTTGCTGCTGTGTTTTCAAGATGTTTGAGGCTCATATCTCAACTGTTACGATCCTCTTTTTATACAGCAAAGTCATTTGGTTCTCGCCCACACAGAACCCGGCTATCATCCTAACAATGTGTTAAAAGCCTTTTTAATTAAACCGCTCTTCGAACAGCACAGGCGTTAGGAAGGTGTCTAGAAGAAGCTGCCCTTTAGTAACTTTTATTTGATTTTGCAAAAACAAAAAGTCAGCTTCTGGCAGTATGAAGATCAACGTTACGGTCAGGTGTTCCCACGTGACACTTTCTTTATTGATTTTCGAGATGACCTGGCTTCTACTGACATTACGGTCCCAGATTTAATGGCCCCACTAAACACAGAGCTCGAAAATACAAAGTGACAGGAACTAGGCGAGGGATATAGGCAGCAATCAAACGACAAGAAGCTCAACCCCCTTTTACATATTTTAAAACAGTCACAGAACCATTACAACGCCAGCGTATTTAATCCCTATCAATGTGCCTAGCAAAGATTTGAAACAAACTTGGGCAAAACACTGCATCTGTAGCAAAGCTGCTATTCATGGGCACGTGTCTCCTTGAGTTTTATAATTCATTTTAGCGGCCCTGTGTAAGGAAGAAGCCGCACAAAGGCCACGTTTGAACGACCACTTGCCGTTTCCAGCTGATGGCGTTTGCGCCTGACCAGCCACTCTTTCACCTTGGTTTGGGTTCGCTTTATCCAAATCGTTGCTCCACGCTCCCAGTGGGCTTTTCAATAGTGGGAAATGGTGGTGGCTTGTACACCTGTTACTCAATTCATAGTCCATAGGAACGCAAGGCTTGGCACTTGGCTCCCGCCCCCACGTGCGCAAGACCCAAGATGGGGGGGTGGGCAGGAAGGAGAGGCCCGGCCCTTCCGGCTGAGCCCACCCCTGGCTTTGGAGAATCAGGTTGCCAAAAAACTCAAAGCGTGTCAGCTCATCTCTCAGCGGAATGTCGTCACAGATGCCAGCTCAGCAGCCAGCCAGCCGGTTACACGTGGAGCGTTTGCGTTTCTGCTTCCTCCTTGGTGGGTGTGTCATTATTTCACAAACTGCCAAGACGGAGACCAAGGCGCAGGGGGCGCGTTAGGTGGGTGAAGCTCAGATTTTACAATGAGAAAAGCTGCAATCAGGAGCTACTATGCCACAGCGCCAGCCCCCAAAAAGTATGACTTTTAAACTTAGTTGGGGGGCGGGGGAAGGTGTTGTGGCATTGCAGGTAAAGCTGCTGCCTGCAAAGCCAGCATCCCCCATGGGTGTTGTTGGAGTCCCAGCTGCTCCACTTCTGATCCAGCTCCCTGCTAATGGCCTGGGAAAGCAGTGGAAGATGGCCCAAGGGCTTGGGTCCCTGCACCCACGTGGGAGACCTGCAGGAAGCTTCTGTCTCCTGGTTTTGGCCTGACCCAGCCCTGGTTGTTGCGAACACCTGGGGAGTGAACCAGTGGATGAAAGATCTCTCTGTCTCTCTCTCTCTCTCTTTAACTCTGAGTTTCAAATAACTAACTAACTCTTAAAAACAGTGTCACAGATGTTTCTTCACTTTCTTTAACCTGTAACGGTGCTGATGAGGAGTCAGAGAGCAGCCCCACTCGTTTAGGATCTGAACCTGTTCTTTCCATTGGCTTACACGAACATAAGACTCCTGATTTCCTGAGTCCCAGGTGTTGATAAAGACCCTTGCAGTCCGTTTCCTGTTCAAAGCCGTGGCGCCCGTGTGCCTGTCTTGTGCCCCAGAAGTGCCTTTGTAGCCGCTGACCTTGGCCACAACCTCTTATCTACTCATGCTGCCTTGTGCCTTGCAAAACTGGTTTATCCAAAGCTCCTGGATCTGAAATTCATCCGAATCTCAAACTGACTTATAATCCCATTCTCAGGGCTATGAAAAAATTTATTCTGTAAATATCACTGTCATTTCAGTGTGCAGTGGGGGCAGAAGGTGAGTGACCAGGAGCGCCCAGGAACACTGCATGAGCTGGCGTGCCAGGGTTTGTCCAGTCACAGCAAAAGGAGAAAAATTAGTCTAGGGAGATCCTCAGACCATCAATACCATCTAGCAGCCCTTCTCGAGTTTCTAAACCAATATGTCCATTTACAATTTTACACCTTGGTCAATGTCTTTGACTTCTATTTTTGTTAAGATTTATTTATTTATTGGAAAGTCAGAGTTAGAGAGAGAGAGAAGAAGAGGCAGAGAGAGAGAGAGAGAGAGAGAGAAAGAGAGAGAGAAAGAGAGAGAGAGAGAATCTTCCATCTACTGGTTCACTCCCCAACTGGCTACAACTGCTGGGGCTGGCCAGGCTGAAGCCAGGAGCCTGCCACTCCATCCAGATCTCCTGCATGGTTGCAGCGGACTTAGTACGTAGGCCATTTTCTGTTGCTTTCCCAGGTGCATTAGCGGGGAGCTGGATGGGAAGCGGAGCAGCCGGGACTTGAACCAGAGCCTCAGTGGGGTACCAGCGTTGCAGGCTGTGGCCACAATGCCAGCCCCCAAGTCTGATGCTTCTGCCTCTCTCCAGGCCTTTATGTTGCTCTCAGTCTACACTCAGGCTACCCTTGGCTTTCGCTCCCACCTGCACACGGAAGCCCACCACGTCCTCACCTCCAGGCTGAAGGTCATTGTGAGCCACAGGCTCGGCTGCCCGCGGTGTCTTCACTGTCACTCAGGAGCCAGAGGCGGGACTGTTGGGAGGTGAACTCCCCCTCCCCCACAGTGTCCCCAGCTCAGTTATGGCTGACGACACCCTGTATGCGCTGGACCTGTGAGGACAAAGGCGGTTCAAATAGCTCATGCAAAATGAACCTAAAAGCTATGTTTATTTTGGTGCCAAAAAACTATAATGCAAGCATTGTTTTTTCCATAACGTGCATTTCCCATAAACTTTTTGAAAGCCCCCTCCTTTGCAAGGATTTCAAATTTTTTGCATGAAAATTAATTTTAATTTCAATTAATTCCAAAAAGAGCACTCGCACTCTCCCCAAACCCGACTCTCCCTATCAGACACCTGCGAAACACCCGAGAAGGTAACGCGCTCGGTGAATTCTGACTTCGAAAGATCTGTCAAACCGGCCTGTTCCGCCACCCTGTCTAGGTGCTACCTCCCGTGAGGGGGCTGGGGCGAGCTCCAAGTACATGCCTGCCACTAGGCATTTCCTCCCTCTGGGCCTCCAGACTACAGCGACTTGCCGAGAACACGGAGCTGGTCACACACACCCTGGCACAAAATGCTCCCACGCCTTCGGTCTGCTGTGCTGCTGAACCCTCACCTTTCTCCGCTAACAGAGCTCGCCAGACAGGAGCCAGGCCTCCTCTCGCTTCCCTGCTGTTCTGTCTGCCTGGACCACAGCCTACCCCAACATCAAGTCCCAACTCCTTAGGGAGACACCAGCGCGTATTTTTATAAATGTTAGGTCTCCCTGAACATTCCCCTTCGTGGTGACTTAACTCGTGGTTATAAATCCTTGCCTACTATCTGCACTTCATTTTAGGTGTATCTCGATTCCAAGGACTCTGTCTTGCCCAACAATATTTTCTTCGTGCTTGCTCACCTAAATAAATGCATGGACAAATGATCAATAGCATCAGCTGGTGCTGGTGACATAAAATAGCCCAAAAAGAAAAAAAAAAAAAAAACTAAGAACATTAGTCTTTTTCTTGGAAATGCGGCTAGAGTCGTGCTGGCCAGTCGATGTTGGTCTCCCTGAGGCACACCTGTGCATTGCTAAGCCGTTTGGCTGACGTACACGCACACGCACGGCCAGTGGCCTTGGCACTTGGTGGGGCCGGCAAAGCCGCGGGAGGTGAGAACCATGAGCCCGGCTCCGTGCACCTGCAAGTCCGTGGTAAGCGCAATCTCTGTGCAGCTGGGGGAGCTGTGCGCGGAAAGCCATCCCTGCGAGGACTCTGCGGAATGACTCCTGCTGTTGCCCGATGTCCACGATCGGCAGGCAAAGGCTGAGGACCCTCTGCTATCGCCAGCTAGTGCTTCCTTCGTCTCCATGGCGCCTGCCAGCAGTGGGAGTAAAAAATATGGATCGCTTGGCATTTATTGGGTAAACAGCATTTCATTTTTACACAGAGGTTGACGTTAATTAAGGCCTCCAACATCTGGGATGTAGGTAAGTGCTCCGCTAATCTCACAGAGGAGGAAATGAAATCAGAGTGGGCTGGCCGGCTGCCAAGGGCACCGGCCGACTCCGTGTCAGGAGTGCGACTCAGGAATTCGGGGCTGTGAATCTTCCATTAAACTGTACTCGTCAGGGACAGGCGCACTGGGAATATAGCCCCGTTTTTATGTTTCCTATCAAACCTAGAAGGCCTCGTAATCGCACGAGAGTTCCTGTTTCCAGTCTCAGGTTTATGAGCAAATGCACCCCAGTAAGCATCCGTGATGGGCTGACACCGCGGGGCACTCACGCAAACCGGAGTTCTGAAAGAATGTTTTTACTTCCCCTTGCTTTTTTCTTCTTTGGCCCCTCCCCCCCTTTATCCTTCTAAATTTTTTTAATGGGTGGAGTCTCACTCGGTAAACAAAGTTGTTGTGATGATGAGATTGCTGGCTCGGGAAGTGTCACACTGTGTATTCCTGACCATCAGTGTGTCGGGCTTGCTACCACATTGCAATGGGTGTATCCGTTTATAAGACAGGGCTGCACCATCCAAAGGAGAGAAACTTCGTCCTGACTGTTTAAAAGCGTAGCGTGGTACAGGGGTTGTGGTCCAGCAGCTTAAGCCGCTGCTTGGGACGCTTGCAGAGCACCTGTTGGAGTCCTGGCTGCTCCACTTCCCATCCAGCTTCCTGCTAACGCACTAGGGAAGGCAGCAGAAGATGTTGGACCCCTGCCACCCATGGGGATCCCGATGGAGTTCCAGGCTCCTGGCCTTGGCCTGCCCAGCCCCAAATGTTGCAGGCATTGGCAAGTGAACCAGTGGGTAGAAGATCTCTCTCTCTCTCTCTCCCTCCCTGTGTGTGTGTGTCTCTTCCTCTCTCCATCACTCTGCCTTTCAAAAATAATTAATTAAAACTTTAATAAAAATATATAGTATAGGACTTAGGTAATATGGCCCAGCCCCAAATGTTGCAGGCATTGGCAAGTGAACCAGTGGGTAGAAGATCTCTCTCTCTCTCTCTCTCCCCCTGTGTGTGTGTGTCTCTTCCTTTCTCTCTATCACTCTGCCTTTCAAAAATAATTAATTAAAACTTTAATAAAAATGTACAGTGCAAGACTTAGGTGATAAAAATAAGTCCCATGTAAAATAAATCCACTCCCCGCTTTGTAAAATTTTTTGTGATTCCTTCAGGCTGGCGGTGGACAGAGGGAAGCAGTGAGGGTGGGGCAGGGGAGGTGTTGGGCAGTGCAGGTGGGTGGACCGGTGGAGAGCCTGGAATGACTGGTCCCCCGACTGGCATGCCCAGCGAGCCCGGGCAGGCCTTCTGACCCTCTTCTCCGAGGTTGTGGTGAGGATGAAATGAGTTCTGCACCAAACCCACAGAGAGGTGCCCGTCACGGAGCCCATGGCACCTGTGTGATGACCGATTATTTTTGTGGAATTTCTGTAGCTTGTACTTCTGCACAGTGTCCTAGGTAAATGTTCTATGCGACATACGGCACTGAGTGCTGATGGAGAAACCCTGTTGTGAGAGCAGGAGAGAGAGAGAGAGAGAGACAGATGGGCAGAAGGCCAGGCTCCCATTGTAGCTTATTTCTGTAACGTTCCCATCGGCTTCCCTTGGGGACAGGGAAGAGCTGTGTACAGTGATCCTGCTGGTGGGAGCGAGCCCGCAGAGCAAGGCAATTCTCACAGCAAATGCACGAGGCTGGCAGACAAGGCTCAGCTCCTCCCCCTCTGCGAGTATGAGCACAGGGACCTGTGCAGTGTCATTGTCAGCATATTTGAGGACTGCTCTCAGACACCTGGCTGGTGCAACTGTGTCGGCCGACGCGTGGGGCATCAGCAGCGGCTCGTGCCCGGGGAGGAACAGCCTTTCTGGCTTTGCGGACAGAGGCACTGAGCAAGGTGATTTCTGATAAACACGGCACGGCTTGTACTGTCAAGAGCCAGCTCCATGCCCCAAACCAGGACTTCCGGAGGAGAAAGCTCACGTTGCACACTTCTGCCTTAGTAATCAACGAAAGGCTGTGCAGGGAACACAGCAATTCTCCCGGTGGAGGAGCTGTCCTCATCGGGATGCATCTGAACCAAGGGCGTGGAACGTGATCCAGGAGCTGGCGCTGTGGCACAGCGAATAAAGCACTCCCTGCAGCACTAGCACCCCATGTGGGTGCTGGTTCGAGTCCTGGCCGCTCCACTTCCGATCCAGCTCCCTGCTAATGCACCTGGGAAAGCAGTGGAGAATGGCCCAAGAGTTTGGGCCCCTGTGCCCGTGTGGGAGACCTGGATGAAGCTCCAGGCTCCTGGCTCTACCCAGCCCTGGCTGTTGTGGCTGTTTGGGGAGTGAACCAGCATATGAAAGATCTCTCTCTCTCTCTCTCTCTCTCTCTCTCTCTCTCTCTCTCTCTCTCCCCTCTCTCTCTTTCTCTCTCACATCTCTGTACTTCCCTCTCTGTAACTGAGCATTTCAAAAATATTCTTTAAAAAATAAATAAATAGAAACTAATCCAGGAAACGGAATATGTTCACCGTAGACCATCATGTAAAAACATACTGAGATAATTCTGTCCTATGGATTTAAATGTATATTACTCAACTTCAAATAAAACCCGAACTCAGACGTGTCCTTCACTTTTCAATATTAGGGCCAGAATAGCTCTTGTCCCTTTGAGTGTCCCCTGTCTATTCCCACGTGAAAACTGTGGCTAGCAGGGGCTTCAGCGAGAGAGCGCATGGAGCGTTTGGTGGACAGGGCGCACGGCCCAGCAAGCAGAGACGCCATTGGTCTGTAATCCGGGCTCTGTCCTGACGGATTCGGGCTGAGTGGATTTGCACATGACCGTGTCCAACTTAGCACTCACTGCAGGGTTGCAAAATTTCCAACAAAATTTTCTTCAAGCGTGGACATTTAGATCACGAATTAGGAGCCTCTCCCATGATCCCATGCTACCTGCTCTGGGGTTATGTTTGCCACATGTACATTTGGGATCTCTATATGCTTGCCAAACGTACGCTTGGGATCGGAAGCCATCCTCCTGAAACCTGTGGTCAGTGCACCCATGCCTTCAACAAGCAGTTGAGGAAACATGAGTTTTTCCAAGTATGGTACTAGGGGAAAAAAAAGGTTCTAGCAACTGTATGTGATGTTCAGGAAGAAAGCCGTATTCAGTGTTTGAAGCATAGCTCAAACTTTGGAGTCAGTTTGCAATTAGAGTAGAACCAAGTGCAGTTAAATAGGAGGGGGTAATTAAAATACTGCTTTATCTGCAGTTTTGTTTTTCACAGCTTCAATTACTGGGGGTGGGTTACAGCCTGAAAATATTAAATGGAAAAACTCAGAAATAAATAATTTGTAAGTTTTAAATCGCACACTGTTCTGAGTAGCATGATGAAAGCTTGCACCAGCCTGCCGTGTCCCTGCTGGGATGTGTCTCGTGTCCAGCGTGTCCATGCTGTGGACACTGCCCTCTCGTGGGTCACCTAGCAGCCTTCGTGGTCATCAGATGGGCTGATGCGGTGCCACAGAGCTGTGTCCCCCCTGGGATGTGAGTGCCCCATGTCCAGCGTGTCCATGCTGTGGACACTGCCCTCTCGTGGGTCACCTAGCAGCCTTCGTGGTCATCAGATGGGCTGATGCGGTGTCACAGAGCTGTGTCCCCCCTGGGATGTGAGTGTCCCATGTCCAGCGTGTCCATGCTGTGGACACTGCCCTCTCGTGGGTCACCTAGCAGCCTTTGTGGTCCTGTCCAGTGCTTCCTGGCAGCTCAGACCTGCCAAAGAGAAGCTGTGAGGTGTTCTTTAGAGTGAGAAGTTGAAAATTCTCTACCAACACGGGAAGGTCAGCGTTGTGTGCTGCAGGCACCCCGCCACGTCACTCGCCTCGCTTCATCTGGTCACGCAGGTGCCGTGTCAGCACGCATCGTGGCAAGAAGGGTGGCTACAAGGAGGCATCCGAGAGAGACCAACTCATGGCTTTTGTTTGGTGGATCATTGCAGTCGTTCACTTCATTGTTGGCTGCTGTTGTCGATTTCTTACTGTGCCCAATCTATAAATTAAACTTTGTCACAGGTGTGCAGGTGTAGGAACCAACACAGTATCTACAGGGTTTGTGTTTGCCAAGAGGTGTCTTCTGGGTGGACCTCTGCAAACTTCATCTCCACGCTGTAAATAAAGATCTTAGGAGCCTCACTTTCTAGTCCCTAAATACCAACCACATGCAGGCTAAGAGTTTAGTCCAGGTCTCCTTTCCGTAACTTTGCGTAACTAGTTAAATTCCCATAGGAAACCCAACCTTTATTTGAAAAAACTTACCTGGTTTGGAGTTAGCTCTCTTCTCTCTTACAAACACTAAACAAAACCTGGGTGTCTCTGGGGTTCTGTTCCTTTAAATCCTTGCCACGGTTCAGGTGGTCCTTGTTGCAAAGCCAGGATCTTGGGTTCCACTCCTGCTTTTCCAAATCAGAATCTGTGTTTCAGCAGGATCCCAGTGGAAGTTTACGAGCTGCTCTAAGTAGCTAGTATAGCTAGTAGCTCTAAAAAGACTACTCAATAGACATGTCGGCCGGCGGGCTGGCTACGTCCAGCCACTAAGGGTACACGGGATACAAAGCTGGCAGTAGCAAACATCAGTGAAAAGCTCCAATCAGTGCAATCAGTTGAACCTGAGATGAGCTAAGTGATGTGATGTTTATTCCCAAGGGAATGCACAGGTGCTCACCGTGGCCCTGTTAGCGTCCGACACTGCATGTCATTTTCTAGTGATTCTGGGAGTAGGGAGAGAGGAAGGCATCCTACACTGACTCTAAGAATAATGTTTTAAATCTTCATTTTTGGGACCTGCACTGTGGCGTAGTGAGTAAAGCCCCAGCCTGCAGTGCCGGCATCCCATTTGGGTGCTGGTTCGAATCCCCGCTGCTCTACTTCCGATCCAGGTCTCTGTTATGGCCTGGGAAAGCAGTAGAGGATGGTCCAAGTCCTTGGGCCTCTGCACCCATGTGGGAGACCCAGAAGAAGCTGCTGGCTCCTGGCTTTGGATCGGCACAGCTCCTGCCCTTGAGGCCAATTGGGGAGTGAACCAGCGGATGGAACACCTCTCTCTCTCTCTCCCTCCCTCTCTCTCTCTCTCTCTCTCTGCCTCTCCTTTCTCTGTGTAACTCTGACTTTCAAATAAATAATCTTTAAAAAGAAATCTTCATTATTGCGGTTGTAAAACGGGTGAGCCTTGACATGTTAAAAAATTATTTGAGAGGCAGAGACAGAGAGGCAATGAGAGAGAAAAACAGAGAGCTCTTCCACTCTCTGATTTACTCCTCGGATGCTCCCAGTGGTAGGTGCTGGGCCAAGCAGGAGCCTGGAGCTTGATCCAGGCCTTCCTCCTGGGTGGTAGGAACCTTTGTATGGGAACCATCTCCCCTGCCTTTAGGGTCTGTATCAGCAGACGCTGGAGTTAGGAGCCAAGGCTGGAATCGAACCCGGCCACTCCTAGGCGGGGTGTGGGCATCTTAACTGCTTGGCTAAATGCCTGCCCCAACTTGGATTTTACGCTTTTGCAGCGTGGGGTTTTCTACCGTGGGTGGGGTGAGAGTGTTGAATGGACGACTCGATGAGGATCGACTCAGTAAGTGAACACCAGCAGGCTGTGTCGGCCTCTGGTTTGGAATCTGCTTTAGCACCAGCGCAGGTTTTTATTCCCACTGCCCTCTTTCCACACCACCAAACGGGGGCCGCTGTGTGGCTGTGGGGCAGAAACCAAGCCTCATGGCCCCTGCAGGAATCGGCCTAGGCCCAGGCCTCGTGGACCCTGCAGGAATCAGCCTAGGCCCAGGCCTCATGGACACTGGGCTCCAACCAGCCCAGTTCTCCAGCTACCATGTGTGCCCAAAGAGGGTTTGCACCACTGAGCAGAGAAAATCAACATGGCCAGGGTATAAAGTGGAGAAGGTCAAACAGCCCACAGGACTGTGCACCCTGCTCAGGGGCGCTGACACCCCAGCAGACAACAGGATCTGTCCGTCGCGCACCAGCAGGTGCCATGAATCCATCCAGCTGTCTTGGATGGCGAGGTCCAATCCCGCGGTTAAGAACCTGCACTGCTTCTGTAATAATGGCTGGAAAGGAGTCTCTGGGTAATGATGGTTTCTTCAGTTACTCTTTTTTCCTAATGATTATTTATCCCTACAGGATTTGCAGTGGGTTAGGCTGCTACTTGGCACATCCGTATCAGAGTGCCTGGGATTAAGAGAAGCCTGAAACTCTTTTAATTCCACTTTCCACAAACTCTGTGGGATCTGGTGTGAGTGTAAAGGTTTGTGAGCGGGGAGGGCAGAGTGAGTGCCTGCTGGGGAGAGGTGAGAGAGCTCACTGAGTAGGTGTCTGGAGTGAGGGGGTGGAGCAGTGCATGCTGGGAGAGGTGAGAGCACTCACTGGGTCCAGCTGGAGTGAGGGGGTGGAGCAGTGCATGCTGGGAGAGGTGAGAGCACTCACTGGGTCCAGCTGGAGTGAGGGGGTGGAGCAGTGCATGCTGGGAGAGGTGAGAGAGCTCACTGAGTAGGTGTCTGGAGTGAGGGGGTGGAGCAGTGCATGCTGGGAGAGGTGAGAGAGCTCACTGGGTCCAGCTGGAGTGAGGGGGTGGAGCAGTGCATGCTGGGAGAGGTGAGAGCACTCACTGGGTCCAGCTGGAGTGAGGGGGTGGAGCAGTGCATGCTGGGATATGTGAGAGCGCTCACTGGATATAGCTGGAATAAGGAGTAGCACTGCATGCTGGGAGAGGTGAGAGCGCTCACTGGGACAGCTGGAGGGAGTGGAGCAGTGCATACTGGGAGAGGTGTAGGGCTCACTGGGTACAGTTGGAGTGAGGGGGTGAAGCAGTGCATGCTGGGAGAGGTGAGAGCGCTCACTGGGTACAGCGGGAGTGAGGGGTGGAGCAGTGCAGGCTGGGAGAGGTGAGAGTGCTCACTGGGTACAACCGGAGTGAGGGGTGGAGCAGTGCATGCTGGGAGAGGTGAGAGCGCTCACTGGGTACAGCTGGAGTGAGGGGTGGAGCAGTGCATGCTGGGAGAGCTCACTGGGGACAACTGGGGTGAAGAGGGGGTGAACAGCTACAATGCTCCCTTACATGGATGTGTGACTACTCTTAGCTGCAGTGTACTGTAGGTGTCCAAATGGCTCAGAGAAAGGATTGGAATTTTCACCACAGATAAATTATAAATGTTTGAGGGGGTGCATCTGCTAATTTCCCTAATTTGTTTGTTGCACAATGCACCCATGGGTGAAGATATCCTGAACACTGTATAACTCTGCAATAGTTCAGGTCCTGACATTATTTTTAAAAATAATTGACAGGTTGTTGTAGAACCACACAGAACCACGTCATGCTTGTGCTGCCGCATTTCTTAAGCTGGTATTCCAGAAAGTGTTAAAGTATTACAAAGCAGAGCGTAAATATTTCTGTACATTTTCTGTACATATTTTTGAACTAAATAAAAATAGGCTGGCGCCGTGGCTTAACAGGCTAATCCTCCGCCTTGTGGCACCGGCACACTGGGTTCTAGTCCCGGTTGGGGCACCGGATTCTGTCCCGGTTGCCCCTCTTCCAGGCCAGCTCTCTGCTGTGGCCAGGGAAGGCAGTGGAGGATGGCCCAAGTGCTTGGGCCCTGCACCCCATGGGAGACCAGGAGAATTACCTGGCTCCTGGCTTCGGATCAGCGTGGTACGCCAGCTGTGGCGGCCATTGGAGGGTGAACCAACGGCAAAGGAAGACCTTTTTCCCTGTCTCTCTCTCTCACTATCCACTCTGCCTGTCGAAAATAAAAAAAAAAATAAAATAAAGCAAAATACACGTAACACAGAACCAATAGTTGCTGAGTAAAATGAAGGGTCTTGACTCTGAGTTTGATTCTCACAATGAGACGCTTGATTCTGTATATCATTGCCACTCCCACTCTTATTTCCTACACTTTTTATGTTCAGATTTTCACATTAAAAACTTGTTCAGCCTGAGCGGTGCTTTTTTTATTCCTACCTCAGTGACGTAGCAAATCAGACTCCACTTTGACAATGAGCGGTGAACACAGACCTCTCTTTCCTTCACTTTGAAGCTATGTACTTCCTTAAAAATTATTTGAGAATGAAAGTGTGTTTACTTGAAAACAGACAGACTACAGTTGACTTTGAGTTTCTCCATCACTGTGTGTAGTGCAGAATGATGGCAGTAATTATCAGATTATCCATGACTCCAAGATGTATCTGAGCCGCGGTAAGTCCACACTGCGACATTCACGCCCGGGACCAGTAACAGACAGGCACAGCAGGACGTCACTCATCTGGGCTCTGAATGGCTGAATGCTGGACCGACCTTTCCCTAGCGAATGTCCATGTGTCACGTGTGTTGGTGGCTCACGTCTTTCATCTCCAGCATGTCACGTGCTCCCCTTGTGCCCCAACCAAACAAACTCCCGGAGGAGGAGCAGGAGGGGGCTCAGAGGCTGCCGTGGCTCCAGTGGCTCCCCGCAGATCGGGTGTGGCAGCTTCAGGCCCACGCACCGTGGTGAAGACGTGCAGCCTGTAATGAGCAGACCGCGGTTGAAACGCAGCGTTCTTGCCCTGCTGCTGTCCGCCATGTGACAACACAGCATCCTCTGGGAGATGCAGGAGGACACTGCTGTGGTTTTTGTACCAAAGGAAGCCAGGGAAGGGAACATGGGGAGCTGGCGACCCTGCTGGAAGCCGTCTTCCTGATTTCGAGGTCTGTGCCCCTTCCTTTTTATCCTATTGCTTTCTCGGTTTTTCTATAAAGGGCTAAACACAAAGGCGTGTTTCTCTGCCCCAGGGACAAGTGGTTTTAGTCCCATTCCTGCCCAGCTCTGCAGTGGTGAGACAGGACTCCCTTGGTCAGGCCCCAGAGCAGCTGTGTTGCTTTGAGAAGAGAATAACCACTGGTGTCCATCCACATAACACTTGTTGGCGGCCTGCTGTGCCCCCGTCCTGGGGCTAGGTACACAGAAGCTAGAGGGAAGAGCCAGGCAGCTTCTGACATGACCTACCGTCTAGTGGGGAAGATCCACCTGTCGCCAATCAGATAATAAGTACTGTGGTTTTGCAGCACACACCAGAGGGCTGTGGAAACTCCGTAGAAGTGACTGGCTTTGCTCAGGGCATCCTGGAATAGAGAAATCACAACTCACACTGGGTGTGAGGAGGAGGTACTCACAGGGCACAGAGATTGGCACGTGCAAGGCGTGAAGTTGAAGCAGACGGTGGATGGGGAGAGCTGTGAATAGTTTAATCCCAGAAGGACTACGCTATATCCCAACGAGACAGGCACCCCATAGGCCATTTGTCTGAGCAGGGGAGGCAAAGAAGGCAATAGCTGGTGCCAACTGCTGTGTCACAGCAACAGGATTAATTGGGTCCGCCCCAACCATCTTGTTCTCCTTTTTGTACCTAGCCGACTGCCCCTGTTTGGGGAAACCTGGAAACGCAGTCTGGAGTCTGTGCGCATAAACAAAGAATGCAGGGGACTGGAGCTTGTAGATGCTTCCATATGGCATCATAAACACTCAAGATGTGTGTGCAAAAGTCCCGCTAATTACAGTCAGAGCAGAAATGCCCGTGAGCTACCAGGAGCACCTGCCAAGCCCTCTTCCACATCGCTCCATTCAGCTCCCTTTGCAGCCCCGAAAGGCGGTGCTGGGCTCGCTCCCCTTTCCAAGATACTGAGTTTGTAGGGAGGTTCAGGAACTCTCTGGTCACAAGGGCAGAGCTGAGATTTGAGCTCGAAGCTCGGGAGTCCTTGATGCAGCTGACCTCGCTCGTTCGGCTTCCATTGTCCTGCGGCACAACGACGACTCACTGTCATCACACACATAAACTTCCCTCGAGAGTTTGGAGGGCACTGGGCTTGGTTCACAGAGCCATCGCTATCCCACCTGGCACAGTGAGGAGACAGGATCTACCCCGTGGCTTGTTCCTCAACTGGCCGCAACAGCCAGGGCTGGTTCAAGCCAAAGCCAGGAGCCAGGAGTTTCATCCTGGTCGTCCAAGTAGGTGCAGGGACCCAAACTCTTAGGCCATCTTCTGCTGCTGTCCCAGGTGCACTGGCAGGGACCTGGATCAGAAGTGGAGCAGCCGCTGCTCGATCTGGCACCCATATTGGATGCTGGCACCTCTGGCGTCGGCTTAACTCACTACACCACGGCGCCGGCTCCAGTACATGACATTCTTAATGATTTGTTTGAGAAAAATACAAAAGGAAATCTGGCAAAAGTATACTTGCAGCAATAGGGATATACACAAGCACTTCTTTCTTTTCTGTTTAATTTTTCGACTTTAAAAAAAAAAACTTAGCACCCACATATAAGGGAGAACATGTGGCACACGTTAGAGTGTAAAGCCTACTCTGTGTGCACTTGCTTCTCCCACAAAACTCCCCTGTAAGGTCTTGAGCAGCCACCAGTAGGTTTCTATCAACCAATTTGGGTGAAATAAGAGCATTTTTACATTTTTCATGTGTTTTCCAGGAGGTGAACATTAGAAATTGACTATTTTAATGACTTCCACCTTTACTTCATTTTAAAAATCTTAAAAGGCTTTCATAGAAACATCTGATCTTCTCCCAAAGTCGTTTGATTTGAATTTAGTAGAATTCAGGGAGCAGACCATTTCGGCGAAGGAGGTTCAGGCACTGGGTTGGAGCTTCCACATGTTTATGTATGTTTTACTTGCGTGTGTGGTTTCGGTTTTGAAGTACAACCTATGACAACAGCAGAACTGAAAAATGAATGCAGGCTTGGACTTTGAGATTGTGTAAGGAAAACATTTCAAGTGTATGCAGGTTTTCTTCAGGCTGCAAGATCATAGCTCCCAGATTATAAAACATTAAAAATCAGACTATGCGATAGTCTTAAAGAGTATTTTCTAGGGGTAGCACTGTGACATAGTAGACTGGACCTCTGCCTGCAGAGCCAGCATCTCACATGGGAGGCAGTTCGAGTCCTGGCTGCTCCTTTTATGATCCAGCTCTCTGCTGTGGCCTGGGAAAGCAGTGGAAGATGGCCCAAGTCCTAGGGCCCCTGCACCTGAGTGAGAGACCTGGATAGAGCTCCTGTCTCCTGGGTTGGGATCAGCCCAGCTCTGGTCATTGCAGCCATGTGGGGAGTGAACCAGCGGATGGAAGACCTCTCTCTCTGTCTTCCTCACTCTCTCTGTGACTGTACCTCTCAAACAGAG
Organism: Lepus europaeus; assembly: GCF_033115175.1. NCBI lineage: Eukaryota > Metazoa > Chordata > Mammalia > Lagomorpha > Leporidae > Lepus > Lepus europaeus. The sequence continues at coordinate 96,617,793 of NC_084840.1, read as the reverse complement.
AAAATCTTTTTAAAAGAGAATAATTTCTGTTCTCTTACCGAGCATGGCCACTTGTCCACAAGGTCCAGTGGATTATTTGCTTGGGAAACAGGTGCATCAGGTCTACACTGATGTGACCTGAGGGAAAGCAGCTGTAAATCACCTATAGGGTCATGCACTTCATTATCAAAAGCGCACTTGAGTGGCCTGTTTCTACGAACCGAACAAGCCCTATGGGGTGCTGGGCGCTCAACCCTGTAGTCAAGACGCTGCTCGGGGTGCCCACGTCCATGGAAGGGCCCCTGGTTCAGTCTCTAGCTTCCTGCCACTGCATACCCGGGGGGCAGCGGGTTCCTGTGACCTATGTGGGAGCTCTGGGTGGAGTCACAGGCGCCTGACCTTGGCCCAGCCCTGGCTGTTGCAGGCATTTGGGAGTGAGTCAGTGCATGGGAAAATTCTCTCTGTCCCTTTGCCTTTCAAACAAAATAAATTAATTAAAGTAAAAAGATAACTATGCCAGTTTTTTTTTAATGGACTTGGGGTTTTATGTTTCCATGGGCTCTAAGACAATGGTCTTGGGAGTGATTTTCTTTCCATCGTGATTGGGAGATGGCAGTTCTTTAAGCTGATGGTTTTGTAGACCTGAAGCAAAGGCCCGGTTACTATAGAAATGAAACTGAGAAGTTTTTTTTTTTTTTTCTAAATCTGTTTTATCCTGTACTTTAATTGGATTTTTTTGAAACCCACTTTAATTACTAATAACGTTCAAATAGCCTGTCTCGGGGCAATCATTGTTTGTAATGGAATTTCAGTGGATTGTGCTACCTTACTGAAAGGTGTGGGCGTGCTCCCGTGCAAATACGCCCAGTATCTGTCTTGATGCGTAGGACAGAACTCTACATTCCCACAACAGGACGTCCAACAGCTCAGTCAAGCTAAGCATCATCCTAGAGTCCTCAATCCACAGCTCTACCCATTGCAATATCACAGGTAGATAAAAGGCTACAGACATTCTAACTGGTACACAGTCTCCAGGCAAGAAAAATAACACGGATGGAAACGGAACGATGTGTCGGGGGATCCCCATATCTGGGGTTGGGAACGAAACAGCTACATAGCGTGCTGAGGGCATCCTTCAGTCCCTTCCACACTGCCGTTTGCCATTCCCATTCCATGAAAGCGCAGCTCGGCTGGGAGACACAGTGGGTCTGCTAACAACTTGTAGACCACATGTCGTCTGCCGCTCGGAAACCAATAGCAATGCCAAGAGCTTCTCCACGTAGCTGCATTTCACTCCTGTTCTACAAGGCAGGCTCTGCCCCATCTTTAGACCCTCGGCAGCCTTGGGACCTCTGTGTGCGTGCGTGTCTGTATGAACGTGTCATCTATCTGACATCTCTCTGCTTGTCTCTCACCTGTCACCTGTCCAGTTATCTGTCATCTGAATACCTGTCTACTTCTCTACCTAGTCACCAATCTGCTTATCTATCCTCTATCCATCTACCTAGTTATCTGTTACCCATGTATCCATTCACCTGTCTTTGTCCACTTATTTACCTATCATTTACCTACCAATCTATTCATCAATCCATCATCTATCTGTTTATCCATCCATCCATCCATCCATCCATCCAATGTCTAGATCACTAAGATAATATTTGAATTGCAAAGCTGATGGAAAGAGAAAGCACACTGTCCTGAATTAACGTGGAGGAACTCTGTTAACCCAAACGTCCACGCCCGTGAGTAACCAGTTCACACCTGTTCCTTATTTGAGGTTCATCCTCCTTGGCTGGAACACCAGTGTGCCTGCACTGAGTGCTCCCCTCTGGTCACTAGATGAATGCCACGGTATCGCTAACCCAAAGCAGGTCAAATCCAAAGGTCCAGGTAAAATACGAGTGTTGGCAGCACGTGTGTGCCTCCTCTTCCTGGGAAATCCACGTAAAAAGACAGTAAAGCTTTTCCAAAGAGCGCGTTTGGAAAAGGCGGAGTTTAGGGCGCAGTGTGCGACTTGGTCCAACAGGAGAGGCGGCAGCAGTTACACCCGGAGAGGCTGCACAGGTCACCGTGTCTGGGGCAGGGGGAGTTTGCTCCCCAGAGTCTCTGAGGGGGTCCTTGCTTGGAGGCACAGGCCCCGCCAGAGGCAGCTGGCAACCAGCAAGTCTGTCCGCCCACTGGACGAGGCAGGCAGCAGCCCTGGCCCTCATCTGGCTGCCCAGCTCTGCGCTTTGCAGGAACAAAGCTAGAGACCCCAGACTCGGCGGCACCAGACACAAGAGGACAGTGATGCAGTGGTGTTAGTGCTGGGCAGGGGGGAAGAGGGGCGGGCACAAGCCAGCGGAGTGTCCCCCAGACTTAACACCAACCTCCCCGATGGAGGCCTGGAGAATCCCCCTGGGGAGGAGCCTCATGGTTAGCTTGGCAGCCAGTAAAGAAACCTGGACGTAAACAAGCAGCACGCTTCCACCCCGCAAAGAGGCCACGGGCCTGCCTGATCACCCCACAGAAACTCCCACCCAGCCGTGCCCAGCCTGCTGAGCGAGCCCACTCCCAGCCCTTAGAGCCCTAAGTACCACAGCACAGCACAGGTGACCAGCCCCAGACCGGTCCAACCCCAGCACGTGAAGAGACCGATGGCAGGGACTGGAGGAGGAACGGAGGGAAGAATGGGGTCAGAGGGCGCAGGAACAGAAGCTTATGGGAGAGCGACCACGCTGGGCCACGTGCCGACTGGACGCTCCGTGTGCTGAGGAGCTGTGGTGTGAGTTTTCATAGTGACAGTCCCGTTTCATGTTCACAGGGGATGAGGCTTCCGTATCTCCACAACCTTAACAACCCTTCCTCCCCACTCCCCCCCCCCTCCCACCTCTTCTTGTTCTTCTTCAAAGTAAAAGCCATGGTAACGGGTGTGAAGTACTAACTCATCACTGTTAGAATTCACTCATTCATTCATTCATTCATTTATAAAAGTAGAGAGAGAGAGAGAGATCCCATCTGCTGGTTCATTACCCAGATCAAATACCTGGGAGCTAGAACCCCACCCAGGGCTCCCACGTGGGTGGCAGGGACCCAAGGACTTGAGCCGTCACAGCTGCCTCCCGGGGTCTGTTTTAGCAAGAAGTTGGCATTGACAGTGGAGCTGGGGCTTGAACCCGGGCTGTCTCCTGTGGGGTGTCGGGAACCCGGGCTGTCTGCTGTGGGGTGTCGGGAACCCGGGCTGTCTCCTGTGGGATGTCGGGAACCCGGGCTGTCTGCTGTGGGGTGTCGGGAACCCGGGCTGTCTGCTGTGGGGTGTCGGGAACCCGGGCTGTCTGCTGTGGGGTGTCGGGAACCCGGGCTGTCTCCTGTGGGGTGTCGGGAACCCGGGCTGTCTGCTGTGGGGTGTCGGGAACCCGGGCTGTCTGCTGTGGGGTGTCGGGAACCCGGGCTGTCTGCTGTGGGGTGTCGGGAACCCGGGCTGTCTCCTGTGGGGTGTTGGGAACCCAGGGATTCCTTAAGGGCTGCACCACAGGCCGCCCCTTCTCATGGGGATTTAGATTCCCAGTGATTCATCCTGTTATCCTCTCATTTTACACCTGCAGGTCATTTGCATGTCTGTGAACACCACAGTTTGAAAGACAAATGAGATAGAAAATACTTTAAAAGAGATGTTGTTTAAACAACAGAAAACAGATGAATAAGTAATGTTTTGAAAATAAGAACTTCAAAGGATAAGACTGGAGGATAAAGTTGGAACCACATCCTGGAGAATAAGAAGACATGACAAAGCAAGGTAAGAAGTTTGGGGTAATTAACAAAATGAGAAACTGAACTAAGAAAGTCCAGAACTGGTGCCAGGGCTGTGCTATAGTAGGCTAGGCATCTGCCTGGGGCTCCCGCATCCCACATGGGCGCCTGTTCTAGTCCTGGCTGCTCCTCTTCCAACCCTGCTCCCTGCTTATGGCCTGAGAAAGCAACAGAAGATGGCCCACATCCTTGGGCCCCTGCCTCCCACATGGGAGACTTGGATGGAGCTCCTGTCTCCTGGCTTCAGCCTGGCCCAGCCCCAGCCATTGCAACCATTTGAGGAGTGAACCACCATGGATGGAAGGTCTCTTTCGCTCTCTAACTCTACCTTTCAAATAAACAGCTAAATAATAAATCTTAGGGGGGAAAAGCCCCTAAAACCAACAAATGAACGCAATATGTAAAATAAATAAGCCCCTTCAGGGAGCCTCACTGTCCAAGAAAGACCCTGGACCCTTTGAGAGAGGAAAATAATTCACACAGGAAAAAAAGAGAAGTACACACAGCAGTAATGCAGTCCTCAGGTACCAGGTACAGCACACAACGGTGTGCGCTCTGGCAGGGCAGCGGGCGAATTCCCACAGCATCACCGGGAATACGTGGGGAACGCCTTGAGCTACGACATCGGGGCAGCTCCCACACCACTAGGAGCTAGGACTATGTCAGCCCCGTTGTACCCCTGCGGGACCAACCTGCTATTGATGGATGTCATTCTGTCATAGCCAAGGGAACGGGAGAGGGTCTCTGGTCATAGTGCGATTTGGAAAAGACCCTGAGATGGAGGCAGACTATGAATTCGACATCAACCCTAATCATGTAATTACTTCAAGGCCGTGGGCATGTGTGGATGAACCGGCCCAGGCGAGGGGCGCTTCGTCAGTCTGGAGGCCATGACCGAGCAGCCTTCCAGGGCTGTGGCTCCGGGTGCTGTGTGCAAACAAGCAATGAACAGCGTTTTCTAAGCTCCACCTCCTCAGTGACATCACACGGCCACTCTGCCTTCAAAATTTATTTTTTAATGCCACATTTTTCTACCAAAACTGAGCAAAACAAAATAGGAACTTCTCCTAGTCGACCTAATGTTTCTTCTAGAGCGATCTCAAGGGAATGGTGGCTCTTGGTGGCCCTCGGTTAATACTGTATTATGAAAGCAGGAAGTAGACATTCTCTAGGGTTACATAGTCTCAAAAGAGGGCCGGCTACTTCTAGGCGGTTTATGTTGTAGCATCATGTGGACTCCAGGTTGGAAGAGCAGTGCGCCTCGTGGGACAGAGCCGTCTGATCTTGGCGCCACGTGGGACAGAGCCGTCTGATCTTGTGGGCTGCGTGTCCAGAGGAGCGCGGCTGGCCTGGGAGAGTTGCTGCTGCCAGCCCGGCCCTGCTGACCCAGCAGGCAGAAAGAATAGCAGGAAACTCGAGTTCCCGAGGCCACCAGGCACGGCTGGCAGGAGTCAGAGTCGCAGGGCTGGGGGCGGGTGTCCCGCTCTCAGGTCAGCGGAAGGAACCCGAGTTTTACCAGGAATCCAAGTTTGTTGAAATCAGCAGCACAGCCTTGCTGTAGGCAGCCGCAGAATCCCGGAGCGGGGCTGAGCCGGGAGTGGCCGTGCGCCCTGCAGCTTTGCAGTCCTGTTAGACCCTGGCTTTCGGGTTTCCCCTGATGGATACTGTTACAAAGCTCTGGGGCCTGTTGCTGCGTGGCCACTCACAATGCCACACACGTGCAAGTCCAACACTCCGGCGGTCCCCGCCTTAACAGGCTGTTCTTTGGTGCAGATAAGAGAAAAACACTGACATTGACTTAGCGTCTAGAGTGACTGAGCGAGGTGGCCCTGTGACATGTTTACATTTGCAGCAGGCACTTAACAAGTTTCATGGAAAGATGAAATGAAAAGATAAGCTTATTTTGGCTTAAAAAATCCATGCATCTGAAGGATCTTAAAAAAGTTTGTACAAAATACATATTATGAAAAACCTATATAACCAAACAGTTTCTCTTTTTCAAAAAATTTTTAAAATTTTATCTCCAAAGCAGAGACAGAGAGAGATCTTCCATCTTCAAGTTCACTCCCCAAATACCCACACTAGCAGGAGCTGGGCCAGGACAAAGACGAAAGCTCCGTCTGGGTCTCCCACATGGGTCTAAGGACTGAACACTTGAGCTGTTACCTGAAGGGTGTGATCTCACAGGAAGCTGGAATCCAGAGTGGAGCCCAGGCATGTAGCCGGCTCCCAATATGGGACACGAGCCTCCCAAGAGGCATCTTAGCCACTGTGCCACATGCTCACTGCCAGTCCATCCTCTCTTTAAGATTTTATTTATTTATTTGAAGGCAGAGTTACAGGGAGACAGAGGGGGGAGAGAGCGAGAGAGAGAGATCTTCTATCCACTGGTTCACTCCCCAAATGGCCACAATGGCCGGAGCTAGGCCTATCCAAAGCCAGGAACCAGAGTCTCTTCCTGGTCTCCCACGTGGGTGCAGAGACCCAAGGACCTGGGTCATCTTCTACTGCTTTCCCAGGCCACAGCAGCGAGCTGGTTTGGAAGTGGAGCAGCCGGGACTAGAACCAGCGCCCATATGGAATGCCAGCACTGCAGGCAGCGGCTTTACCCACTACACCGCAGCGCCAGCCCCCAGTTCATCTTTTGATTCTGTTTTCCTGCAAGCTTTCCGAAGTCCCTTATATGTGAAAACGTTTGCAGCGGAAGCTGCTGTCAGAGGAGTTGTAGGACAAGGCCCGGGGCAAGGCAGGACTCGAGCCCTGGTTGCCCGTCCCGTGCCTGCTGCGGGGCTGCACCGTGGCCGGCTCCCAGCCTCAGCCGCCAGGACCAAGACCAGGCCCTCCAGTACAGGGTGCGGCTGTCCCAAGGGTCGGTCACCTCGCTGTGCCACAGCACCACCCCTTCCTCCGAGGTTCCAATTCTTAGCAGTTGCGCTTTTCTGAAGTCAGCCTTTTTGTCTCTACTGTTCTCTCAGCCGCATTTTCCCTACAGAGCTTGTCGGTGCTCTCTTATTCTCAATGCTCTGCTCTTGGAGTGTGGTCCCTGGGGGGGCTGGCACACGTCTCTAAATAAACTTAAGATGCACCTGCCTCGTTTGGATTTTGCATTCGCTTCATGATGTCTGGGGAACGGCCGACTGTTTGCATTTGCAGCGTCTCCAACCAGCCACCTGGCTGGACTGTTCCCACGCTGGGTGGGCACCTGTCCTGCCTGCTTCCTTTCCCGGCAGAATCAGGGTGTGCGGTCCCTCTGGGCTCCTGACTCACTGGAGTCCAGTGCCGTCCTGGGGTGACCTCAAGTGCTTTGGGGCTCTGGCTCCAGTCTAGACGTAGTTCTTGGGGCCGGCTGCTCCACTTCCCATCCAGCTCTCTGCTAATGTGCCTGGGAAAGCAACAGAAGATGGCCCACGTGCTAAGGCTCCTCCCTCTCTCTCTGTAACTCTGCCTTTCAAATAAATGAATATTTAAAAAAAAAATAGAAGTGGTTCTTGTGCCTGTGTTCTGGTCACTGCACTGGATACGCAGCACTTCTTTCTAAATATGGTGTATGCCCTTCAGGCATTGTCTCCAAGTGACATGGTATTTTGAATATTCAAATACGAACAGTATGATATTTGGGTTTCCTGGGAATTTCAACTCTATAAATTACTCAACTAATCCTATCACTCTTTGTTATTATTATGACTAGAGTTTGTCTCCTGTCCAATACATCCAAGGGAGCTGAAATTAAATATAAAGAAAAAACCTGGTAACAAGGAATAAAAATAGATTTAGATGGTTTAAAGGAAGCCGAGAGGAGAGACGCGGCCGGACGCTCCAGACGGTGGGATTAATGTAATTCATGACGGAGTCTGCTCTTGAGCGCTCTGGCTGCCGAGCGAGAGAGAGAGGAAACACAGCCCAGCGCTTGGATTCTGCTTCCTGGCAGGTGAGTGCCTGCACATCTGCCTGCAGAGAGAGACGGCTCCTTGCCGTCATCCCCGTACATGCAGACCCCTTGTCTGGCCTCACACAAGCGTCTTGGGGTAACACAGATGATATTTCCTCCTCGGGTGGGATAAGATTCACATCTCAGACCAGATTTATTTTACTTATTTGAAAGACAGAGTTACAGAGAGAGGCAGAGACAGAGACAGAGAGAGAGAGAGAGAGAGAGAGGTCCTCCATCCGCTGAGTCACTCCCCAAATGGCAGCGACAGCCTGAGCGGAGCTGAGCTGATCCGAAGCCAGGAGCCAGGAGCTTCTTCCGGATCTCCCATGTGGGTGCAGGGGCCCAAGCACTTGGGCCATCTTCTGCTGCTTTCCCAGGCCACAGCAGGGAGCTGGACTGGAAGAGCAGCAGCTGGGATTCGAACTGTGGATCCAAGGGACGCAGGCAGCAGCTTAGCCCACTGCGCCAGGACACCTGTCCCTGACTGCCTTTTGGGTTTCTATAGTGCATAGCCAAAGGTGATTCACCTTTCCACAATTATCCTACAAATGGGAGACGGGGCAGGGGGGTTGGATTCAAACTTTGAGGCGGCCACCATGATACACTCTAGGAAACAGGTAGAGTGGCTTTCTCCTTTAGTGGGATACACAGACACTGACATCATTACACGGGTCCTTGGAAGCTCACCAGATTCAACCCATCAGAGAACGCTGGAGACTCCGGATGGAGGCTCAACGATCCCTGCTTGTATTTCCCCACCTGCTTGGTGCGGGTTTCCCACGGAGCCTGTCCTGTAGCCGTGTCTTCCTCGCCAGACCTCAGAGACAACGGGGCCTTATGCATCCCGACTCAGCCTGCGTCCCGTGTTCCAGGGAGCTCTGTCTCCTCGCACCCGGTAGCTCTCTGCACGAGAGAGCAAGCAGGGGCCACTTGTTTCCCTGGAGACGCGACCCTAAACAGCTGTTCTAAAAAGAGCGTGCCAACCACGCCCCGGAAAGCTCTGCCTGAGCCCTGGCCTGCCCGGCTCCTGCCCAGCCCTGCCCTCGGCGGTGCCCAGCCCTGCTGCTCCTGTTGCTCCTTTAAGCTGGCTCAAATCCCCCCCGGGCCACATCGTCAATAAACAAATGGATTCTGTGTGAATCTGTTGAGCTTCAGAGAATGAAGGCTTAGCAGCCTGGGACAAGTCATGTGTGGCGTGTGCATTTCACCCCTCCCCCAGGAATGCAGCCAGGGCTGGGCTCAGAGGTGTTGGAATGTGGCCTCCTGGTTGATGCCTCTTGGGTGGTGCTCAGAAGTCACCGAGTGAGGGGCAGTTTGCTTGTGGAATGACAGCCAAGTCCTGGGAGCTCAGGAACAGACAGACGTGCCGAATCACGCCTGCACCAGGGGCCCCCGTCTTCCTCCGGACAGGAACCCCCGCTGACGCCGCAGCAGGTGGAGCAGACTCCCTGGGGGCCCTCTGTGCCCTGGGGACCACCACCCACATCAGTCAGGGTGGGCAGTGACTTCCCCGTGCACACGCAGCCCCCTGCCGGTACGTTCCTTGTAGACCCTGCCAAGGCTGACTCTGAGAGTGAAGTCCGTCCTGTGAGCCTCCGTGGTTTATTGCACAGGATATCATCAAATACGGGCTCGTTTCTCCAGGTAGAAGACGAGCATCTTGCTCTGCTCTCGTGGGGCGAGTGGCCCTGAAGACTTCCTCGGGGATGCGGCCAGCACACAGCTCAGTCAGGGCGGCCTCCACCTCAGGGCACAATGTCTGAGTCCCTTTCCAGAACCTTCGTGGCATTATCCACAGCTCCTGGGAAGTCCAGAGGGCACAGTGAGGATCTCCTGTGCCCGGGCCGTTTCGCTAGCCCCGACCCGGAGCGACTGACGTCCCTGACTTCCAATCCCCTTTGCGTTCCTGTTCACGGGAGCATCATGGCAGATTTCACAACACTGCACCTGCAAAGCTCATAAGTTGTGTGAATTATTCTGCAAACCGAAAGAATCTAAGGGATCAATTATGTTTTAGACACAATGAAATAGCGCTGAATATTTTTAATGCTTTAAAGTATTAATAGAAATAGAACCCGTTAGAGGTTAAATGACTTGGAATACAAGGAAGTGGAAACCAGTGATGTGAATTGTACAATTTAGCCTTAGATGGCTATTTTAGAAGAGGTATGTTTTTGCTGACTAAAAACACGAAATGATGCACTTTTTAGTAAAATATGGCGACTCGTGTATGGTTCACAACGTCACCATGCACAGATCTGACGCTTGGTTTACGCAGGAATGTGGGGTTGACGGCAGCTCCGGTTTTCCCTTTGGTCTGTGAACAGCCCCTGCATTCCATGAACTTTGGGCCGGCAGGATCGGCCACTGATAAGAAAGATGAATTTGAGGCAGGGTATAAATCAGACGGATTTGTACCCAGGATAAGCACACACACAAAATCAACCTTTAACCTCGGGGACAATGACTGGACGCAGTTCACTGGAAATGAACCCACGCTGATCTCAAGGCAGTCACGGAGACTATCCGGAGGCCATCTCCCGGCGGAACAAACCAAGCCCCTTTCCTGGGGAGAATGCTCCCTTGGAAGGTCCCGGGGAGAGAGCTGCCGTCTGCAGACCTCACACCGAGTGATTACACAAGGAAGACACGGGCATTAATCCTTCCCGACGCAGCCGTCCAGCTGGGCTGGTGGGTTTTGTCACTTTGTTAAGTGCTGACTTCAGATCCATTTGTAAGCTGGAATGCCCGGAGCCCAGCCTGGCTGATCCACTTTGAGCCGCTGTGGCTGCAGGTTCCAACATTCAGATAGACTGTGCTTGTCGGGTGAAGCCGGCAAGACTGGTAGCGTTTTGTTTGGGGTCCTCGGGGTGCTGATGGGGGCGGCACTGACAGTGAAGAGGCGCAGGAGGCGCCCTCAGCTTGTTGCCAGTGTGTCTCGTAAGCAAATTCACGTACATCACCAGGGATCCCACGAGGGTTGATTTTATCTTCCTCTTTTTATTGCTGAGCCAATGTTGAGCCAACGTTACAAACACTTCTAAATCCCAGACTCTGGTTGTTAACTGACTATAAAACCAGTGGTCACTTTGCATACACAGAATAATCAGGTAATATACCTGACGTGCGGGCATAAAGGTGGATCGTTCTGGAAGTATCTAGACACCTCAGAGGATCCCGCTGTCACAGGTGTCCTTTCATAGGATCTGAGGCCCTTTTAGGTCGTGTTTGTGCTTGGGTATTGGGTAATGGATCGTTTTTTGGGATGGTGATTTGGCTGAGCCTAAATCCCAACCGGAAACTGATGACTGTGTTGAGTGCGAAGGCTATGTGGTGGTCGCAGCTTCTCTTCGCACCAGGGAGTTAGTGACTCACTCGCCTCTGGGCCTCTCTGTGGGTCGTGTGTGTGGCCATCACCTTGCCAGAACAGCAGGGCCCATGTGCTCTGTGGCAGGAAGCTGCACACACTTAAGGTCTTGGGATGCAAAGATGCTAGGGGAGAGGGTGAGGGAGGAGAGCTCTGCCGACAACACCTGGGGCTTCCCTGGGCATCACAACTCCACCACGAGTCGGAAGGAAACACGGATACCTTGGTGCGTGCCCTGAGACGCCCCAAGGTTCTTAGGGATCGGCAGCTCCAATGGCCGCCCGCAGGTGGACAGCTGTCCTGCGGCCACAGCCCACTGCAGACAGTGGCTGGTACTCACTCAGCACAGAGCATCAGAAGGCAGGTTTTATTTGTGCGGGAAGAAGCCAAGTGCAGAAGCCGTCTTGACAAGATGTCAATTCTCCAAGAACAAAAGAGGAGCCAGCGCCACTTCCTGCACGAGGGGCAACCCAGGACTTCATGTTTGGCTGGTTCTCCTCGTCTTCCCACCCACTCTTTTTTTTCTTTTTTTGACAGGCAGAGTGGATAGTGAGAGAGAGAGAGAGAGAGAGAGAGAGAGAGAAAGGTCTTCCTTTGCCGTTGGTTCACCCTCCAATGGCCGCTGCGGCCGGCGCATCGTGCTGATCCGAAGCCAGGAGCCAGGTGCTTCTCCTGGTCTCCCATGGGGTGCAGGGCCCAAGCACTTGGGCCATCCTCCACTGTACTCCCGGGCCACAGCAGAGAGCTGGACTGGAAGAGGGGCAACTGGGATAGAATCCGGTGCCCCAACCGGGACTAGAACCTGGTGTGCCAGCGCCGCAAGGCGGAGGATTAGCCTGTTAAGCCACGGCGCCGGCCCCACCCACTCTTTACAAAGGAACCATGCGAACAGGTGAACCAGGGGAAACCGGACTCGGCTTGGGGAGCTGGAGAGCACAGTAACTGAAACACCAGCATTTTGGGGACATTGTCCTGTACCTACTTTGTGGGGTCTTGGGCGGTGTGGGAGGTCGAAAGCCCCCAGGCCAGGACAAAGGATGACGCTTCTATGGGGTGTTTCTCTCCCAGACACACCCCGCGTCACCGGGAGGTGTGGTGACTGCAGAACACAAACATGAAACTCGTGGATTCAAAAGCAGAAGCAAAGGAATTAAATTCTCAATTAAGTCTGCGAAAACGGGATGTTCATCAGAAAAGAGGTAAGCGGTATCGTGAGAGCAAAGCAGAGAGAAGTGGACATGAGCTGGGTTGGAAACAAGCTAAAAATAGCGAGCGAGCCGTGCTAGAAGCAGACTTCCTACAGAATGGTAGCGGGCACCATTTTTAAATGCGTGGTAAGGAGTCACACTGTCAAATTGACTTTTGAGAACCCTATCTCAACAATTTGAAAAATAAGTTATAGAAAATGAAGATCGGGGCCGGCGCTGTGGCTCACTTGGTTCATCCTCTGCCTGTGGCGCCGGCATCCCAATATGGGCGCCAGTTCTAGTCCCGGCTGCTCCTCTTCCAATCCAGCTCTCTGCTGTGGATCGGGAGGGCAGTGGAGGATGGCCCAGGTGGTTGGGCTCCTGCAACCGTGTGGGAGACTAGGAGGAGGCACCTGGCTCCTGGCTTCGGATCAGCGCGGTGCCGGCCATGGCAGCCATTTGGGGGGTGAACCAACGGAAGGAAGACCTTTCTCTCTGTCTCTCTCTCTCACTGTCTGTAACTCTACCCATCAAATTAAAAAAAAATGAAGATCTAAGACATGGGAAAAATAGGGTGTGACAACTACAAAGGGTAACTGTGGTATTACAATGTGTGGATGATGTTCTTGAAAAAACTGATTGAGTAGAATGGTGATGTGTTTGAAAGTAAAAACAAAATAGCACAAGGATGATGGTGACGACGGTGAAGATGCTAACAAGCCATGGCTACTAAGATTGCACTTCTGGAATGGAGAATGGCTCAATGTTGCAACAATGAACCATGTACTTGTTTAATATTTAATGCTTAAAAATTCATAAAATTTTATGTCATTTCTAGTGTAGGCATTCCTGATGAACTAGGAACAGAAAAATACCCCCTTTAGATAATAAAACTCTCTTAAATCATTTTTAAACATGTTTAATCAGTAGATGAAATTAATATGTCTATACCATGTATGACATGGTGTTTTGAATTTTGTATCTATGTTGTGGAACGCCTCGGTCTTTTCTAATTAACATGTGCATTGACTCGGGTCATTCACTCTAGCTGCTGTGCTGTGCCACAGCTCTGTTGAAGCTAGTCCTCCTGTCCAGATGATTCTGTATCCTTTGACCACTATCTCCCCAGTACTCCTTCTCCTACCAGCCTTGCCCCTGGTAACCCCGGTGCATTCTCTGTAGCTTTAGACCCCACATAAGGGAGATCTCACAGTATTTGCCCTTCTACGCCTGGCTTCTTTCAGTACACATAATGCCCTCTACATTCACCCTGCTGTTGCCAAATGAAATCATTCTCTCTTATCATGATTGAATAGTATTCCATTGTACACACATACCACATTTTTACCCACTCTCATTCATTGACTGATGGTTGATTCCATGCCTTAATTATCATAAATAATAGCATGTGTTATTAACATGTTACTAATATACTATAAACATGTGACTACAGATATTTCATTGACATACTCATTTCATTTCCATTGGATACATACGCTTAGTGCAATTGCTGGATTTGATAGTAGTGAGCTTTTAAAAGACTTATTTATTTATGTGAACCAGCTACAGAGGGAGAGGAAGAGAGACATAAAAGGAGAGAGAGAGAGAGAGAGAGAGAGAGAGAGAGAGAAATCTTCCATCCACTGGTTCACTCCCCAAGTGGCTACAATGGCCAGGGCTGAGCCAGGCAGAGTTTGGGAGTCAGGAGCTTCATCTAAATCTCCCATGTGAGTGACAGGGGCCCAAACACTTGGGCCATCTTCCACAATTTTTCCCAGGCCATTAGCAGGGAGCTGGATTGGAAGTTGAGCAACAGGACACCAACGCGTGCCCGTATGGGAAGCCGGAGCCATAGGCAGCGGCTTTACCCACTATACCACACTGCCGAGTGTTTTCCACAATGGATTTCCATTCCTATTAACAGTGTACAAAAATTCCCTTTTCTCCACATGTTCACCAACACCTGTTATCTTCTGTCGTTTTGATAGTAGCTACTCTAACAGATGTGAAGTTAGTTCACTGTGACTTTCATTTGCATTTTCCTGATGATTATTTTTCATGTACATTTTAGTAAATACTTTTTCATGCGTTAATTGTTTGTCTGTCTTTTGCAAAATACCTAATCAGGTTCTTTGATCACTTTTTAATCAGGTTGCTTTCTTGCTATAGAGTTGTTGGAGTTCCTTGTATATCAATTATCAGTCCCTCATCAGATGTATAGATCACAGATGCTCTCTGCCCTACTGTAGCTTGTCTCCTTGCTCTGCTGGTTGTTTTAAAGAAGGTTTTCAGGGCTGGCTCCACGGCTCACTAGGCTAATCCTCTGCCTGCGGCGCTGGCACACCAGGTTCTAGTCCCGGTCAGGGCGCCGGATTCTATCCCGGTTGCCCCTCTTCCAGTCCAGCTCTCTGCTGTGGCCCAGGAAGGCAATGGAGGATGGCCCAGGTGCTTGGGCCCTGAACCCTGGCTCCTGGCTTTGGATTGGCACAGTGCTGGCTGCAGTGGCCATTGGAGGGTGAACCAATGGCAAAGGAAGACCTTTCTCTCTCTCTCTCTCTCTCTCTCACTGTCCACTCTGCCTGTCAAAAAAACAAAAACAAAAACAAGGTGTTCAGTTCATGCAATCATAATTGTCTAATTTGTTTTTGTAGCCTGTGCTATTGGGGACACAGGCAGAGAATCATTGCCTAGACCGAAGTCTTGAACTTGTCATCCTAGACGTCTCATTGTTTCAGGCATTGCGTTTAAATCTTTAGTCCGTTTAGTGATTTTGAGTTTGTTTCTGTACATGACGTGAGGGAGAAGCAGCTAATCCCAGCTTTCCCGGCACCATTCATGGAGGAGGAGATTGTCTCCTCATTGGGTGTTCTTGGCACCTGCGGACACGTATTTTGTAAATTCATGGATTTATTGATTTGTTCCTTTGGTTCCAGTGTCATTTTTTAAAAATCTATACCAGTGCCATGTTACCTCAGTTAATATAGCTTCGTAGTGTGTTTTAAAGCCCACAGGTGCGGTACCTGCGGTTTTGTTATTTTTTACTAGGTTTGTTTGCACTGGTTGAGGTCTTTTGTGGATCATATGCATTTTAGATGTGCTTTCTCTATTTTTGTTAAGAAGGTCATTAGTATTTTGATAGGAATAGCATTGAATCTGTGAACTACTTTAGATGAATAGTTTAATTTACTGTTCATGAAAGCTCTGTGCATGGAGGCTCTGAGGGGCTCAGCGCACCGTCCATGATGGTGTGTGCTGGTATTAAATGTTGCTCCTTGTCTATGCGACTGACTTTCAAGAGTGACACTAACCACTGCACCATCCACCTTTGTGTGCAACCTGGGTGAACTTATCTCAGGTGGAGGAATACATACATCCTAGCTAACTTTTTCTTAAACAGGATTTTCTGAAAAGCAAAGTCAGAAATGGCACCAAAGAGGGGACAAATGCGCTAGCAGGAGACTTGAGCACAGGGGCGTGGCTGAGCCTGGAATGGAGTGGGAAGGTGCTGGTGTGGTTGACGACCGACTCATCTGGAGTTGCTCCAGGAGGATCCAGCGGTCTGCCTGAGGTTTAGCAGGCTGGGGAGGATTCCTCTTCCCATTCCGTTCTCTCTAAAGCAGGTGGATGTGACGGGGGTCAGAACAGTGAGTCCCGTACCGGCGTCTGCTCTTCCACGCTCAGTAGTTCATTTCTGTGGGGGTAGCGTTGTCTTTCCTTTATAGTCTTCTGTTTTTGAGTTTATTTTTTATTAAATGGTTTTTGTTTTTAACAATTTTACCAGACACATAAAACTGTATGTGTTTATGGGTTATCCTGTGACGCTTCAGTATATGTAGACCTTGTGCAACCAGGGTGAACACATTTACCTCCTCAAACACTGGACGTCCCCTTGTGCTGTCCACATCTGAGACCCTACCTTCTAGTTTCTTTTCTTTTTGTACAGAAATATACAGCGCGCTAACAGTATCTGTAATCACGTCCGTGTGGAACGGAATCCCTGAACTCCCTATCCTTATCTCGCTCTATCTTAGTGCCCAATCTCTTTTAAACAGCAAACAATTGTTTTTCTAAAAGCATCTCATAGGAATAAATTTATCATTTCGCTTCCTTCCCTCACTTTTTTTTTCTTTCCATCACTTCGAATTCCTAGGAATGTTTAGTCAGTTGTATTTCAATTTTCAAACTTATATTTCACCCTTTAAGTGTAAATGCTTAAAACAATATAACCTCAGATCACTTAGCAAACCTTACAGAACAAAGAGAGAAGTTCACTTGGCGAACAATGCAAACAATGCAACAGTCATCCCCAGGGCTGGTGACAGTCAGAAAAAACGATAGTTCATTTTAAAAACCGAGTGCTAAAACGATTTGAACAGAAATGTAAAATGCCTTTGCTTCATCGGGCTTTTTGTTCCTTTTTTTGGTAAGAAAGCTAAATGATTAGCTTAATTTTCTTTTTATAATCTGATTATGTTGAGTTGAGGAAAACCCAAATTTAAATTCCAAGTAACCATTAACTCTTAAAAACATATACCTTCAAGGGAAAGTAAAAGCATGCGACACTCGATGAGATTGTTCTTCAGGCATCAAAGCATTGCTTGCTAGAACTGCTAGTTACAAAAAAAGTATCAATCTTTTCATTTTTTTTTTTAAACCATTCTCCCCTAGGGGCCAAAGCCATGGCTCACTAGGTTAATCTTCCACCTGTGGTGCTGGCATCCAATATGGGCGCCGGGTTCTAGTCCCGGTTGCTCCTCTTCCAGTCCAGCTCTCTGCTGTGGCCCGGGAGGGCAGTGGAGGATGGCCCAAGTGCTTGGGCCCTGCACCTGCATGGGAGACCAGGAAGAAGCACCTGGCTCCTGGCTTTGGATCGGCGCAGCGCCGGCCATGGCAGCCATTTAGGGGGTGAACCAACAGAAGGAAGACCTTTCTCTCTGTCTCTCTCTCTCACTGTCTATAACTCTACCTGTCAAATAAAAAAAAAAAAAATTCTCCCCCATCCCCTTACCACCAGGATTCATTGCTTCCTTTTTGTGTTACATAAATTAGAAGGGCAACGCTTAGGTCGGATGTACATTAGTGTCGGTTACACACACTGCAGGCCATGCTGTGTCCTTGTCTCAATACGTCTCCAGCTCCGTCGTCTTGTGCCTGTTCTGTAGGCCCACTTTCCCATCTTTTGAGTTTTGCTCTTCTATCCATTCCAATTTTAAGCAGTAGAAAGACAAAAAGTCAAGTTTTTCAATATTTTTTATAATTTGTTTTAAAACTTGTTGAGAGGTTTCAGATATTAATTGAGGAGTGGCATAGGGCAATCATTATTAATTATGTTCAGTCAGCTCTTAATTATTTGTGTCAACACCTTGCCTTGGTGAGCAGGGAGAAACAGCAGAGTGAGAGCGCTCAAGGTTTGACGTTAGCCTGCGCGACAAAGCATGGCTCTACAGGAAGATGATGAATGGACTAGACACCCCCGGGGTGCAGGAGGGTGAGCGGGCGGGCGGTGTAAGCGTCTACAGTCCTTTCTTCTGGCAAACAAGCCCCTCACCGTTTGCTGCAGTAGCACCAATTTACACCGAAAATAATTCCTACTTTCATTTGGTGCCTATGTTAATCAGTAGCATATTTGAAAAAAGAGCTGGCTCAGTACCTACCTGATCTAAACACAACACAAAATAAATACAGCACCAGCCAGGCAGATACAGAGCCTTTACCGCGTTTCCGGTGCCGGTCCCACGGGTTGTCACCCCGCCAGGATTCTTCCTACTTCTGTAGGTGCTGCTTTCTCAGCTACTGGCCCAGCCTCTCTCCTCCCTGTCATCACAGGTGTCACCCTAGCCAAACGATACAGAAGGACTTCAAAAAGTCTGTGGGGAACGGAATTGGAAGGTGAGTTGGTTTTGGTGCAAATGCTTTTACGAATCGGACAGACTTCGGGTGGAGTCTCTGTGCCTTGGCCGCATGGCTGGATAAGTTCCTTTCCCGTTCGGGAAATCCAATTGATGTTTTCCTACGGTGATTATTGCTAACACTGCTTTAGTTCTTACCCTTCTCTACTTGTTTCCTGTTCAAGACTTTTAGAGAAGCAAACAAAAATAACTTGGAGGCAGGCCTGGTATAAGGCACTCTGTTGACAGAAGTTGTGTCCTGCGTGTAGTCTAGACATTTGGCAGGAAATCCTTCTCTCTGAGATTAGCCCTGATTAGTTGGAGTGGCCATCCTCCACTGCCCTCCTGGGCCACAGCAGAGAGCTGGACTGGAAGAGGAGCAACCGGGACTAGAACCCGGCGCCCATATGGGATGCTGGTGCCACAGGTGGAGGATTAACCAAGTGAGCCACGGCGCCGGCCCAACTAAATCCACTTTCTATTAGCTTCAGCCGATTTCATTTGAGAAATGAAAGGACTGAAAGCAACTGTAGTCAGGAATTCCTTTGGTTCCCAAATCCATGAGCAGTGGTTTCAACCCCTCGGGTTTATGCTGGAGACATTTCCTATGCACTGTCCCATGTGCTTGTGATCAGATGAATTTTATAATGGGCATAGCGCTAACATGTTTTAGAATACCATACTAGCATGATCTCAATTCTGTGGGAAAATTTCGTGGCTAAACATGGCTGAGGATCCACAAAAGTTTACTATTTAAAAAAACTACTTTTTTTTCAGGTAGATGCTTTTGGACTTTCTTGAACTTATTTTGTTTATCTGTTGTTTAAAAATTATTTTATTGGTTTGAAAGGCAGAGTGACAGACAGAGGGAGAGACAGAGAGATCTACCGTCCTCTGGTTTACTCTCCAAACAATCTCAATATCCAGTGTTGGGCTGGGCACAAGCCAACAGCCAGGAACCCCATCAGGGTCTTGCGTATGGGTCAGGGGCCCAAGTACGTGGGCCGTCTTCCACTGCTTTCCCGGGTGCATTGGCAAGAAGCTGCACCAGAAGTGGAGCAGCCAGGTGTGGATACAGGATGCTGGCGTCACAGGCAGTGGCTTAACCTGCTGCACTACCGAGGTGACCCGTACTGAGTTCATTTTAAATCAAGGCAGAAGATAAGGCCCTCTCTGAGGAACCCCACCTGTTACCACACAACCTACCCTGCAGCTGCCTGGACAGTGGTGACCTCAGTACATAACGGGATGAGCTCCTAACCAGGACCAGATAAGGAAATCACCCAGTGACGATGCCGTAGTTCTACTTTACAGGAGTATCTCCAAGAGAGATGGGAACACCTTGTACCCGGCTGGCCATTGCTAAGATACAACAAACAGCAGAGGATTCTCTGTGCAAAACTTTGAGTTTCTTGCTATCAGCAAAGAATTATCTGTACAAGCTTTTGTGATTAGGTTATGTGAACTGCAAACGTTCTAGAAATCCTAGAAGGCAAGTTCATAGGTAACTTAGAAACATGTGTGTACTATTTGGGAATAGGAACATTATATCCAAATTTCTGTAGGAAGTGAAAAATGAGATAGTCTGCCGAGGAGTCAGCGTCACTGCTTTTGTAGGATGTTGCAATCTAAAAATCTTTCAGCCGGATGAAACCGCCCCACTGCTTTTTAGATGGATGGCTAGTCTGATGAACTCTTTGGTAAAGGGTTCTGCATAATGCATTTGGGATCGTTCCTCCACCTTGTTTCTCTCTTCCTGAACTAATCTCTTGCTTGGACTTGGATTTCTTTATTAATAGGTTTTATTTGCAAAGCTTTGGCTCCTCCACGCATATCACTACATTTGCTTTGAGGAGACAAATTAATAAGTAAAACTATTGCTTTACTCTCTTATTGAGCCCTGTGTAAGGGGTATTGGTAAAATAATCACATAACACCATTAATTATAAAGCACTCATAATCTGATGCTGGTCCACAGCTTAGTTGGGTTACAACCTACAAAATCCATAGAAAATGTCCTGATTTTGTTTGGTGATAAATTGATAAAATCTCCCAGGCTGTTAGCACATTACTTGATTCATGGAATACAAATCTACGATAAGGGGGAAAAAAGTAAAAAGTCAAACGCCTCTGCTGAATTCTAATTACATCAACAAAATAAGCCATTTCTTCTGTGTTGAAGTTGGTAATGACTAACATTCCACCAAGCGCTCACTCGCCACCTGTTGTAGGTCAGACGTGCAGCCCCTATGTGCAAAGTGAGTACAGACAGACTTTGCTCCCAAGATGTTCTCGACCTCTGGAGACATGAGGGTTCTTTGTGCAGAACATGGATTCCCTAGTAATGAGGACAACTTGGGGCCAGTGTTGTGATCTAACAGGTAAAGTCGCCACCTGTGATGCAGCATCCCATAATGGAACCAGTTTGTGTCCTGGTTGCTCCACTTCCCTCCAGCTCCCTGCTAACGCACTTGGGAAAAGCAGAGGAAGATGGCCCAAGTGTTAAGGCCACTACCACCCACATGGGAGAGCCCCATGAAGCTCCTCCTGGCTCCTAGCTTCAGCCTGGCCCAGCCCCAGTGGCTACCTAGGGAGTGAACCAGTGAATGGAAGCTTCTCTCTCTCTCTCTGTCTCTCTCTCTCTCTTCCTTTTTCTCTCTGTAACTCTGACGTTCAAACAAATCTTCAAAAGCGTAATGGCGACAACATTAAGACAACCATTGTTATCAGTGGAGACAGAAATAACACGTTCTTTTCCAGATCAGCCCTCACTCCTACGAAGAAGATTTTTGTAACCTGTGCGTGCACAAGTGTCTGCGTAATCGAAGCAGCCGGGCTTGACTTGAATTCTCAACATCTGGATGCTGATATTGACTTGGGAACAAAACGCAGCAGATGCTGGGGACACTTGAGCAAGTTACCTGAGCTCCAAGCTTTTGTTCTGTATTTAGTGAATATTTCTATAATAATAATTCCCGAAGCTGATGCCTTCTACGCCCACTGGGCCACTAGGCTCCATTGAGGCCTTAAAATCCATCTCTAGTTGGTCTATGTTGCAAGCATTCAAAAAGAGGGGACACTTGTGTGGGTCCAGTTGGGAAGCCACTCCAAGAACAGCAGACAAGTGTGGAGGCCAAATGAAAACAGACCATGTTTTCCCTACAGCCCCGACACTGCAAACAGGAAATAAAAGTAGTCTGTGATTCCAGTCACGTCTGTTTTCCAAGATATTCCTTGAAAGTCCCAGAGTAATTGTAAATGAAATTCATGGAGAGGGGAGAACACGGTTATTAGGCAGGGGTGCATCAGCATGTGGGCAGGATTTAGCTGTGTTCCTTTTTCCTATTGAAAACCTGATCAGACGCCTTGACAGCTGGAGTTTACTTGACTGTTATACAATAAAACAGGACCACAGCTACCTTTTGCTGTGTTCCAAATGTCAAGTGCAATTTTGAATACTGCTTCTGCTTTGTAATAACATGTTCTCTTCAGAAAAGGAGAGGTGAGAGGCACCTTAGAAGTGGCTGTCTTCCGACAGAATGCAATGTGCATGAGAAATTAAAGGGAAATTAAACCCGTGACATATAATTAAACAAGAAAGGAAAAGCCTATTGAAGTTTAATGGCTGGTTTGGAAGAGCCACACACAACATGGCTGGCCCTGGGAGGGCGGAGGTAGATGGAATCCAGGCTGTGAGACTGGAGTTCAGCTGTGATATTTTGAGGAAAAAAAGGACGGAATACACTTTGCTTTGTTGAAATGCTCTCAGAAATCTTAACAGCCCGGACCATCTCAGACGTCAGAGGTCGCGTTGCAAAGCGCAGAAAACAAAGGCGTGCAACATCTCAATTATATAATCAAATCACAGTCTTTGGTTAGATTTTGGGTTAAGCTCTTCTTTTTGGATAAAGGAGGACCAAAAAAAAAAAAAAAAAAGAAGCAGCACAAATAAATATCCCCGATCATATTCAGCCGTGATGACATGATTTGGAACTTTCGTGAAACTGTGACCAGGATCAATGGATACTTTTACTTTAATTAAAACTTAAAACTGAGTTGGTGTCCTCGGGCTCTTACCTACTCCTGTGTCCGGTGAGACCCTTTCAGGTGAAACATGTCTAACTTGTGGACAGAGTCATAAACACCCCATTTTATCATCCCCTTTACTGAGGACGGTAGGACAATGCGTTTGATGTGTGGGAGTGTGGGAAGAGTTTAAAAAGCCAATCAAGAATCCTGCCTCCGGGGGCGGCTGTCGTGGCACGGTGGATTGTGGCGCGGTGGTATCAGAGGGCCTGGGATAGCGTCACCCTCTGTTACCTAGGCAACTTCCTGACAACACACACCCCGGCAGCCGGCATACGGTGGCTCAAGTACTTGAGTCTCTGCCACCCACGTGGAGACCCTGATGTCGTCCCCAGCCCTGGCTATTGTGGGCATTTAGGGAGTGAACCAGCGGATGGAAGATCTGTCTGTCTGCCTCTCTCTCTGTCACCTTGACTTTCAATTAAATAGAAATAAATAAATATCAACAAAGGAATATTCCATCCAGCAAAACCCTTGCTCAGAACCAAAAAAGACAGTCCGACTTTCCGAGCAAACACGACCTGCGGAAATCATCACCGCTGGATTTAGTCTACAGGAGGTAAGAAAGGAAACTGCTCACACTGAAATTCAACCATGGCAGGCAGGGATCTGGAGAGAGAGCAGAAGCTCCTCACACCCAGGGCGCCCACCTTTTGTAGCCGCCAGTGATCAACGGCCAAGGAGTGGACGGCAGAATCAGGGAGGATGGAAAGCCCCATTATTTGCTTCTCCTCCTTTTATTTATTTATTAAAGGATTTGTTTATTTGAAAGGCAATGTGACAGAGAGAGAAGGAGAGAAAGAGGTTCACTTCCAGCAGCCAGAGCTGGGCCCGGCTGAAGCCAGACAGCAGCCAGGCACTCCCTCTGGGTCTCCCACGGGAGTGGCCAGAGCCCAGTCCTGAGCCATCACCCCCACCTGCCGCGTGCGTTTGCAGGGAGCTGTCCTGGAAGCAAACCAGCAAGGACCCAAACTGCTGCTCCAGGCTGGTACGTGGATGCCTGGCGCCCCACACCTGCCCCTCCTCTCCGCCTGTGGGTGTCTAGAAATACGCACTCATGGGTATAAACCGCATGGCTCTGACAAGGGCCAGGGTTCACAATAAACCCGGATACGAGCAGCGTGTGAGCTGAAATTGGAAGCGGTGGAGAGACTTCGACCGGTGTGCCCCGTGTGCAGTCTATTTAACAGATGAAATACCTAGGTCCCCTAATGACCCAGCTAGTTAGAAGCGCTCTGGGGCCAGCAGGATTCCGAGTTCATTTCAACGCCATTACGGATCTACCTGTTTGTGTAGTGCAGTGGTTCTCAAAGCGTGGTCAGTGGAACCGTTGCCGGTGTTCCGTGAGGTCAAACCCATCTTCCTGGTCATCCTTGCACCTGCCTTGACTTTTTCTCACTATTGACATTGGCAATGAGGACACGCGGAGCTGCAGAGGGAGGGTGGGACGAGCCCGCTCAGCTAAGCGCAGCCAGGGCAGCCACACACGCGGTCCGAGCTCACTGCGTTTCCACCGCCGTGTGCTCACAGGGGCAGAATGCCAGTTCCACTTCCAGACAAGGCATGCCCGTCTCTGCCTCTGTGGGCCCCGGGCCCCTGGGTGTCCGTGTTGGCACTAGTCTGCGGGCCAATGGAACGCACTCAGCATCTCACTATACGTAGTGGTTATTCCAACTTAGGTGGACGTTGTGTTTTGCAGGAAAGAAAACCAGCTACTTTAAGGAAATCATCTATTTGTAGCCAGTGACAAACTCAGAGCTTTCCAGTGAAAATGATGTCTTGGAAAATTTGTATCTACCACTGTGGGTGTGAAGGCCTTCCAAAAACTTAGAGTTTATTCTTATTGTTATACTTTTAAAATGTTAAACAGTAAAAGACGTCAACACGAACAAGATCTGTATAAATTAGCAAAGCTGTATTATCTAAACTATCGTGCAGGATGTTACAAAATAACTTGAGTGTTAAAAGGTTCTTTCAGAGGGTAAGACAGATCTCTGGATTTGAATACAGGAGAGGGAAGATGTCCATTTCAAGGGTTTCAGATCCACTTAGCCATTAGCATTGAAAAAACTACAGTTTGCAAAGTTTTGGGACAGTTTCAGAGAAAAATTTCCATAAAGATTTATTTCAGCAGCCATTTAAATACTCCTCCATTTTAATGTTTCTTTTCCTGTTTTATTGGGGAGAGGGAGAGGGAAAAGGAGAGGGAGAGAGAGAGAGAGGGAGAGAGAGAGAGAAAGAGGGAGAGAGAAAGAGAAGAGAGGGAGAGGGAGAGAAAGAGGGAGAGAGAAAGAGAAGAGAGGGAGAGAGAGAGAAAGAGAAGAGAGGGAGAGAGGGAGAAAGAGAAGAGAGGGAGAGAGGGAGAGAAAGAGGGAGAGAGAAAGAGAAGAGAGGGAGAGAGGGAGAGAGAAAGAGAAGAGAGGGAGAGAGGGAGAGAAAGAGGGAGAGAGAAAGAGAAGAGAGAGGGAGAGAGGGAGAGAAAGAGGGAGAGAGAGAGAGAGGGAGAGAGGGAGAGAAAGAGGGAGAGAGAGAGAGAGGGAGAGAGGGAGAGAGGGAGAGAGAAAGAGAAGAGAGGGAGAGAGGGAGAGAAAGAGGGAGAGAGAAAGAGAAGAGAGGGAGAGAGAGGGAGAGGGAGAGAGGGAGAGAGAAAGAGAAGAGAGAGGGAGAGAAAGAGGGAGAGAGAAAGAGAAGAGAGGGAGAGAGGGAGAGAAAGAGGGAGAGAGAAAGAGAAGAGAGAGAGAGAAGAGAGGGAGAGAGGGAGAGAGGGAGGTGTCTTCCACCCCCTTGCTCGCTTTCCCCTGTCCATAACAGCTGGGGCTGGGGCTGGGCCAGGAACTCCATCCAGGTCTCCCACATGCGTGTCAGGGACCCAGGTACTTGAGCTATTGCCTGCCACTTCCCATCATGCGCATGTGCGTTAGCAGGAAGCTGGATTGGCGAGTGGAGTTGGGACTTGAACCCAGGTACTGCAGTGCGGATCAAGCCACCCAGGTGGTGGGCGCAACTGCTCCCAAACACCTGCCCCACCCCTGCCCTTTTAAACTATGTACGAAGGTGGATTTTCTCCATATGTTTCAAACCCACAACAGATTAAATGCAAAAATAGACAAGAGAACTTAGAACTTACATTGTCTTCTATTAAAAACAGACGCGAAGAGATTTGCAAAGATGTAACACAGTGTCACACCTCTTGCTATTTTTTTGGTATGGAAAATTTAATTGTTTTCAATAAAATGCACCATGTTTACATGTAACATATTTATTATTCTTATGCTCCACTAGAATAATCCTTGTATAAATTTAAAAATTTATAAGTTTTGATTTCTAGCATTATACAGACCACTTGATATAATCCACATAAACTCAAGCTTCTTGCTGTATTTAATAATTCTTAAGACTGTCATGAAAGTATGAGACCAAAAAGATTGAGAGTTACCATTGTAGTCACGGAGTATGTGTGTGCGTGTGTGTGTGTGTGAGTGTGTGTGTGAGTGTGTGTGTGCGTGAGTGAGTGTGTATGGTACACACAGTGACGTCTTAACTGCAGGAAGTAGGGTTGTTAGTGAACTGGCCTGTGCTCTTGTTGATTGAATTCAGCAGGAAAAAGGGGATCATGAAAGAATTATGCTTATGCCAAGTTTCTGAGTGTGGAGCAGGGTCAGTGGCCCCCGTGTGACTGCATGTGACCCACTCCAACACAAAACGGCTTAAGAAAACCTGTGCTTCCCACTTGCAAGAATCAATGATACCAGAAGGGTTGTTGCAAGAATAAATGACACCAGAAGGCGGGTATACGATTCCCTGTTGCATGTGCAGTATCGTGCAACGTTAAGCAGATAGTTCCTAGGCTGAGGCGTTTCACAAGTCTGACCACAGAAGGATTCTGTTACATAAGTGCACAGGCATTTACCAAGCACCTAGCACCTGTCAGCGTGGAACTGAGCTCCATGTACACAGAGATGGTGTCATTAAGACAGGGCGCCACCCACGCGTGATGGTCTTGGTATTTATGAGACATGTTTTCCATCATGGTTGAAACAAAAAAAGAGTTAGACAGTAAGAGAGAGAAAGAGACAGAGAGAAAGGTCTTCCTTCCATTGGTTCACTCCCTAAATGGCCGCTATGGCTGGTGCACCATGCTGATCCGAAGCCAGGAGCCAGGTGCTTCCTCTTGGTCTCCCATGGGGTGCAGGGCCCAAGCACTTGGGCCATCCTCCACTGCCCTCCTGGGCCACAGCAGAGAGCTGGCCTGGAAGAGGGGCAACCAGGACTAGAACCTGGTGCCCCAACCGGGGCTAGAACCGGGGGTGCCGGCATTTTATATTTAATAGTCATTTATTTAGACTTAGTTTCTAAAATTTTAGGAAAACACTTTTTTTAGTGATGAGTCAATCATCACTAAATTATTTTATTTGAGCATTTTCTTAAAATTTGAAGCCATCTGAATTAGTATACTTCGCGTCATAAAGCGAACTTCGCGTCTTGGCCCCTTTGAGAGCCAGGACACTTTTCCTTAAAATTTGGTGGGAAGTCAGAGAGATCGATGAAGACAGAGATCTTCCACCTGTTGGTCCACTCCCCAGATGGCCACAATGTCCAGGGCTGGGCCAGGCAGAAGCCAGGAGCTTCATCCAGGTCTCCCACATGGGTGCAGGGGCCCATCTTCCACAGCTTTCTCAGGCCACAGCAGAGAGCTGGATCCGAGGTGGAGCAGCTGGGACTTAAACCTGCGGCCATGTGGGATGCCGGCACTGCAGGTGGTGGCTTAGCCCTCTGCGACACGACACCGACCCCAGAGGGGATGCCTTTAACAGTGTCTTTGTCCACAGCGCTCCACTGTTCCTGAGCCCCGGTGCTGGTACGCTGGGTGACCCCCTCGCCCTGCTACTGCGCTGCCCAGGGAAGAATTGTGGGGAGGGGGTACTCAGCCTGGGGATTTCCTTTGCAGGCGCCTGTTCTTTCCTTTGCTCCTCCCCACCCCGACCTCGAAGCTGGGTTTTGGATCCTGCTTCGGTCTGGCGTTAGGAGGGTTTTCACCTCCTGGCTCAGTCCCTGGCCCCGGAAGCTGTCAGAGCAGTGCCTGTTCCCTGCAGCCATCCGCCCCGTGCCAGGATTTCCATAACAGGACTCCTTCCAGCTGCCTCTAAGTTTTATTAGCACCTCCCAGAAGTGCTCCACGTCGGCTGGTTAGCAGTGCGTGCCTGCAAACGAGGGCAGAAGAACCCTTCCAGAACCAGCAAACGCCTAGCCCGACTTGGACAAGAGAAGGTGCAGGCCCGCCCGGTGGACGGTGGCCCCTCTGCGGTCTCTCTTGTGTCCTGGCCCAGGGTTCACGGGCAGATGTATCTCCCCCCCACTGCGAGGGCGACACCCGCAGAAGAGCCACAGCCAGAGCAAATGCCCCCTTGCCGGGTTTCAGATCCGTCTGGCACCCCTGGGGCTGCAGTCGGTGCCCAAGGCACAGCCCGCACCCCGGTTATTTTTAGCTCATCACTGAGCTTTTCTTACCTGCAGCAGGACTGCCGGCTGAGCGGCGGCCCCGGCCATTTCAGAACCCAGCTCTCACAGCGCGTCCCTCTAATGGCCCACATTAGAGAGGAGAGGCTGTTTATCCGCGGAAAAGGCGAAGGTCTCCCGCGCCTTCAAAGCAGCGGCTCGGGGTGCAGAGCAATCCCACTTCCTGCTGAGTGTAATGGGCCCACGGCCGTGGCCGGCGCTGGAGCGGGCCCGCCACGGGGCACCGGTGCTAATTGGCGTTCCGTGGGGGACACGCGACAGCACTCGGCTGCGTGCGGCCTGAAATCCACTCTGAGTCACAAAAGGACACACGCGCCTTCCGTGCTGGATAGCTGGGCTTCCACATCAAATGCCATCTTGTCACCTCCTATGTCTGCACTGCCTCCCCCGATCATGTTTCAGGGGAAAAAAAATAAACAGTTCATGCAGTTGG